>NC_062558.1:58075426-58384354 GCF_016906955.1 Phacochoerus africanus | reverse complement strand
TTACAGTCTAAATTTAATCAATATTTCAATTTATCTCCTGGATATTACTAAGAACTTTCAAGTCTTGCAGTCCACTTCTCCTCCCATTCAAACTTGTATGGTATTGCAGTCACATATTTCAATTCTTCTTTTTCTTTTTAAGTCAACCATACACCCTTATTATGGTTTTATACAGTGACAACTCATTTGATTTACTAAGGTATCGGCCACTTTCTTTTCTCTTTGTGCTTTCCTGCAAATTAGACCTTCCATATGAGATCACTTTCTGAGTTATCCCTCAGAATTACACTCAGTGAGAGCCTCTCAGAATTTTTCTAAAATATTTTTACTTTGTCCTCTTTCTTGAAAGATATTTTCATCGGGCATAGGATTCTAGCTTGGCTGATTTGACTATATGTGCAATCTAATGAATAATCAGGAAACTCCAAACTAAAACCACACTGGGAGTTCCCATCGTGGCTCAGTGGTTAACGAATCCGACTAGGAATCATGAGGTTGCGGGTTCAATCCCTGGCCTCACTCCATGGGTTAAGGATCCAGCATTGTCATGAGCTGTGGTATAGGTTGCAGATGCGGCTCGGACCTGGCGTTGCTGTGGCTGTGGCGTAGGCTGGTGGCTACAGCTCCGATTCAACCCCTAGCCTGGGAACCTCCATATGCCACGGGTGCGGCCCTAGAAAAGACAAAAAATAGAGAAAAAATAAATAAAAATAAAACCACACTGAGTTACCATTTTACACCAACCAGACCTACAAAAAAAAATTAAAGTTCCTACAATACTAAATGTTAACAAAAGTGTGGAGCCAGGAAACTCATGTATTGCTGCTGGTGGTGTAAATTAGTAGATGCCTTTTGGAAATATTTTGGTATCACAAAGTCGAAGAACTTCAACATATCAAACTGTCTTCTGGTTCATCCTCCCACTGAGAATGGGCCCTAGTGTCCCAGCTTGATGAGCAGGGGCTCTCTCTCCCCTTGGACACCCACCTTGGCAGGTATGGACTTTCATTCCCTTCCCCACAGCTGGAGGGCTGCAAACTGCGGCTCAAGGCCCCCTGGTTAGACAGATGTCCAGGTTCCTGGGCTCCCTCAAATTTTGACTGGATCATTCCTCATTATTTTGTCAGTTTTTCGTGGCATTTAAAAAAGATCTTTTGTATTTTCAGCTTCAATCAGTTTGGTTATAATAATTTAGTCTTCCATAATACCAGAGATGTAAACGTCTCATTTGCGATCTCTCGCTTTCTGTGTCTCTGTGTTGGTGGTGTCTGAAGAGGGATTCGCATGTAAAGCTCTTTTTCCCCTCCCACTGCTAAACAATGACCGAAACACCCTACCCTGAATAATCAATTCTTGAGTGTGATGTGTAATTTTCACACGATACATTCCTATAAATAATTTGCCTCCTTTCTGTTTTACTGACTCACTAATCCCATTCTGTAATCTTGGATGAGTCTCATATTTTTTTTCCTGATGACTCAATCTTTACAATATACCCTTAAATCTCCAAGGGTCAAGTTCCTCTTTCTTATTCAAAATCAGAGACAAGGAGGGAAATTTTATTCTTGCGCTATGACAGAAAAGGCATCATACACCAAACTCTAAAAGCTGGACCTAAACGTCCCATGAAAATATTGTAATTAGATGAGATGACATTTCAGAGAAATGAACACACACATCAAAGCACCTACAAGTTATGTACTCTACATTGTATAAAGCATTTTTAAGTATATTAAAACCAAGTAAGGCAACACCTAATCCATCATGGCTCATCACACTAATGAGATGCTATCAGGGTCTGCTAGGCAAATGTCTTGTCGGATTTGATTGTAATTCATTCATTATCTTTACCGTAATAGATCAGAAAGTACCTTCATTATTCACGAAATCAAGGACTATTTGGGGGGAGATTTTTTCCACAGATAACTATGGGAAACTCTTGGGTAGACTTCAGACCACCCTGTGACTTTGGCAGAAATTGATCTGGGAATGTGAGTTTGAGCTTGGCCCTGTAAGTCTCCTGCTAGAGACCAGGTTGTTGATGCAATGTTTGAAAGTCAAACATCTTCTCTCTTTCTTACCTCCCATCTCATCAGCCCTGGAAGCTTCACCTCACACCCTGCTTGTAAGTATACCTCAGCTTTTAAAATTAATGATGCAATTATACAGTGCTGCATGAAAAAATGCTCAACATCACTAATTATTAGAAAAAGGCAAATCAAAACTACAGTGAGGTACCACCTCACACCAATCAGAATGGCCATCATTAACAAATCAACAAATAACAAATGCTGGAGAGAGTGTGAAGAAAAGGGTACCCTCCTATACTGTTGGTGGGAATGTTAATGGGTACAACCACTATGGAAAACAGTATGGAGGTAGTACCTCAGAAAACTAAATATAGAACTACCATATGACCCAGAAATCCCATCTCTGGGAATATATCCAGACAAAACTTTCACTGAAAAGACACATGCACCCCTATGTTCACTGCAGCTTTATTCACAATAGCCAAGATATGGAAACAACCTAAATGTCCATCGACAGACGAATAGATTAAGAAGATGTGGTACATACACACGATGGAATACTACTCAGCCATAAAAAAGAACAAAATAATGCCATTTGCAGCAACATGGATGGAACTAGAGACTCTCATACTAAGTGAAATAAGTCAGAAAGAGAAAGACAAATACCATATGATATCACTTATATCTGGAATCTAATATACAGCACACATGAACCTATCTATCTACAGAAATGAAACAAACTCATGGACATGGAGAATACACTTGTGGTTGCCAAGTGGGAGCAGGAGAGAGTGGGATGTACTGGGAGTTTGGGGTTAGTAGATGTAAACTATTGCATTTGGGGTGGATAAACAATGAGATCCTGTTGAATAGCACAGGGAACTATATCTAGTCACTTGTGATGGAACATGATGGAGGATATTGTGAGAAAAAGAATATATATATATATGTATATGAGTCATTTTGCTGTACAACACAAATTGGCAGAACATTGTAAATCAACTATAATAGAAAAAATAAATACCTTACAAAAAACAATTACACAATGCTGAATGTCAATTATATCTCAATAAAACTGGAAGGAAAAAAATTAAAGAATTAACAAACCACACCCTCATTCCTAGTAAGTGATTTGTGTTTTGATGCCCTGTGGTGAGAAACAAGCCTCGATGCTTTGGCTTGAATTTAGCTCCAAGGCACAGAGGGCTGAGTATTAATTCTTTTAATGCTATCATGCTGGCTATGAGTCCTGCACATTGTCTCAAACTGGCACATTGCAATTTAATTCATCTGAACTCATTGGAATGTACTGATCACCCAGTGAGTGTGAGGCCCTGGTGCAGTGGAGACCAGGACAAAGGAGACATGGCTTCTGGTTGGAGGAGCATGCAATCAATAGACCATTAACTGCATTTCCTTTGATCTATCATTCCTAAAAAAAAAAAATGCAGGAAAAGCATAAGAGGGAGACATCAGACTGCCCCACTCCAAGCTCAATAGTTAAATGGGAGATTACATAATCAGTGAGCATTTCTTTTCAAAGTAATAATGTTTGGAGCTCAATACCAAAGAGATCCACCTGCTCAGAGGGTGTTTGAAACTGCCCCAAGCCACTTTCCTGGTGAACAGAGAGACTGCATTAGTTTTTTACAGCCTTTTATTCTCTTCTTCCTTCCTTCTTTTCCTTTCATGCATTCCAACCAATATGGTGGCTCCTTCTGCAACATCCCAGACATAAGTCTAAAGCCCAAGGGCCCCTCACAAGGGCTGTGCACATGTCAACCTTGAACCAAAAGACCCTGGAAAGAGTGCCCTGAGCTCAGTACAAAGCGGAGGCAGAAGATGTGGGGAGGACTGAGGCAGGGCACACATCAGGAATGCAATTTGGCTGAAGGTTTAATTGGCAAGCTTGGATACATGTACATCCCACCTGCTGCTTGGGACCAGCAGGGGGCAGAATTGCCTGAAATATCCAGGCAAACTGCATGCGCTGTGGAGGACCTAGGGAACACCTGTGACAGGTGTACACAGCATCCGCCTTCGAGAGGCTCAAAGGATCCACAGCCGAATGGTCCATTCCACACCAGGCCCTCCATTACCCAACACCAATGTCTCACCACAGATTCCTTCATCTTCCTGGGGAGAGGATCTGCAGCCAGCTCTTCTAGATTTTGATGTAAAAATTTATGAAACAATCTGCACTGAAGAAGGGACCTGAAAATGGAAGAACACACAGGTTTTATTTTTTAAAATCGTTGCCTACTCCAAGGATTGAAGGCAACAACTACATCTCAGACCTCCTACTCACAAATGACAAAAAGCCAGTGCTCTCGCCTTCAAATCATTCACAATAAAAAAAGGGGTGCAACACTGTCAACCAACTATAATGGAAAAAAAAAGAAAGAAAGAAAAAGAGGTGCATGTGCAAGCGATCCCAAAGACAATGGCTGGATTTTCAAATTCTACCCTGATTACAGCCATTAAGGGCCACAGGTACCCCAGATTGTCAACAGCTAGTTAAGCTCACAGACAGGCTCTATTTTGGCCAGAATTCAGTTAAATGTTTGATAAGAAAAACTGTGCAAACCACATTTAACTTTTTCCATTTTTCCATGCCTTTCACTTTACTGCATCTGACAGCCTGAAATTATATTTTTTCTGCCCCCCAATGGTTATGGTTATCTTTTAAGTGTGGACAAACTACCCGAGATGATTAATAGCTGATCAGATTGATTGATATCTGAAAGAAACTAGGGTATCATGTGAAGGGTTTGCAGTTCCAAAATGCATATATATCAAAGATTCAAAAGACAAGAGGGAAGATTGGAAAGTATATTTTCTTTCTTTTTTCATCTTTTCTAGGGCCATACCCATGGCATATGGAGGTTCCCAGGCTAGGGGTCTAATTGGAGCTATAGCCGCCGGCCTGCCCTAGAGCCACAGCAACACAGGATCTGAGCCGCATCTGCAACCTACACCACAGTTCATGGCAATGCCAGATTCTTAACCCACTGAGCGAGGCCAGGGATCGAACCTGCAACCTCATAGTTCCTAGTTGGATTCATTAACCACTGAGCCATTATGGGAACTCCAGGAAAGTATATTTTCAAGTGACTAAGGATTTTATTTCTTATTTCTTTTTATAGCTGCACCCACAGCATGTAAAAGTTCCCAGGCAACGGACTGAATCCAAGCCGTAGCTGCAACAACACAAGATCCTTTAACCCACTGCAACAGGCCAGGTATTGAACCCATACTTCCACAGCGACCTGAGCTTCTGCAGTAGGATTCTCTTAGTTCCCCAGACTAGGAGTCAAATCAGAGCTGCAGCTGCAGGCCTACACCACAGCTCATGGCAACACCAGATCCTTAACCCACTGAGCAAGGCCAGGGATTGAACCTGCATCTTCATGGATACTAATCTGGTTCATTACCACTGAGCCACACTGGGAACTCTAGTGTTTTCCTTTTTTCTTTTTTGTTCTTTTTTTTTTTTTTTTGCTTTTTAGGGCCACACTTGTGGCATATGGGCATATGGAGGTTCCCAGGCTAAAGGTCCAATAGGCCTACGCCACAGCCACAGCAATACAGGATCCCAGCTGCGTCTGTGACCTACACCACAGCTCATATCAACACTGGATCCTTAACCCACTGATCAAGGCCAGGGATCAAACTGCAACCTCATGGTTCCTATTCAGATTAGTTTCTGCTGCACCATGATGGGAACTCCCTCTTTATTTTTTTTAATGCGGTTGGATTCTTAACCCATTGTGCCACAGCAGGAACTCCCAGGATTACTATTAATACATTTTAAAAATTTGGCACAGACTTCACTTTAAATTCAGATGGCACCGGGCATCCTGAAAACAAAAACAACAGAACAAAACAAAACCCTTTCTTGGAGTTCCCATCGTGGCTCAGTAGTTAACAAATCCGACTAGGAACCAAGAGGTTGCAGGTTCGATCCCTGGCCTTGCTCAGTGGATTAAGGATCTGGCGTTGCCGTGAGCTGTGGAGTAGGTCACAGATGCAGCTCGGATCTGGCGTTGCTGTGTCTGTGGTGTAGGCTGGCAACCACAGCTCCGATTAGACCCCTAGCCTGGGAACCTTCATATGCCACAGGTGTGGCCCTAAAAAGACAAAAAACAGAACCAACCAACCAAAGAAACAAAAAAACCCTTTCTTTTCAGAGACGCCAAATCTAGTCTGCCTGAGGCAGCTGCCTGGTGTAAACGCAGCAATGTAGCTTGGAGAACCCCGACAGGGTCTGTGTCGAGGTTACGACACACCCAGGGAAGGTCAAAGACAGCGCTGGGGTGCGAGAGGCCATCTGTTGCTGGCATTGCAAGTTTTACTCTGAAAGCCCTAGATGTTGAGCCCCGATTTTCAGGCGTTTCTGGTCCGTCCTGCGTTTCTCTTACCCTCATCCTGGGACAATCTGGGTTCACAGGGAAAGAGTCCAACCATCGTGAGCACTGGATGAGAGAAGGAGGCTGCAGGACCAGCAGACAGCTGTGTGTGTGCACGTGTGCGCGAGTGTTACTCACAGAAGCACAGAAGGGTCGCTGCTCTGTCTGCTCAGATGGTAGGAAAGTGCCACCAGGAGACCGCAGAAGGCTGAAAACAGCGCCGGGATGTGCTGGGTGCTCCATGGTTCCTGAGCAAAAGATCAGAGAGCGCGTCACTCAACAGCTGGGTGAGGAATAGTGGGATGGTGCCCTGGGACACACTTAGCACGGGTCTCCAAGGTCCAGCTGGATGGACATGCTGCCTCATGACCACCCCTGCCAAGGGACATTGAAGCAACTTGATGACCTCCAGAAATCTTCCCGTAAACATACAAGCATAGATGTTGCCAAGGGACAGGAGGCATTTCAAATGAGTTATGAGAAGACATTAACATGACCTTTTCTGAAATTCAGTTTAGGATCTTTACAACATTAAACACGTATTGCCTCTTTTGAATTCAATATGATACTTAATGATGATCAGAATTGTATTTCTTTTCTGTTTTTATTGAAACACAGTTGATTTACAATGTTATGCTAGTTTCAGGTGTACAATAGAGTGCTTCAGACATACAGATGTATAAATACATTATTACACATATATAAATAGATACAGATTCTTTTTTCTTTACTTTCTCTTCCATTATAGGGTACAGGATGTATTTCTTAGTGTTTATTTAATCAATGTTTTAAAATATTTTGGGCCATACCCACGGCACATGGAAGTTTCAGGTCCAGGGATGGAACCCCAGACACAGCTGCAACCCAAGCTAGAACAGTGACAACAGCGGACCTTAGCTCACTGAGCCACCAGGGAACTCCTTTTTTTTTTTTTTTTTGGTCTTTTTTGTTGTTGTTGTTGTTGCTATTTCTTGGGCCGCTCCCGTGGCATATGGAGGTTCCCAGGCTAGGGGTCTAATCGGAGCTGCAGCCACCGGCCTACACCAGAGCCACAGCAACGCGGGATCCGAGCCGTGTCTGCAACCTACACCACAGCTCACGGCAACGCCGGATCGTTAACCCACTGAGCAAGGCCAGGGACCGAACCCGCAACCTCATGGTTCCTAGTCGGATTCGTTAACCACTGCGCCACGACGGGAACTCCATCAGGGAACTCCTTTAATCGATGGTTTAAAAGGTGTAAAACATGCCAAAAGGGCATAAGAGATTGGATCGATTAGTGGACTGAAATGAAACCCAGGAGAAATTTAAAAGTTAAAGACAGTCCTCTGAAGAAAGAGAAAAATTGTTTAAAGTGAAACCAGCAAGATACTTCACAATTAATCAAACAGAAGCACAGATGCCAGGAACCAAGGCGCTGTACTCAGGGCAAAGAACGGACACCAGGTACAGGCATTCCCGTGAGCTGCTTGGGAACTGGTGTCTGTATCTGGAAGCTGGCTCTTCTTCAGGATACAAGCATGTCCTCACACAAAGGGAAGGAAACTTCTACACATTTAGCCTTTCCAACCCCCATCAACAGAACCTGCCAATGCCTTCCCAAAGCTGGATCCAGGAGAGGACTCCAAGGCTTCTCTCTCGAGGTTTTGATCCCTTACACTCACCAAGTGTTTGAGAAGGGCATGCTATTCATTATGCTTAGAATCAAAAACACAAGTCACTGAGTCAACTGGGCTCATATTGTAGCTGCAATGGCTTCGATATGCTGAAGGGGTGAATGTTATGTTGGGTAGAGAGAGGGATTTTCTTTCTTTTTGGGTGCTTCCTTTTCCTAGACATTAAAACGCATTTCTTGTGTCTCTGCCCCGGTGAAAGTTCAAGACCTGGGAAAGCAGCATCTGGAAGGAGACCCAGGCTCGTGGACCCGCGGAGCCTGGAGCTGGACAGGTAGGGGGCGAGGCTGGTTCCTTAAACACCTTCAGCTGCCCCCCTCCTGGCCACACCCCTGCCTCTGGCAGGGTTGCCCTCTGAGCCTCCCACACCAGGGTCCCAAGTGCTGGCACAGGGACTCTCTGCGGGCCCTCCAGGCACCAGTGCTGTGCCCATTATTTTCCTAATTCTTCCCATCAATTTCCTCCGCAAGTTCCGGGTGCAGTGATAAAAGCCTTCTCCACCCTAATCTGCTCCTCCCTTTGGAGTTTCCTTCAGCAGAGCCCCCTCTTTCTACGTCCACTTCATCCTGCCTCAGGCCAACCCCCTGCTCACACCCACCAAGTCTCTTAGTCCACAGACATCCTCTGGCTGGAAGACAACATCCTCTCTTTTCATTGGTTCCTCCAGCCCTGCCCATAAACCCGCTGAAGTTGCCGACACCTTTATGAAACTAATGTATATCAACTACACTGCAATAAAATTGAAGTTAAATTAAATTGATGAAATTATTTTTTCTGACTGCATCCGGAGATGTGGAAGTTCCCAGGCCAGAGACTGAACTCTCCTCACAGCAGTAACCCGAGCCACAGTAGTAACAGTGCCGGGTCCTTAAGCCTCTCAGCCTCCAGGGAACTCCTAAATGAAAATAAATTTTTAAAAAGAAAACAAAAAATTTAAGAAATAAAGTGCAAAGGCCCCCTTTGCCCAGTTATGCTGGAAAGACACAGTGATCTCCCATCTCCTTCAGACCTGCCCGGCCTTGCAGGAGGCTCCATATCAGCCTTATCCCATAGGGCTCCTCCCCTGGAGTCAGCACCTCCTCACAGAATGGGCTCCAAGCTGGGCAGACCTGGACTTGAATCCTGATCCAGCCAGGTTAAGCTGTGTGGCCTGGGTTAAGTTACTTAGCAACTCTGAACATTGGTTAATTCCCTCTTCTATAGAAAAAGAAAATTATATATATGCAATGGATGCTGGGAGGGTACTTTTCTGATCTTGGGCAAATTTTTTAAGTTTGGGGTATGGGAGGGTTCAATACAGCCCCCACTTAGTCACTGGTACCCAGTTCTCTGAGCCAGACATCTGGGCTGTTTCCTTTCCATCATTCCCATAGTCGGCTGGTCCTAAGGTGTCATTGATGCATCTGGCAATGCACCTCCAATCTATTCCCTCCTTTCATTGCATCCTCCACTGTCTCGTTCCAGCACTACTGTTAACAGCTTCATTATAGGAGGATGGAATGTCAATCTCCACGTCCCTGCCTCCCATAGACCCCAGAAGTCATCCTCTGCATAACAAAAGAGTGGACCTCCTCCCATAAAAGGCAAATCAGTCACATGATGGCTCTTCACTCAGTACCTTTCGGTGATTCCTCATTGCCTACAGCAAAACTACTCCAGTGAAAGCTACGAAAGCCAATTAGGATCTGGCCCCAGCTCCTCTTTACAGCTTCCTTCCTCGCATTTATGATACACACAGCAGTAAAACCATAAAGATGTATTGCTGGCCACTCTGCCTTTGCACACAAAGTTTCTTCTGCCCAGAGGGTTCTTCTGCTCTGACCCCACTCCACTCCCCTCTACCCAGTGAACTCCTACACATGCTTCAGTGCCCAGTATAAGAAGTTCCACTTGCTTGGTGCTATCTCCCAGGCAGAGAGAAGCTCTCCCCTAGCAGCAGAACCACCTTTCCAACATGTATACTTCAGCATCTAAGACACCTCACTCCTGCTACTCCTGGGCACAGGTAGGTCTTGTCCCCTCTGTGCTCCCTGGGGAGGGGTGTTAGTGTCTCTCTTTCCCCCTGTCCTTGGGACAAAGGTTACTACATCACTGTATCCTTGAGTGAATGATTACAGGGTTTCCGTTTGCAGGATTATACCAGTCCCTCTTCTATGACCCGTCTGGGAAAAATATTTCAGCAAGAAAAGAGGGAGAGGAAATAAAGTCACTTCAATCAAATGTGGGCCAGGCAGTGAAATGCCACGAAAATGATGAGACTATCAGAGGAAAGATATCCCTTGACCTTAAAACTAATTTTTTCCCCTCAGACAGAGCCCCCAATAACACAAAGTTTATTCTGGAATTGGGAGCTTTTTTCTTTCCTAAATGTCCACTCATCAAACATGTATTGGCCACTTCCTATGTGCCAGGCACCAAGGAGGCCACCTCTGAGGACAGCACAGGTGTGGGTGCAGGGAGAGGTGAATTACAGAAGTAATTGCTGTAAGGTGTGATAGGGAATGGACAGTGAGGTGTCTTTGCCAGGTGCTCCCCGGGCAGGAAGCAAAGGCTCAAGTGAGAGGCTTTAAGTCCAGCCCAGCATAGAAGAAATTTGGGAGAACAGGTCCCTTCCCTGCAGGGACTTCTGGGGAGGCCAAGCCAGGCTCTGGGAGCACCCTGGGCGGATGGAGCCGACCCCACCCTCCTCCCATATAAGCTTCCTGTCCCTGCTCTGGACACCCACCTGCAGCTTCTTCTCTTCCATTTCATACTGGGCTGTTACAAAAACACACAAAATATGTTTTCCAGGAGAGAAAATGCTGTAGTGCCCATTGTGGCTCAGTGGGTAAAGAACTAGTGTCCATGAGGATGTGGTTTTGATCCCTGGACTTGCCAATGGATATTAAGGATCCAGCATTTCCATGAGCTGCAGTGTAGTTTGCAGATGTGGCTCAGATCTCACGTTGCTGTGGCTGCAGTGTAGGCCAATAGCTGCAGCTCTGATTCGACCCCCAGCCTGGGAACTTCCACATGCTGCAGATGCGGCCCTAAAAAAGAGAAAGAGAAAGAGAGAGAGAGAGAGAGATATCCTGCTAAATTCTATTTCCTCCCACTCATTCCTCCACACTTGCCTATGCTGAGTGTTTAATTCACAGTTTTGTGAAGGCGGGGGCCTTCCTTTTACATGTGGCTCATAAAAAAATGCAGATATTAGAAAAAAAAAATCACCCTAAGAAGGATTTAGTAACCATGAGCATGGAGATAAGGGTCCCTGCTTGGAACAAAGAAAAAGTCAGAAGAAAAAGCACTGGTAGAAGTGGATTCCAGGCTCCTCGATTCCTGGAATGAGTGATCCTATGGAACCTGCTTAACTTAGTAGCTCAGCTTCCACTTCTGTAGAAAGGTGACAAGGACACCTCTCTTGAAATATTGCTGCAACGCCTTAATGCGATTGGAAACAGCCATGCACACTGCAAGGCAGTATGTCAATGTTAGTTTTTTATTAATTGGAAAAGAAAGAGCACCGTGATGGATGTGTCTTTGCAGATAATAAATTAATGCCACATTAAATATATTTAAATTTTTAAGTTTACCTACTTTGACTCACCCAATAACCCTTACCCAATTCCTCTCTCATTTACCTTCTAGGTAATTAAATCTCTGCAAAGCAAACATGGAAGGACAGCCACCTCTCCTAGGATAGAAGGACCCTCCTACTTTACCTACTAAAATAGCTGGTAGAAAAGGGAATGAGAGGTAACAATATCTAACAGGAGACAGTGGAGTGACTCTGCACCACATCCTTCTACTTCCCAGCATTTACCCTGGCTCATGACTACAGATCTAAACAAAGACTATGTGATTAACCTCTGATCCTTCCACTGGGTGGAGTCTGCTGACAGCAGGAACTTGTCAGTTTCACCCCAGTGTATTCTGACGTTGTACTGGTCCCTGGCCCTGAGAGGCCCTTAACATGTATGGATCTGATGCCTTGGATTTAAGCAACTGTTACTTCCTTCCTCTGTAATGCAGACCGAAGAGTGCAGAGCAGGTTATTTAAGTATCTAGAAGGATACAGAAGGTTGGTCTTTCCCAGTGCAGAGCAGTAGTTAAAAGCATGGGCTTAGACACAGCTTCAATTCCAACTCCTCCAATTCCAACGCTGCCGAGCACGAAAACACTGGGCAAGCTTTTAAGCCTCCGTTTCCTTATTTAAGATAACACCCAAGGGAGCTCCCATCCTGGCTTGGCAGTAACAGACCCGACTAGTATCCTCAAGGATTCGGGTTCAATCCCTGGCCTCGCTCAGTGGGGTAAGGATCCGGCATTGCCATGAGCTGTGGTGTAGGTCACAGACGTGGCTCAGATCCCGAGTTGCTGTGGCTGTGGTGTAGGTCTGCAGCTGTAGCTCTGATTGGACCCCTAGCCTGGGAATGTCCATATGCCTTGGGTATATAAATACCCCATATATATAAATACCCCATAGGGTTGTTGTAAATATTATATGAAGTGTTGTGTGTAAAATGCTTAGTAGCCAGTCTAAAACACTCAATAAATGCTTGCTATTACCCTATGCTTTACTAAGATTCCGTCTCAGTCATTTCAGGCTGCTATAACATAGTATTATGGACCAGGTGGCTTATAAACAACAGAAATTTATGTCTCACAGTTCCAAAAGCTGGAAGTCCAAGATCAAGGTGCCAGCAGGTTTGGCATCTGGTGAGAACTTGCTTTCTGGTTCACAGCTGGCATGTCTTCATGTGGTAGAAGGGGTAAGGGAGTTTTTCTGGCCTGTTTCAAAAGGGCACTAATACCAATTGCAAGGGTGTCATCCTCACTACCCAATCACCTTCCAAAGTCCCTATCTCCTCATACCATCACCTCTGTGATTGGGATTTCAACATACAGCTCTGAGGGGACACAAACCTTCAGACCATAGCAGATATAGAAGAGCTGACTATGGACGGCAGTAAAATCACATTTCCTGAAAAAATTAGAATCAACCTTAAGTATGGTTCTTCTCTAAGAGTCTGGGGGGGGGACAATGATTTTTGTTGATTCCTTATAGCCTTCTACTCTGTACTACAGATGGATAATAATAAAACAGGAACTCTTCTAAAAAATGTGACTCTGCCCTTACCAAGATGTGATATTATTATCTAAAGTTGCACAAACTGAACTGATGGATCTTATTTGGGGTCATTCTTATTTATTTATTTATTTATTTATTTATTTATTTATTTATTTATTTATTTTTGCTTTTTAGGGCCATGCCCACAGTATATGGAGGTTCCCAGGCTAGGGATTGAATCGGAGCTACAGCTGCCAGCCTACCCCACAGCCATAGCAATTCAGGATCTGAGCCGAGTCTGCAACCTACCCCACAGCTCATGGCAACACCAGATCCTTAAGCCACTGAGCGAGGCCAGGGATGAACCGGAAACCTCATGGTTACTAGTTGAATTCATTTCTACTGCCACAACGGGAACTCCTCATTCTCGTGTATTATCTCAAGCTGTTGCATTCCTTCTGGTTTGTGTCCTATACTAGTAAGAGTCTACATTCATCCTTCTCTGCATGCAGCATCTTCTGAGCATAACCAATAGCTTCAGGATAAATTGCTAGGCATGAATGAAGGGCACCATGGCTACAGGGATGGGACAGAAGGAATGAATATTTCTCTTTTCCTTCTTTTTTTTTATTTTTTAATTTCTTTTAGGGCCGCATCTGTGGCATGTGGAAGTTCCCAGGAGGCTAGGAGCTGCAGCTGTTGGCCTATGCTACATCCCCTGCAACATGGGATCCGAGCCTCGTCTGCAACCTACACCACAGCTCACAGTGATGCCAGATCCTTAACTCACTGGTCAAGGCCAGAGATTGAACCTGAGTCTTCATGGATACTAGTCGGGTTCGTTACTGCTGAGCCATGATGGGAACTCTGGAATGGATATGTTCTTCAACAATGTAAAAAGGGTGTGACACAGAATGGCACATTTGTCCTTTGAAGAAGAAAGGTAGAATGAAGGATGTCGAGGAGTCCATATTCCAGGTATGGCTTTGCATGTTTTCTAGCCCAACCTCAGATCTTCACACAATTCTAGAAAGAAACTGCACTCATCTGAGCTTGGGCAGATTATAAAAAGGCAGATCACCTGGATCTTCCTAGGCTCTCTACTGAAAACATCCTCAACCTCCAAGTTCTTAACCTTGTTCATTTTTTTCAACAGATACAGTTATATATATATATATATATATATATATATATATATATACATACATACAGACACACACACACACAATAGGAGGCAAATTTCTCAGGGTAGCAAGGATGGGAAAAACCATTTGGGTACATACATGAGTTACTCTTTCATGTTTACAATGTCCAGATTTGCAAAACTATGCCATCTTCAGGAAGGATTATTTTAGATTTGGGAGAGATCTCACAACTGAGCTAATCTCACTCCTTCGAATTATTGATCAAGTAAGAAGACAGGGAGAATAGAAGAAACTTAACCAAGGTGGTAAAGCCAGGACCAAGCCACTGGTTCATGGCACTCTATCCTACACCACCCTAAATATCTGTACAGATACCTGTGCGAAGTATGTGGACATCTCATGACTTTCCATTTTTTTAAAAAAATCTTGCTATCACTGTAAATTTGGAGTTCCAAGTTTTAAAAGCTGTTTCATTCATGTATTCATCCCCCATTCAACAGTGCGGGACCTTTTTTTCAGTAACTGCCTGTTTCATTGAACAACAAGCAATGAAACTGGCAACGTTAAAGCCCAAAGGAAGAAGTGATCTGGGAAGGGCTCAGAGTCAGCTTCACAAAGGACAGAGTAAGGAGCTGGGTTGTCAAGGTGACTAGGAATGAACTTGAAATGGGCACAGTCCGCATCATGTAAAAGTACAATGCTTCAAGGCTGCATGAACCTGCATTTAAGCACTTCTGGTTATGATGCAGGATGGGTACAGCTGAATGTACTCCTAAAGGTACTGCTCTTAAACACACATGAAATTCATAGCAGTAGATTAAAGAACAGGAAATAGTTAAGCATGAAGAAAACATATTGAAGGGAAAGGACTTTCATGGATTACAGACCCATAATTTTCTGCACTGGGAAGAGAGGCAGGTGGGTGCCAACAACTCTGAAGATGAAACAAAAGGAAGTAAACTTCAGCAAGGAAACCTGGGAGTAACTTAAGGAAAAACTTCCTGACATTGATGATTCAATAAAGTACAATTAGGGAAACATTAGCATTTCCTTTTCTCCAATTGTTTTAAAACATAGATATTGTCCATGGAGAGTTAAGAGACAAGACTGCCTGAAAGAGAAGGAAGGAAGAGAAACTTGCTGAAGGCTTTTCTTATTATGCTTTCACTGCATAGGAACATATCATTGTTTTAACAGCTCTGCAATTTCTCTCTCTCTCACTCTTTCGCTCTCTCGCGCTCTCTCTCTCTCACACACACACACAACTAAATAAACACTGAGAACCAGAAGGAACTATTCAGCATCAGTTTGCAGAATTAAGATTTGGGGAGGGGAGTGGGGGGACACAATAAGATAAAATGGCTTTGTCCCTTTTTTTCATCCCTCTTTTCTTGATTTCCTGATCACTCTCCAGGCTATTCAGTCCTAGGCCTCACCACCTGCATTTCCCCTCCAGGGCCTCAGCCCATCTCCTCTGCCCAGGCTCCTCGGACAAGCCTCTCAGCACAAGTGGGAGTCCTGTGAAAGAACAACAGTGAACTTGATGGGACTTTCCATGGTCTCAGGAACACCTAGAAGCCCAACTTCTAGCAGGAGTTGATCTTGTCCAGTCAAAAATATAGTTTAAAAAAATGCCTCTGAGGAGTTCCTGTTGTGGCTTAGTGGTTAACGAATCTGACTAGGAATTATGAGGTTGTGGGTTCCATCCTTGGCCTTGCTCAGTGGGTTAAGGATTTGTCATTGCTGTGAGCTGTGGTGTAGGTTGCAGAGACGGCTCAGATCTGGCATTGCTGCGGCTGTGGCGTAGGCTGGAGGCTATAGCTCCAATTAGACCCCTAGCCTGGGAACCTCCATATGCCACGGGTGCAGCCCTAGAAAAGGCAAAAAGACAAAAAAATGCATCTGAGGATGTTTTTATTTTAATTTTTTGTCTTTTGTCTTTTAGGGCCACACATGTGGCATATGAAAATTCTCAGGCTAGGGGTCAAATCGGAACTGTAGCACCAGAGCCACAGCAACAAGGGATCCGAGTCGCATCTGCAACCTACACCACAGCTCACAGCAACAGCGGACCCTTAACCCACTGAGCAAGGCCAGGGATCAAACCCGAGTCCTCATGGATACTAGTCAGGTTTGTTAACCACTGAGCCACAGTGGGAACTCCTTTATTTTAATTTTTATTTTGAGATAGAGAAGAAAATATTGACACGAGGAGGAAAAGAATCACTAAACTGAAGAGGGATTTTGAAAGAAAACGATCACTTGTACTGGCTATTTTAGCTGGAAGTTTCATTTCAGTGTTCAAACAGTCTCGTTTCTATAGAGAGAAGCAGAAAGTAAGAGAGGGAGTACTGACTGGTATTTCTAGTGGATTTTTGAAAAATAAACTTTCATATTTTAAACATACATGTATTAGACTTGAGTTTTATTATATACATATGTAATTTGTTTTACTCACAGACACACAATTGCACACAGACACATAATACATACATTATATACATAAATATATATATATTTACACACACACAAATACATATTTTTTGGAAGGAGATGAGGTTTTAGACAATCTATCACCCACTGATAATGAAATGTATTCCGTGCGACAGTTTGCTTCAAAATTAACATCCCTAATTGCTTTGAGAGGTGTCTCATGGGCCCCTGAATGGGAATAATATGGATTGATGAGTGCTGGCTTCATAAAACTCCCACAGGTTTTGAAATATTTTTTATGATGTAGAAATAAAACTGTCTGATAGTTCTACAATTCTGTGGTAGATGTCATATGCCTTTGGGAATTCCTCTGATGAAAATGCATAGGGAAGTGCAGCTTTGTATAAAAGTACTCTCTGAAGAGACTCTTACTTTCAGCATTTTTTTCCTTCAAAATTTTGTTCCTTCAAAACATGTCTACAATGGAATTTACAGGGCCAACTGAGGGTTTGGTTGCAGAGTGAAGGCAAACAGACCAAATTTCTTACTTTGCTATGCCCTTCGTATCAGATTCACACATTTGCTTTTTAAAGGAAAAGTAATGGATTTTTTTTCCTAGCCCATTGAAAATGGGGGCGTTTCTGAGGTCCAGGTTTTCATACATCCTAACTTAAGACCCAGATCAGATCAATTTGACACTGATAGAAGTCCTATTTCTAGATCTATTGTGCAATGAATCTCACCCTTAAACAAAAGGAGCTCTGTGCTCTTTAAGTTCTAAAAACTCAGTAAGATCAGATTAGGCTCCCAGTCTTGGTAGTCTGTACCTTGTTCATACTCTACGGCCATAGGTCACCATGTGGCTGGCTGGCACTTGCAAGCATGCACTGGGCACCCTGGGGTTCCCCAGCACCCAGTGATGGTCCCACAGCAGCCCCTGTTGATATCCCCCATAGATCTGAACACCCTAAGAGGTCCCCCCAAGGCCTATCACTGAGCCTAACTCCTACCAGCCAATCAGTATGTGCTCGGTAAATTAACAAATGATTGTATTAACAAATGCAATGAATCAGACTTCACTGTCTACTAAAAGAAGGTTTTGCAGCAACACGGATGGAACTAGAGACTCATACTAAGTGAAGTAAGTCAGAAAGAGAAAGACAAATACCATATGATATCACTTATATCTGGAATCTAATATACGGCACAAATGAACCTTTCCACAGAAAAGAAAATCGTGGACATAGAGAACAGACTTGTGTTTGCAAAGGGGTAAGGGGTGGGAGTGGGATGGCCTGGGAGTCTGGGGTTAATAGATGCAAACTAATGCCTTTGGAATGGATAAGCAATGAGATTCTGCTGTATAGCACTGATGATGGAGCATGATGGAGGATAATGTGAGAAAAAAGAATGTATACATGCATGTAAGACTGGATCACCTTGCTGTACAGTAGAAAATTGACAGAACACTGTAAACCAGCTATAATGGAAAAAATAAAAATCATCATAAAATTTTTAAAAAGTGGGTTTTCCTTACATCATACCCTTTTTTTCATTTTGGTGGAAAAAAAACCAGCATATCTTTATGATTCAATATCATTTTACTCTTAGGAATGGGTACGGGGGAAAATAAGCTCAATTAGCTAGCAAGAAGCACTGATCGGAGATATTCAAACCTACTTACACCAACATAGGTAAATACAGATAAGTACACACACACACACACACACACACACAAACTATTTGGAAAATAACAACATTTACTTTCCTTCTCATAACCTTCTTCTCAGTTATTTGCACTTATTCAATCCCAAAGTTTATTGAGCATCTTTCATGTAACACTGGGCTTTTTTTTTTGCTTTTTAGGGCCGCACTCGCAGCATATGGAGGTTCCCAGGCTAGGGGTCCAGTCTGAGCTACAGCTGCTGCCCTATACCACAGCCACAGCAACACGGGATCCGAGCCGCATCTGCGACCTACACCACAGCTCACGGAAATGCCAGACCCTTAACCCACTGGGGAAGGCCAGGGATCGGACCCGAAACCTCAGGGATACTAGTCGGATTCGTTTCCGCTGCACCACGACGGGAACTCCTGTAACACTGGGCTTTTTATAGACTATGAAAAGAAGCATATATTAACTAGAGTTCAGGAGCTCATGGTCAAACAGGGAGTGAAGAAAGGTATGCCCTAACAACAACAACAACAGGACCTATGCACCGAGCAAGGGCTTGATCAGCCCCTTCACTTAGATTCTCACATTTAGACTGTGGCCCACTTTCAAGGCAAGGATGGCTCGTCTTCAACATAAGAAGCAACGGCTTTTGCGGTACTAGTTATTGTGGGAGTATCTGTATTTCCCACAGAACTGATTATATTCAGAATAAGTACTGAGCAAACACCAAAAGGACAATATTGCCCACAGGATTTTGGAAGAAGGACCAACTTCTGCTGGCATGGCTAGGACAAGGGTCACCATCCATCACTACTGGGGCAACCACTGCTTACACTGCAGCCTGGAATTCTCTTTTCCACCCATCTCCTCCAACCCCGCCTACCACCCCAAGCTGGACAGCCACAAAATCCTACCCATATTAGCTTCACTACATTTCTTGATTTGACCCTTTCAAACGCTACGCTTCCTACCCAAACCTGAACCTACATCTTCCTTTACTTGACAATTGCAATTCCAGTTTGAACAACAGAGCTAACATTATTTTTCCTGTTTTCCCCCCAAAGTCAGTGTCCACAGCCACCATCAAAGACATCCAACCATAGCTTGAGGATCCAGATGACTCAGTGCCACCTGGGTTTGGAGACCAATGTCACGTATTTAACGTTCTAGGAAGCAAATGTGACATAAAAGTAGTCACTGCCCATCAGACATCCATTTCCCCTTCTTCCCTGCCAGCAATCACTTCCTCGCTACTTGTTCAGACAGCTAAAACCGGTAATCCCCACTCCCTTGAAGCCAGAAGTGGCATGACTCTCACCAAAAAAATATAATCTGAAGTCTGGTGTAATAAGACTGAATTAAAATGTGGATTTTATCATCCAACTTATTACTATTATCACCATTATGTTCACCTACCCATCACCATCAACCAATTATAGCGAATAATTGTTTCCCTGTGTACTGGTTTTCTAGCGCAGTGTAACAAATGCCCACAAACAGTGGCTTAAACAGCCTAAGGTAGGATGTCACAGTGGCCTGGGTCAGGCATCTGGACACAGTGTGCCTGGCTCCCCAGCTCAGGGTCTCACGAAGTAGAAATCCCAGTGCTGCCCAGGGTTACAGTCTTACCTGAGACGTGAGTGCTCTTCCAAGCTCACTTCCGGTTGGCACAATTCAGCTCCTTGCAGCTGGAGGACTGAATCTTCCTGCTGCCTGTAGCTAGGATCTGCTCCAGATCTGAGAGGCCACCCTCCTGACCACGTATGGCCCTTGCCACAGGCCATGTGCAACACAGCTGTTTACTTCTTCAAGGCCACGGGGAGGGTTCTTGCAGCTGCTTCTGTCTAACCTCTAGACGTTCTTTTTAAAGGGCCTGTCTGATTAGGTCAGACCCACCCACACAATGTCTCTTTTGCTTCACAAATTCAAGTTAACGGATTAGGGACCTTCATTACATCTCAAAACCCCTCCACTTTTGTCAGATAATGTAACCCAATCACGGGAGCAACATCTCATCCTACGCACAGTCCTGCCCACACTCGGAGGGCAGAAATTACACAGGGTGGGCACCCCAAGGGAAGAAGTCTTGTGGCCATCTAAGAATTCTGCCCACTACCCCATTTCATGAAAACCCCAGAGTGAGGCCCTTTATATACATTATCAATTTCATTTCATTTCATTCACTCCTGACAATATACATATGAAGTAGGTATTACTAATCCATTTTACAATTGAAAAAAAAAACCAATGTGAATTAGCCATGTGCCCTTAGGCAAATAACTTCAGTGCTCTGTGCTTATATTCACCACTGGAATACAGAAATGCTAGTTATCTTGCTTGTGTATTACATGAGGCTATAATAAAAGGGCAGATGAGAAAACACTTGGGAAATCATTCTGAAAATTAAAGTACCATCGATTGGCAAAGTGTGTTCTCTGCCTGCAAATTGTTCTTCTGAAGAGAAAAAATATATTTATCTTCAGATGTGCTAGGGAAGAGGGCACAGGCGTGAGACTGAAAAGACACAAGATCTGTGGTCTGCAATGTGTAATGTTCGGTCACTTTCTCTCTGGACCTCCACTTCTGCATTACAAAAAATAAAATGGGGAGTGCCCTTTGTGGCTCACCAGTTAACAAACCCAACTAGTATCCATGAGGACACAGGTTCTATCCCTGGCCCTGCTCAGTGGTTTAAGGATCCAGCATTGCTATGAGCTGTGGTGTAGGTGGCAGATGAGGCTTGGATCCCATGTTGCTGCGGCTGTGGCGTAGGCCAGCAGCTGTAGCTGCGATTCGACCCTTAGCCTGGGAACTTTCATATGCCGCAGGTACGGTCCTAAAAAGCAAAAAAATAAAATAAAATAAAATAAAACAAAATAAAATGAAGGAGTTGGAGTAGGTCTAACGTCTATTTCTGTTAGGTCTAAGGTCTACTTCAGAACTAAAACTACCATAGAACTATGAGTCTGTTTTATATTTATGTTAAGACTTTAAGACCTGCATGCAGGGGAAATGCCATGGTTTTAGCTGTAACCCTGTAGTACCTAGAAGAATATGGGTAAAATGCTCCTATATTCAGTCGTTAATGATGCTTGGGAAACATTAAATTATAATAATGCATCTCAACCTCTCGATGCCCTTGCCATCAATAAAATAGAATCTCTTTGTAAGGGATAATAATAAAAAAAAAAAAAACAGAAATTATGCTTTATCCAGAGGTGTAGAAAGCCCAGCTAATTAACCACGGAGCCATTTCTCCAGGGAGCAAACCGTCTGGTTGTTTCTGTGCATCGCTGTCAAACTGCTAAGTCAGTGAGGGGGTCTGTGTACACGTGACCTGCCACCATCTTGGATGAAGCAAAAGGAAAGTGGAATTTGAAGAGGAACAAAGCGTCTTTCCCTAATTAATATTCCAGCGAACAAAATTATCTCACAGACCCTCAGTGTGCTTCTATCAAGTGAGAATAATAAAAAATCAAGGATATAAATACATATCGAGACTCACATAGAGAAACACATCTCTGGCCAGGCAGCCGACACACTGCAATTGTTCACAAGGGCCCATCAATCCACCACGGTGCAGCGGAGATAAAAGGAAAAAAAAAAAAACAGTCCCAGCAATGCAAAGTGTAAGCATAAAAGTCATAAACAAAAGCATCATTAAACAAGAAGTGGAATCACAGCTCTGGGTAAGTGTGTTCGGTTGAAGAGGGGTGAGTTTTTCTTTTTTCCCAAGGACCCCCCTGCCAATTTGCTAAACCCATTCATTCAATTCACGGCATTTAATACGTGCTGCTTTTTAAGGTGAAGAGCCTACCTGAGACCATCAGAGAACTCGGGACTTACAAATGAGAAAGGAGAAATGCAAATTGCTCTATTTTTAACTAAAAAGTGTTTCAAAATATAGACAGAACATTAAGATTCTCTAACAACAGATCATACTATTTATCATAAGTGATGCTTATTCTATGCTGAGCAAGGAAGTCAATACCTCTTTGAGATTAAATAAATCTTTCAAAGTACCCCAGTTTCACCCAGGAAAAAGCCCATTTCAACACATAAGTAAACCCTAGAGCCCTGAAGTGTTCATTACCATCTCAGAGCCTGCAGTGTGGCTTTCAGAGTCGAATCTATTTACTGCGATCCAACAGTGGCTTACACTTACGGCATGTGGCACGCCATAGACAAAAAGGAAAAGAGAAATAAAGAAAAGCCTCAACCCAACAAAGTAAATAGATTGTATCTCTCAGGCCAGCTCAGATCAGTTGGTACTGGTTGCCAGCAGTACTGTCTGGGCACCTGGAGTCCTACGGATTGATTAGCAATTTGTGCTATGAGAAGGGAGTTGGACTTGGGAAGGTGAGAGAATGACAGCATCTGTCCCTCAGCTAGGTCAAATCTGAAGAACTCTTTGAATTTCAGATTCTTCAATAGTTTCCAAAACCCTCTAAGAATTCTGCAAGAAAAAGCCACATAACAACCCCAGGAGCATACATTACTTTTGATAATTCTCGAACTAGTAATAATGAGCCTTCAACACTTGTCAAATGAAACAGGTTTTTCAGAGCAAACACCTTCTCCTTTGGAAATTAATCTATGAAATATCAGGAGTGGTTCTTCACAGGAAGGAACCTGAGGATGGAAGAATATTCTGCCTTACATAGATACAACCATGTTTCTATTATCGATGAATTACTTTTCACTATCAAATGAGCTTTACCTGCTCAAAAGCATGAAGTTTGAGACAGCAAGTCAAAGATTTAGAGTAAGCAGATGTGATTTAACAGTGAGACAGTCAATAGAGAATCTGGAAGTGAGGTTTTTGGTCTGACCACTCATGGAATGACTTGGGAAGTCAATGTGTAGAACTTTTTAACACCTTTTTCCCTCACTGCTGGGGCAATCAGCTCATCTATGGCACCCAATGCCTTAGAGCTAATGATCTCTTTTTGCTCTAAGTTCCTGTCAAGTAAGCAGTATTCTTAGGATGTACTACATACCCACTGGACTAAAAACATACATTTTTAACCTTGCTCTTGCCTAAAAAACTGTCTATAGCTTTGATGCATCCTACCCAGACATCCAATCATCTCTCTCCTGCACCATTATTGGGCAAATATCCTTACCACCATCTCCACCTGCCATGGTCATTCATTCCTAATTCTGATGAAACCATTTCAGCTCAACTGCACACCGTATGGCGAGGTTCTCAGCCCAATGGCAAAATGTCTGAAGACTGCAAAGGCTGGTTTTCTTCTTCTGATCATCTACAACATGGCATCACCTTTAATGAATGTTAAATTCCTGAGGGGAAAGAACTGACTATTTCTCCTTTTTTTCTTATTTGTGAGAGTTTTCAGTATGAAAAGTGGAAATGAGCAAGATGTTCCAGGACACTTAAAGAGAACCAAGTCTAGTGATAGTTTATTGCTCTTTTTAAACTTAAGAAGATTTCAACAAGAATTCTGGAAAAATTAAAATTGGTCTCATTCTTGTTCTCCTCAAAACTAAACATTGGAGTTCCCGTCGTGGCGCAGTGGTTAACGAATCCGACTAGGAACCATGAGGTTGCAGGTTCGGCCCCTGCCCTTGCTCAGTGGGTTAACGATTTGGCGTTGCCGTGAGCTGTGGTGTAGGTTGCAGACGCGGCTCGGATCCCACGTTGCTGTGGCTCTGGCGTAGGCCGGTGGCTACAGCTGCGATTCAACCCCTAGCCTGGGAACCTCCATATGCCACAGGAGCGGCCCAAGAAATAGCAACAACAACAACAACAACAAAGACAAAAGACAAAAAAAAAAAACTAAACATTGATGAATGATACCTCCACATCAAATGTAAAAGTCCACAAGAGTATGGGTCACACTCTGACAAGAAAAAGCCAGGCATCTTATATAATCTTAACTTAAAATAACTGTAATTAATATGCCAAAATACCAAGGAATTGACGAACAACACTCATAAAGAGATAGGTAATTTTGGAGTTTCTGTCGTGGCTCAGAGGTAATGAACCTGACTAGTATCCATGAGGATCCCTGGGCTCGCTCTGTGGGTTAAGGATCAGGTGTTGCCGTGAGCTGTGGTGTACGTCGCAGATGCAGCTCAGATCCTGTGTTGCTGTGGCTGTGGTGTAGGCCAGTAGCTGATTTGACCTCTAGCCTGGGAACTTCTATATGCCACACATGCAGCCCTAAAAAGCAAAAAAAGAAAAAAAAAAGAAATGCTAGGAATAAATTTAAAAAACCATGATATAAGAGATTTTTAAAAATTCCTTTGACAATCTTATCATCAAACTAAGCACAGCAGAGGAAAGAATAAGTGAACTTCAAGGTCAATAGAAATTATTCCAAAGAAAAAACGTGGGAAAAAAACCCATAGCATCCAAAAGACATAGAATATGGAACACTATTAAACAGTGTGATATACATATATATAATTATAATATATAATAATGTAATATAGTCTAATGTTATAATATAGTCTAATATATAATAAATTATATTATAATGTATTGTATATATTATATTATATATAATTGAATGCTTAAGAAAATTAAAACAGAACAAAGCAGAAGACATATTTAAAGAGTTAATGGCTGAAGATTTAGAAATATCAACTAAAAAGATCAAAAACAGCTCAGAGAACCTTAAGTAAAATAAAAATAAACACCATACACTTAGTCATATAACTGTCATATTGCTGAAAACTAAAAATGAAGAGAAAATCTTGAAGGTAGCCAGAGAAAAAAGAACTTTATCAATAGAGAATAAATATTGGAAGACAGCAAATCTTGATCAGAAATTATACAATCCAAGAAAATGTGACAATTTATTTAAAGTATTGAAAGGGGAAAAAACCAAAGCTTCCAACTCAGAATTCTATACAAGTAAACATATCTTCAAAAAATGAAGATAAATGGAGTTCCCGTCATGGTGTAGGGGAAACGAATCTGACTAGGAACCATGAGGTTGCGGGTTCAATCCCTGACCTAGCTCAGTGGATTAAGGATTCGGTGTTGCCATGAGCTGTGGTGTAGGTCACAGACACGGCTCAGATCTGGTGTTTCTGTGGCTCTGGTATAGGCTGGTGGCTACAGCTCTGATTAGACCCCTAGCCTGGGAACCTCCATGTGCCACAAGTGCGGCCCTAAAAAGACAGAAAAAGACCAAAAAAAAAAGATAAAAATGAAGACTATTTCAGAAAAAGCTGGAAGAATTCATACCAGTCGATTTACACCATAAGTTTTGTTAAAGAAAATTCTTCAGATAGGAGTGTGAATGGAAAGATGGATCTACACAAAGCAATGTACACTAAGAGAAGTTGCAAAAAGCAAAGTAAATAAAACAGATACTTTTATCCTTATTCTAATGCCTTCATAAGATAATTGTTTGATGAGAGTATAAGATAATGTATATTCCTTTTTTAAAAATCAAGAAAAAAAAAGCAAATGATATCCAAAGTAAGCAAAAAGAAGTCAACAATAAAGAACAGAAATCAATGAAAATCAAACCTGAAAAACAACATAATCATATATTATTACATAAAAAGTTCAAAAGGATTAATAAACCTCTAGCCAAACTCATCAAGAAGAAAAAGAGAAGGCACCAATTATCAATATTAGCATAAAAGAGTAGACATCACTACCAACATGATGGACATTAAAATATTAAAAGGATAATATATATGCCAATAATTACAAAATGCAAAGAAAATGGACAAATTTCTTCAAGGAAATAACTATTTCAATAATAGATAATCTGAGAAACTTTATATTTATTGTATCAATAGCTTAAAACCTTCTCATGAAGAAAATTCCAGGCTCAGATGATTTCACTTATGAATTCTATCAAACACCTACGAAATATATAATACCAATTCTATGCAAACTCTTTTAGAATACAGAACTAAATACTTCCCAAAATATTTTATAAGCCCATTTAAATACTTCCCAAAATATTTTATAAGCCCATTACCCTATAACAAAACAATACAAAGCATTACTAGAAAAGGAAACTAGAGAATAGAAACCTCATGGTCATTGACACAATGTTTCTCCACAAAGCATTAGTAAATAGGAGTTTCCTGGAGGTGCAGCAGGGTAAGGATCTAGCATTGTCACTGTATCAGCTCAGGTGACTGCTATGGCATGGGTTCAGTCCCTGACCTGGGAACTTCCACATGCTGTGGGCATGGTCAAAAAAAATTTTTTTAATAAAATTGAGCAATATAAAAAAGCTGGGGTTCACCTTTCAAATGCAATATTGATTCAACAGTTACAAGTCAACCAATGTAATTCACTCTGCCAACAGACTAAAAAAGAAAAATCAGTATTACCTTCTCAGTAGAGGCAGAAAGAGTATAAAGCAAATTAAACAATAAATACATAAATATTCATTAACAATAAAAACTCCCAGCAAACTAGGAATCTAAAGGAAACTACTAAAACTGATAAAAGGTAACTAAAAAATCTCATAGCTAACATTATATTTAATAGTGCAAGACTGAATGCTTTTCCCTTAAGATTGGGAACAAAGCCAGAACATCTGATCTCACCAATTCTGGTCACACTGCTCTGGAGATTTTGGCCAGTGCAACAAGACGAGAAAAAGAAATATAGGCATACAGATTGAAGGAATAAATAAGACTGTCTTTATTTACAGACAATAAGACTATCTATATAGAAAATCCTAAAGAAGCTACATAAATGCTACTATAACTAATAATTAAATTTAGCAAAGTTTCAAGATACAAGCCTAAATATACAGAAATTAAATGTATTGATAAACAATTGAAAATTTAAATTATACCACACAACACCACTTAGAAAAGTGGTAAAACTACACTTTGTTTCATACACTACATGAAATAATATTAAATGTAAAAAGTGCAGTAATTATTTATTGAAAGATAAAACATATTTATGAGAGAAATTAACAAAGACTCAAATAAATGAAACAATATCATGGTCATAAAACAGAAGACTCAATATCATTATGATAACAATTTTCTGCAAATTGATCTATAAATTCAATATAATTTCAATCAGAATTTCTTCGAGCTTTTGTTGTTGGCACTGGCAAACACATCCTAAAACTTATATTGGAAGAAATAAGATCTATAATACCTAAAAAGATTTTGAAAAAAAATAATGTAACACTCACATGATTTGTTTTCAAGACTTACATAAAGTCACAGAAATAATGTACTGGTATAAAGACAGACATACAGAATAACAGAATAAAATGCAGCTCATAAATATACCCAAACATATCTGGATAACTGATTTCAAGTATTTCTTCTGCTCCATTCTTTCTTCTCCCCTGGTATCCCCATTATACATATGTTGTACCATTTGTGATTGTCCCACAGTTCTTGAATATTTTGTTTTGTTCCATATTTCCTCTCTTTGCTTTTCCAGTTTGGAATTTTCTATTGACATATCCTTAAGCTCAGAGATTCTTTCCTCAGCTGTGTCCAGTCTATTAATGAACCCTTCGAGAGGTCTTCATTTCAGTTGTAGTGTTTTTGATCCCGAGCATTTCATCTTGATTCCTTCTTAGAATTTCCAACTCTCTGCTTACACTTTGCATCTGTTCTTGTCTGCTGTCCACTTTAGCCATTATAGCCCTGTGCATACTATCATAGTGTTTTAAATCCCTAGGCTGATAATTCCCACCTCCCTGTCATATCTAGGTCTGGTTCTCATGCTTGTTCTGTCTCTTCAAACTGTGCTGTTGCCTTTGAGTGTGCCCTGTGATTTTTTTTTTTTTTCCTCGAGAGGCAGACATGCTGTACTAGGTAAAAAGAACTGTGGTGAACAGGTCTTTCATCATGTAGTGTCAAAGTGTGAGGGAAGAGGCAGTCTACAGTCTTATGATTAGTTCTCTGTCATCTGGTGAGCCTGCGTCTCTGGACTGTGAACTCCATAAGTGCTTCAGAGTCTGACTCCCACCATAGGTGGGACAGAATGGCTAGAATGGACCAGGTTGGAATTTGGCATTTCCCTTCCTCCAGGTCCATTAAGCTCTGAAAAAAATCCCAATAGTTTAGGCTCCAGTAAAATCTTGAGGCAAGCTTAGTTAGAAAGAAAACAATGCTCTAGTATATTCCAGAATGGTTCCTCTTCCCTCCAACTGTTGAAAGCATGAGGGAATTCTTCTCCAAGACTTTCTGCAAGAATCCAGTTGAGCTCCTGGGAGCAAATTCACAAAATGTGAGGCCTCCCTGATGACTGGGTCCCCTGGAGTTATCACTCTCAGAGTGGTCCACACTGAGCCTCCAGCATTTGTCAATCACAGTTCAGGTTTTCCTACCACTGGTATTTGTTCCTGTAGAGGTTTCTGCTCCTGGGTTCTGCTCCAGTAAGTGTGATCTTCTGTATTTATCTGTCTGTCTCTCCAATTTGGGAAGCAGGAATTTCCCCTGCTGTCTCCCCCCCCAACAGATCTAAGGAGGCTTTTTTTTTTTAATTTGTTCAGCTTTTCACTTTTTATAAGGATGCAGTAATAATTTCCAAAGTTCTTACATGCTAGACCAGAAACCAGAAGCCAGGAACTGATCTTTTACAATGTTTCCAAGGTAATTCAATGGGGAAAGGTTAGTCTTTTCCACAATCATGCTAGGGAACCTCAATTTTAACTCATCTCAGACATGAAAAGCAACTCAACTGGAGTTCCCATTGTGGCTCAGCGAGTTAGGAACCCAACATAATCTCCATGAGGATGCAGGTTGGATCCCTGGCTTTGCTCAGTGAGTTAAAGATCCAGCACTACCACAAGCTGTGGTATAGGTCACAGATGCGGCTTGCATCCCTCGTTGCTGTGGCTGTGGTGCAGGCTGGCAGCTGCAGCTCTGATTCAACTCCTAGCCCGGGAACTTCCATATGCTACAGGTGCAGCCCTAAAAAGAAAAATAGAAAAAGAAACTTCTTTCCCCTCTTTTTTTTTTTTTTTTTTGGTAAAAGAAAATATCCACATGAAAAGGATGGAAGAAAGAGTGAGGACGGAAATCACGCCATTGATCACCTCAGAGAAATGCAAGTGTGACACGTTGGGAAATAATCGTATTCAATCCCTTCTTTTCCACAAAGGGGGATAAACAACAATCTTTCTGCCTCTGACACTGGTGAGTTTAATAAGATTTTAAGTTAATCTTTTTTAAAAAGTTAGTTAATAAATGTTCCATGATATATATTTCGTCTACGGCCATACCACCCTGAACATGCCCTATCTGGTCTATTTTTAAATCAGTGGGAACATATATTATTTATTCTTTTATATTTAATTTTTATTGTATCAAAGAGGTATTGTGGTTTAACACATGAAATGCAGGGTGTCCATAAAGTCAAGAAATATAGACAATATCAATTGATTACTTTTTTACTGATTGAAGACACCCCCAAACATGTGTGTTGTTGTTTTCAGACTTTATGGACATTTCACAGATCTACACGCTGAGAAGGAACAGCGGTGGTCCCCTGCCTACATTCGCCTCCTCACTCCAATTCCTGCTTCCCGAAGGGAGTGACTCTCAGCATTTCTTATTCACCTATTTACCTCCATATTTCTTGCCTATTGTTTCTTGATTTTTTTCACCTTCGGATATTATCTGTTGACTTTCTAATATGGAAGACATTCATAAGACCACACACACACACACACACACACACACACACACTTTGCCTCCCCATTCTGCCGTTATAATTATAATTTTATTCAGATCATCATGAATACAAAGAATTCATCACAGCTGAGCCATGCATCACCACAGTTACCTTGCTTTTCTGATACCACTTGTTTTCTTAATGTTTGTCTTGCTTTTTCATCATCCTAGGCTTCCCTTGCTGCCAGGCTAGGTTTTCACCTTCTCCATCTGGATAAGTCTGTGGTCCATCTGTTTTCTAGATTCTAAAATTCTGTGGCTGTCAAATCCATTTCTATTTTCTCTCCATAAAGTTTTATGCAATTGTATCCCTTTACAGTCTTTTGAGTAGAATTTCAGAAGGAAGCAAAAGAAGCATGCAAGGGCCTGCCAATCACTGTGTTAAACAGATGCCCCTCCCAGTGTCAATAAATGACCAGGCCGGGCAGACACGGGGCAGGGGGAAGGGTTGTCAGACCAAGTGGGCTTTGCTCTCCATGGCAAGTCGGGTATCTTAAAGCATCTTCTAAACTATCGAGTCCTCATCCACCAGGCCCTATTACTCCTCATGTGCTCAGACCCTACTTCTCTTGTAAGTGGAGGAGACGTGTGTCTACTTACAATTCAGTGGATGCGAGAGGGCCGGCAAGGCTCTGGGCCTCCCACCTACCTTCACGGCGCTGAAACAGAACACGTGCAGCACGGCCGCTGCAGAGGCACTCCGCACAACACTGTAAACTGCAGACAGCATCCCCGAGACGGCTGGAACACAAACGCCAAGAGTTCCCTTCTGCATTGGCAAGTCTCACAGCCAACACATGGAGGAGAGTGAAGAGAGGTTTGTAGCTTTTAAATACAACACACCTGCCACAGGGGCGGAGAATCAATCTATGGGGCCGTCAACAAAGCACCGGGTGACTTTTAGTATAAGAAAGACTCTGACCCTTAACTAAAAACTCAGGAGGAACACACAGAAAGAAGCCTTGTTGACATTCTTAGAAGACTATGTGAACCTGTGAGTGGGGAGGGAGGGAGACCTTGATGCTTGCTGTTGGAAGCTGCTGGCCCAGGAAAGATCCTGGGTAGCGATTTCAACAGAGAAAGGGGGAGAGGGAGAGAGAGATGGATGGAGAGAAAGACAGAAATGGAGGTAAAGATGGAGAGAAAGATAGAGATGTCAGATGGAAATGGAGATGAAGATGGAGACAGAGAGAGAGAGAGAGAAAGAAAGAGTGAACAAGCAAGCACTCCCAAGTGTATGTGTGCAAAAGTGTGTGTGGGTGGGTGTGTGTACAAGGAGGTGGTAGTAACCAACCACCTGCTATTCCCTAGTGCTTTACATACATGATGTCATAGACTCCTTACAGCAACCCAATGAGGTCTGCGTGTTAATCTCCACTTAGAGAAGAGTAAGCTTTAAAGTTAAGCACTCTGGGTAGTTCCCAAGTAAGCATTAGGTGAACCTTTATCCACCTTGGTCAAAATCTAAGGTGTACCCCAAGTGAAAGGACACAGGTCACCCGTCTGTACAGAACCGCACACAAGGCACACCCATGATGTCACACCCACACACGCCCAGACCAACTCATACATGTACCTGCGCAGATACACATGTGCACACAATTACTTCTACTCGCTCACGTTCACACACATTCATAGGTGCCCCTTTTCCAAAGAAGAGTTACAAGAGCCTTAAACTTATTCTAAAGCTTACAGAATTTCTACATTTCCTGTTTCCTGCTTGTGTCAAGCTAGGTGGACCACTTCAGTTTGGCCAAATGAATCTAGAAGGGCCCACCATCAACCTTACCGACCCGAGCTAGAGTCCTTTAAGCATTCAGGACAAAAGAAAACCTAACTGTCCAGATGTCATCCCACGCCCGAGGCTACCTGGTCCTTATTTGAACTTCAGACTTTTTTTTTTTTTTACAGGAAGAGTATGAAGTACATGACTTACCAGAACCTCCAAAAAACAGCATGTCAATTTGCTCCAAAAGATAAATGCAGAAAGTGTTGATCTGCGGGAAGAGTCCAAGGAGGGAAATTGCAGGAAAGCAATAGAGAAATACTGAAAGGGAAGACAGAAAACTGAGCGTAAGTGTCAGGAACTTTGGCCCAGGTTCCTGCTGCACCCCCGCCTCCCTCCCCTCTCATCCCAGCCCACCCTGTCCAGGTCCTGAAGGCAGTATGGCCTCCTCAACCCCCACCCACCAGCAGAGGCTGGAGGATGAGCCAGACACAGACCCCTGGAAGGAAGAAGGTGCTGCTGCTGAGGAAGAGACAGGCAGGCTAGCACCAAGCAGACACCTGTGGATGGTGGGTGGAGCAGATCGGGCTTCAGTTTGCAAGGACAGGCTTGAACTTGAGGGATAAGAGCGGGGAGAAAGAGGACCGGAAAAGTAAAATATAAGAACATGCAAAACCCAAGGACAGTAGTTAGCAGGGAGAGGGTCTCTCCCTGCAAGGCCCCTTGCTTTGTGCTCCCATCTCCTCAAGCGCTTGAGTTGCCAAGAGTGTTCTGTTCTAAACGCCCAGTGGAGACTCAGAGGCAGAACCCCAGACACACTGATGAGCAAAGGAGACCGGCGATGAACTAAGAACCCCCACCACTGCGACAGGGCCCACTGAAGGGCCTGCTGCCCAGGGGCAGGGGTTGTCAGGAGGAGCAGGTCACCTGGGAGGTGGAGGGGGCCCTGCCAAGGAGAAGAAGGCTATGCCAACTCTCCAAACTGCAACGATGCAATGGGATAAAACATCCATACATCTTAATTCACTGCTTCACAGTGGTCATTCAGGCAGATAACGCTAAAGGGAGTGTTATTTTTTACAGCGACTTCCCTATCCTCCTCTCTCAATTCTATTTAAGAATTCTACTGGGCTTCAGAGAAACACAGAAACTCCCCTTCGTGGTGCAAAAATGCCTCTGCCTACCTTCCTGTCTCAGTTTACTGGGTGGAATGTCAATGGAGTTTGGTATAGAGAGGGACATAGAGACAATAGATAGATAGAAGATAGATTAGATAGATAGATAGATAGATAGATAGACAGACAGACAGATAGAATGAACAAGCAAGCAGTCCTGTGTGTATGCGTGTGTATGTATATAAGGCCAACCCTAATAAAACTAAAGAAATTTGATTTGAAATCGAATACACCTAAATGTGGAACTTTGTCCAAAGACCTTACATAACCTCAGTGAACAGTCCAAGTAGGGATGGCAGGGGGCCGAGGTTCAGCTATTTCTGAAAAATGAGAAACGCGAACGTTCCGTAGTGAGAACATAGGGTTGGGAGTATTCGGCATCCCATTCTCTGGCTAATAGCGGGTTAACCCCACTACAACACCACCAAGAAACTCTTCCAACAATGTGTGGAAGTAAACTTTTAGGTGATGAATATGGCTAGGATAAACCTTTGCTCGGGAGTGAAGCCATATTTTGACACACATGGTGATTCTGTTGTAATGTTTTCTGTGGCAAGATTTTAACTATATTGGGGAAAGCCAGAGCATCTGTGAGGTATGTATTTCTCAAAGTCAGCAATAAGATGCAAATATGAATCTGCCAGTCCTAACAGTATAAGACAATTTCTTTTTTCAGTTTTTAGATGAAAGGAAAGATAGAAGAAATAAATAGAGGAGTTCCCATTGTGGCTCAGAGGTTAGTGAACCTGACTAACATCGATGAGGATGCAGATTCAATCCCCAGCCTCGCTCAGTGGGTTAAAGATATGGCATTGCGGTGAGCTGTGGTGTAGGTTGTGGATTTGGCGCGAATTCCACATTGCTGTGGGTGCAGCTCAGATTCAACCCCTATCCTGGGATCTTCCATATGCCACAGGTGCATCTCTAAAAAAAAAAAGCAAAAACAAACAAACAAAAGAAAGAAATGGAAACTAGGATAGGACATGTCGTTTGGGGCATCAAAATTTTAATTCGCTTAATTTTAAGCAAACTAGCTAGTTCCCTTGTCTTGAACTTGGGACTCAAAACCCAGCAATGAGGATTAGATGGCTCTCTGGATTCTTCATGGCCAGGATAGGGGCAGAGGGAAGATGCAATGAGATGTCATTAGTTCTCTTTCTCAAGTGTTGTGTGTGACAAAACCATATGAAGATGGACAAATGACAGGGAAAAGTATGGGTATGAAATGACATTAATGACGGCAGCCAAATACTAGAAATTGTTCAGCAAAACATGGGTAAAGAAGTATTCTCAGCATTCCCCTTGTGGGTTAAGAATTCCATGAGGATGTGGGTTCGATCCCTGGCCTTGCTCAGTAGCTTAAGTATCCAGCATGGCTGCTAGGTCACAGATGAGGCTTGGATCTGGCATTGCTATATGCCTGCAGCTGCAGCTCTGATTTGATCCCCACCCTGGGAACTTCCATATGCTGCAGGTGCAGCCCTAAAAAGAAAAAAAAGACTTAAGTATTCTCTAGACAAGTACATTAGGCAATAAAGTCAATATTAATTAAGAGGAAAGAACTGGAAGACAATGAATGATGACAGAGGGAAAATAAAGTGGTACAAGACACCAGGAAGTTTGAACTGAAGATGCTTTGGCTGTGCTTGCAGAACTGGAGCTGAAGAGACAGCAGAAGAAGGACACCAGTCAACAGGGAGCCCAGGAGCTAGGTCCTCCCCAGGATGTAGCAGAGGCGGAGGTCTCTCATTTTTAAAGTGAGAGCCATGCAGCTGGAACTAGAGGAAGGTGGAAGCAATTCACATGAATGAAAAAGCAGCCCAAAGCTCACTGCATTAGTAGGAGGACTGGAAAAGCACACATGAAGTTGCCAAAATGATTTTGTCCTTTTTGCCAAAGGTAAAAAAAATAAAAGGTCCCTGTGGTTGTTGGCAATTTTCCCTATGAACAAAGTTTTTTTTTTTTCCTTAGCATTCTGCTAAAAGCTCTATAATTTTCTTTCATGTCTTCTCTGCTCCTCCTTTTACCGAATAATTACCATAAACGCAGAAACTTCTGGTACAGTTCCATGTCTTTTCAAGCACAATTTATAAATAAAAACATTGGAACTTACTTGTTTCTTTTGTTAAATGTGAGCGGTCACATTTAGGACTCTATTTGCAGGTGCGGCAGGGGAAGGGAACAGGCAGAATGAAACCAACACGGACATGAAACCCAGACCATGAACTTGGTGTGACCAGACCTTGTGTGTCTCCTCTCACCGGACCTGTGTATTAACACGCTGTCCTGACGTGACCGGCTGGGACCAGGGTACAAGCCTTTGCATGAGACGTGGAAGTGTGAGTCTGTGGGTGCATGGTGGGACCATCCCAACCATGGGTTACCCAACCACACCCCAACTCATCACCAAGGGTTACATCACTGATGTTGTATTAGCGTAAGGAGGGGGTTGCAGTCCTAAAGACCAATATAAGCCTCTAGCATCTGAAAAGAACCCTGGAGGCTATTTGATAAAATAGCAGCAACAATAAACCCATCCAGGGCATGAAACCAGCTACAACTGATGGCTGCCTCATCTTGCCCGAGCTTGTCCCTCATCACAGAAGGCAACTCCTTGCTGCACAAGGCAACACCCCGCCCTTGCACTGTCCCACTGGACAGCTCTGCACCAAAGCATTTTACCAGTCCTACAGTGAGCTGAAATCCACCTACTCTCCACTAGTTATCACAGCTACACCAAGAACAAACTCCTTCCCACCTTGACCCGAAAGCCTCTTGACTATCCACAGCCACTGTGTGTGCCTCCAGCACCCAAGCATTTCTTCTCCAGACGGGACCTCCTTACTCCCTTGCCCCCGGCAGAGCCCAGGAAGCCCAGGTGGCTGAATTCCTCAGGGCGACCTCCAGCTCTGCTGCTGCTCCTCTTGAAACACTAAGAATTGAAGCCCCTCGGCTTTCTCATCCAGGGGGTGATTACAAAGCCAGGCTCACTCATGGGCTTTGGCTCGAAAGTCATAAAGGTTTCAGCCCAGAGACCACTGGTCTCTGACTGAGCAAAGGAAATGAGCAGAAAGAAAGCCTTTCCTCTGAGCCCTTGGCGGGGGGGGGGGGGGGGGGGGGGGGCTGTAAGAAGATGTCTTCCTTATAATGAAAGAGAAGTGATATTCTGAATATATGTGAGAGATCAAAAAGGGAAAGAAATTATGTAAGAATAGGACCCAGGGCTTCTATTCCCTTACTTTACCCCTCGGCCCACAGAAACAAGTCCCGCCTCTGATTCTGCTCTCCCGCTTGTGCCCATGAGACCAGCATGTTAGTCAACTTCTTACTGTTGACAAGTTGACAAAAATATGCACTAAGGATGTGATTTAATGATAAAAAAAAAAAAAAGAATTCCAGTGGAAAAGATAAGAAGAGCCATCCCCTTGGAGTTCTCCTTGAGGCTTAGTGGGTTAAGAACCCAACTAGCATCCATGAGGATGTAGGTTCTATCCCTGCCCCTGCTCAGTGGGTTAAGGATCCAGCGTTGCTGTGAGCTGAGGTGTAGGTCACAGATGTGTCTGGGGTTCTCATCTTGCACTGCCAATGACAGAGAGCTTCTCCATGCTTCCCACTCACCTTGTGGCCACCAGACTCAGCTCCTACCCCTGGCTCGCCTTCAAGCCCTTCCGCCCAGGAGGCAGAAGAAGGCAGCAGACACAAGACCGTCTGCCTTCTCCCTACTGCTCCTCCTCTGCCCCCTCTCTCCACCCTGGGAGGTCGGGAGTCTGAGCAGAAACCAAGCAGGGCAGCAGGTAGCAGAGGTGTCACCAAGAAGGCATGGCTCCAGGTGCTAGTGCACACGCCTCTTCCACAACGTGACAGGTATAAAGTATCTTCGAGCCTGCGAGGGTAGACAACATCACATGGACTCAGCGCCTATTTCCCTCTTGTCCTTTCTCTCAAATGGCCTTTGTGGAAAGGGTTGAATTGGGTCCCTTCAAAGGATGTTATACGTGAGAACTTGGGAGATGGGGTCTTTGCAGAAAATCAAGTTACCACAAGGCCATCAGAGTGGATTCTAACACAACTGACATCAAATTCGGATACAGGGACAGATATGCACATGGGGATGACAGTGTGAGGAGACACAGGGAGAAGACGGCCATTGATCAACCAAGGAGTGAAGCCTGGAATGTAATGTCTACTTGTACTCATCCATCCAACAAATGTCTCCTTAGTGCCTGTATACACCAGACCCTGGGCCGGGAGCTGGGGATTCGTGGTGCCTGCACCAGGGCACAAGCCAGCAAGGGAGACGGACATCCGTCAAGAATCACGAAGGAAGCGGATGACTACAGGAAGGGGTGCATGTTATGAAAAGTAGGGGTTGTGAGAGGACAGAAGATGGTACCCAACGTGGGGAAATGAGCCATTATTATCTAGCATGGTGAGGGCAGGGAAGTAGCAGAAGAAGGAGCACAAGCCAGCAGTGAGGACGAGACATGGGAGTTGGGGCTCCAGACCTGACCACAGGCCCTCGAGACCTCTAAGAGGTGGATGTCTGTCAACACTAACCCACACGGGAGACTCTGGGGCAGGATGGCCATGAGGTACCCAAGTATGGGGCAGGAGGGTGGATGCAATACCGTGGCACAGACAGATGCTTCATGGACACCTTCCAAAGTCTGTTCACGGCCCCCGCTTATCCCAGGTCCTCCGGTGCCCTGGACCACAGACTCCAGCACTGCTGTTTGCGGAAAGATGACAGGACAGGACTGCACAGTCATCTAAGGCGTGTGTGTGTGTGTGTGTGTGTGTGTGTGTGTGTGTGTGTGTGTGTGTGTGTGTGTGTGTGTGTGTATTCTGACAGAATTTCAAATAATATACAAAAGTAAAGTGAAAAACATCAGGCAGGACAGAAGCAAATATCCTTGGGCAAGAGGACACTGACCAGGAGTCTAATCATGGGATCAGTTCTTATTTTTTTCCCCAACGCGTTTCTGTTGTAACTCAGAGTCTCCTCCTTTGGCCGAGGAGAAACTCTCAGCTCTTCACGTGACGTAACAGGAAGCAAGGGACTGAGGGTGCAGACAAAGGTGGGTTCGTGTGCTGGGCAGGGTGTGTGTGTGGGGGAACAGAGTTTGCTACCAAGACAGTAAGAAGAGGGGTGGGGGAGAGTCAGATGGGGCCACCTGCTGCAGTTTTCACCCAGAAGGAGCACAGAGATGCGTCCCGTCTGGGTTCCTCCCAAATCCCACTGGAGAAATTCAGGGAGTTGCCATGGGGCCGGAGAATTATGATACAGCACCTTCCACTCTGACCCACTCCTCTTTTCATTTTCTTCTTCAGCTGCACCTGCAGCATATGAAGGTTCCCAGGCTAGCAGTTGAATCAGAGCTGCAGCTGCAGGCCTACGCCACAGCCATGGCAATACCTGATCCAAGCCACATCTGCGACCTACACCACAGTTCACAGCAACACCAGATCCTTAACCCAATGGGCAAGGCCAGGGATGGAACCCACATCCTCACAGAGACAACATCAGGTCTTTAACCCACTGAGCCACAATGGGAACTCTGACACTCTCCTCTTGAGTCAAATTTCTAGTAACAGATCCAAGGAGGGTGTCTTTGTAGCTACTCTTTATCAACTCATCTGGTCAATGTTACCACAGGTAATCCAAATTAGCAGGTGTGTAAACCTCTGGGTGTCATCACAAGAATTCTCACGGCTGCAGGCCAATAATGGGGTCAGCCTCTTTGCCCAATAAAAATAATAACTGCTAATACCTGGTGCCAGGCACTCTTCTAAATGTTCAAACATACTAAATCAGCTAAAACTTGCAACAGCCTCAGAGGTGTGTACTATTTTTGTCCTCATATGACAGCTGAATTTTGCTCCAGGTCCCACAACTCAGGAAGAAGCAGAGCTGGAATTCAAACAGTCAGCCATCTGGCTCCAGAGCGGGACTCTCCAGCACTATGACATGAAGGGCCCTCGTGTAAGCAGAGCATTTGATATAAAACACTGCCGAGACCTTAAGGCAAGCAAAGTGCACCAGTGGAAGCCTGGCTGACCCACGTAGCCCGGACTTCATCTGGTCTGAGAACCATGTCCATTCAGGCGTTACCAGAGCATCTGTGCCGTGTGGATGGGGCTGTGGCTGCCACCTGATGGTGCTTCTTCCCCCTCCATGGAGGCCTGGCTGATGCCCTACCCCGGGCATCACAGCCACCAGTCTTTAGACAGGATGCTGCAGTTTCCTAGTCATGGATGTCCAAGTCCTCTAGAATCAGCCCATCATTGGAGGCTCTGGGGCCTTGGCTCCCAGTCTACTGAAAGCATATCAGCCGAGAGGAAAATGCACATCTCTTTAACCAATTATCAAGGTAGGAAGTTTCTCCAATTAGGAGTTCAGAAAATAAAGGGGAGGAGTTTCTGCTGTGGGATTGGCATTGTCTTGGGGGAAGTGTCTTGGGGGCAGTGTCTTGGGACCAGTGGACACAGGTTTGATCCTTGGCCTGGCACAGTGGGTTGAGGATGCAGCACTGGTTTAGCTGCAGCTTGGGTCAGGACTGCAGCTTAGGTCTGATCCCTGGCCCAGGAATGCCATATGCCGTGAGGCAGCCAAAAAATTAAAAAAAAAATTTTTTTAAAGAAAGGGGAGAAAGCTCCTTCCCCTCTGTATGCTCTCCCCTCCCACACGAACTCACCTATTAAGAGGTCCCTAGCTGACTGGAGGGACCGCGGGGAGAAGAGCTTCAGGCCATAGACCACGTACGTGGGAGGGTGCCTGGCTTTGGCCCCTATATCGAGAAGCAAAATAAGGCCACACAGCACACAAAAATAGACTGGTCGGCTATACGTTATGATTTGGTTGTGCCCCTAGAAAACAAACACAATTTCTGAATGGCACCTTTAATTCTGATTAAATGACAAAACCTCATAGTTAATCACTTATAGCACATCACATAGCTCAAACCATGTAACACATTCTCCGCCCCCTCCACCATAATTCATACACACAAAACACCAAGAAAAAAAAATGGAGCTTATTCTGTCAAATAAGAATGAGAATGCCAAAAAGGATGTTATGCCCTCAGACACAAAAAGAGCTACCTGAAAATGTAATCACCATCCTTGGATAAAATCTAGATCTAACCCAATGCTTCCCCAACAGTGAAACTTCCATTTTTTGTTGCTCATTTCAAGTGCAAAACTAATTTACACCACTATTTGCTCTACATGGTCTAACTTGAGCTCTGCTACTGACAAGAAATAGAATTATAATGCGTAGGTTTCAATTTGCTTATGGTTTAGAAAGAAGACAATACAGGTGCAAAGTCATACCTGCAGAGACAGCACAAAATGGCTTAGTGTAGCACAGTGGAATAATCCAGTTCTTAAAAACTTACTATTTATATACGCTTTCCTCTAAGGAGGATCGAAACTTAACAGATTTCATCTTAGCCCTCAAAACACTGTTAAGAGGAGAACAGAAACATTTTTTATTTTTCTCCTGGAATGGATAGAAAAATTAAGGAAACGCTAATAATATCAACCGTCCAGGGCAAAAGTCAATGGAGAATTTACATCTCACAAATCGATGCACGATTCATACGGTTCAAAAAACCAACAAAAATGAATGAGGGAGAGAATATTCTTTGCAATTCATGAACTACTTTGAGTGTAAAAAAGTAAAGATGAAAGTGATACAGTTTGGGATATGAATTTTTAAAGTCACTGCCTTGGACGTGTTATATTTAGAAATGCAATTTACATCGCCACTGCTTCTCTAATAGAAATGGGCCTATTCTGAGACCATCTTTTAATAGGAAGGAAAACACAGGCTGTTGGTGGAGGCTGGCTATGTTTGGCCCTGAGTCCAAACTCAGTCTTAAAGGAATATCTGCACTCTTAGGAAATTTCCTTTTGAATCCAATGAGGTCATAGATTAATGGTAAGGAAATATTCCTCTGCATTAAAAAAAAATAGGATCAAAATCTAAATGAAATCTTAGGACACTTCTTATCAAGAGAAGAGCAAAATAAATTGGTTAGAATACACAACCATTTTGTATACAAATGCACAGGCACAGGAGACCTTTCCTCAAACTGATACCATTTCAGAAATAGAATTTAAATAACTACTTCCCACTTGCCCTGATTCTCTCTTTTACTAAAAGGCTAAAAATATTTTTTTTCCAGGAATGTAAAGTCTGTGGTCTTGAACAAATTTAGGATATCATCTTGGGCCAGCCAAGTCAAACTTTATTTCCTGGCACCGGAATGCTTTCTTTTTATTTGTAATGTATGAGACAAGCCTTAAGGGTCCCTTAGAAAGAGCCCGCCTCACTGTCACACTCACGCTTCACCTTGCTTCCTATACTAGCTTTTGGGTCCCTAATCCATTCTAAACATATCCTTCATACATGGCATATAAGTCACTTTTACTTGCCTTGATTCCTAAGAACTCCTGCTAATAAAATTCCCCTGCTCCTCAGTTCCTTCTTTCACATATGATTCAATCCTTAAACCCCAAGGATTGATTTTTTCTTTTTCAATAGAAAAATGCCACTCGTTCCTCCAGGTGAAGTCTGGTCACACTCTTTTAAAAGTTATCCAATTACTTCCCATCTGTTTTTTAACCTTAAAATATGCTGGGGGAGCCCCACTGATTTCCATTGCGGGGCACCTTGGAGGCTGTTTGATAAGAGCTGGTCTACATGTGCATTTGGCTTTTCCAGCAGTCCCACCAACCTGCACAATTTCACAGCCCATCCTCTGGTCTTTATGTCTAAGGAAGCAAGACAATAGAGGCACAAAGTCACACCTGCAGAGACTGCACAAAATGTCTTTGTGCAGCACAGTGGAATAATCTATCCAAACCTCCAGACTGCCAGCTGGAGGACAGTGGCGCTTGTGACTAAGGGACCAGGCTATTCTAGTGGTCCTCTTACCAAGAGAGTGGGCTGGTCAGACAGTTCAAACTGACCAGATAGATGATTGATAGATAGATAGATAGATAGATAGATAGATAGATAGATAGATAGATAGCAGATGACAGAAAGACAGCTAGCTAGCCAACTAGTAAATAATAAATAGATAGGTAAGTTGGATAGATAGGTAGGTAGATAGATAATAGGTAGGTAGATAGATGATAGACAGATAGCTAGCTAGATAGGTAAGTAGGATAGATAGGTAGATGATAGATAGATAGATAGATAGATAGATAGATAGATAGATAGATAGATAGATAAATGGATGGATGGATGGATGGACGGACGGACAGACGAATGGATAGGGTGTCTGAGAGAATTCTAGAGGGCCCAGGGGCTGGCATGCAACTGGACCCTGGATGCTACTGAGCTGGGACCGTCAGCAGCCAGGCCATGCCACCCCATCTCCAACTCCACTGTTACACACGCCATTTCCAGGCTTCCTGCAGATCTGAATTCTCTGCTACTTCACCCACAGGGCAGACAAGAGCTGCCTCACACCTACTGCATTTGCACATGTTCCTGGCCAGGCTCCAAGGTCAGCTGTTTCTGACATGCTGACGTGAAGCATCAATGGCAGCAACAGCTAACATTTATCCTGCCTTCCTGTGCCCCCAAGCACTGCTCTACCAACGTGAAATGCACCCACATAACTAATCCACTCGAAGAAGTCCTACTACCATTCTCATTTTGCCAAGCGTAAACAGAGGCAGAAAGAGTAGGTACTTTGCCCCAAGCTTCCCAGACAGAAAACAGTGCAGCAGAGCAAGGATTTGGACTCTGACTCTGGCTGCCTGGCCACCCGGCCACTACAAACTGGCTCCCACAAACATCCCAGATGGTGACTGCATTTGTCCCTGGACCCTTCCAGGCGCAAGTGCTCAACCCCACTTGGCTGACGTTCACTCATAATCATTGTTCTTTAAACACACAAGGTGAAGGTTCCTCAAGTGAAGCAAATAAAGAGTGTGGGGAAAAGCATCCATAACAGCTTTTCCTGGAAGGTGTAGGTTTTCCTGGAAGGTAAAAAAGGGCTCCTACCTGGAGAGGGTGTAGAAAAATAAGGACATGGCTCTGTCCAGCCCTTCTGTTTACCTGCATGGACTGGATGTTTACCTACATGGAACCCTCTTCGCTGTAACAAGGATTTGCTGTTTTTATAGTTTCTCATGATGGTATAGGCTAGTTTACTTAAATCTTTTGATTAGTTTTGTTTCACTAAAGCTTTAGTGATTCCGCTGATTAGTGACAGTCATCCTGAATGTTTCTTTATTGAAGTATATAGTTGATTTACAATATTGTGTTAGTTTCAGGGGTATGGCATAGTGATTTATTTTGGGGTGGGCTTTTTGTAGATGATATTCCCTTATAGGTTATTATAAGATATTGAATATCTTGTGTTATACAGTAAAAGTTTGTTATATAAGATATTGTTTGTTATAAAAGTTTGTTATAATACGTTTGTTATGATAAGATATTGAATATCTGTGTTATACAGTAAAAGTTTGTTGCTTATTTATTACACGTATAGTAGTTTTTCTTTCTTTTCTTAGAGCCACACCCATGGCATATGCAGGTTCCCGGGCTAGGGGTCTAATCAGAGCTACAGCTGCCGGCCTACACCACAGCCACAGCAACTCGGGATCTGAGCCATGTCTGTGACCTACACCACAGCTCACAGCAACACTGGATCCTTAACCCACTGAGCGAGGCCAGGGATTGAACCTGCAACCTCATGGTTCCTAGTCAGATTCATTTCCGCTGTGCCACGACGGGAACTCTGATGTATAGTAGTTTGTATCTGTTAATTCCATACTTAAAATTCATCCTAATCCCTTCCCTTTTCTCTCTGGGTTCTCTGTCTGTGAGTCTGTTTCTGATTTATATATAGATTCATTTGTATTATTTTTTTAGATTCCACATATAAGTGATATCACATAGTATTTGTCTTACACTGTCTGACTTACTTCATTTAGTATAATAATCTCTAGTTGTATCCATGTTGCTGCAAATGGAATTAGTTCATTCTTTTTTATGGCTGAGTAGTATTCCACTGTGTGTATGCACCACATCTTGTTATCCATTCTTCTGTGGATGGACACTTAAGTTGCCTCCATGTCTTGGCTATTGTGAATAGTGCTGCTATGAACCTAGGTATGCATGTATGTTTTCAAATTAAAGTTTTTATTTTACCTGGATATTTTATCTGAAAATTTTAAATTTTGCACTTGGGTAGAGCAAAAGGAGATTTAGGGGGTGGGCATCCACTGCCCTAGGGAAAATGAACCCCAATAAAATCCTAGCCAGCAAGTATTCTATGACCCACACCTGGTATATATAGGGGAATCCAAAATATTTTAGAGAAAGCCATCTGGGGGATATACAGCAACCAGAGGGTCAAATTATTCTTAAGTTAACTAGTAAGATACTACCTCAGATTTAAGATGGTAGAAAATTGATGAGCTACTTTAAAGGTTGAAAAGACAGGAGTTCCCATTGTGGCTCAGTGGGTTAAGAACCCAACTAGTATTCATGAGGATGAGGGTTTGATCCCTGGCCTCACTCAGTGGGTTAAGGATCTGGCATTGCCACAAGCTGCAGTGTAGGTCACAGATACGGCTCAGATCCCACGTTGCTGTGGCTGCAGTGTAGGCTGGCAGCTGCAGCTCTAGCCTGGGAACTTCCATATGCCACAAAAATCAAATCAAATCAAAGTTGAAAAGACATAGGTAAATGAGCTTCTGTAAGCTTAGTGTATAATTTAATGCCACAATTTATCTTAGGTCCAACTCCCTAACTTTCAGGTCTGTGAATCTGGACAGACACGCAGGTGTCCAACCAAGGGGGGAGCAAAATGGGCATTAACATTTCCTCGAGTGACATCCAAGATGCTGGCCAGGCTGTCACACCTGTTCCCCTATCTCCACTGCCTCAGCACCCCCTCACTGGCAACAGTAGTGACCTGAGCCCCACCCCTACTTAATGGTAGCAATTTAGTACATGAAAATTAAAAGAAGGCAATCTGGAGGTGCTCATGCTTTAAAGAATCCTTTTTTGAGCAAGGTAAATACATAATTAAATAGAAAACGGACACCTAACTTTTAATCAAGATCCACTAAAAATAAGTTGACCTTTTTATTTCTAAGATTGAGAAATTATTCTCTGTCTTTTAAAATCATGCCTCTGGAGTTCCTGTCATGGCTCAGCAGTAATGAACCTAACTAGTATTCATGAGGACGCAGGTTCAATCCCTGGCCTCACTCAGTGGGTTAAGGAGAGGGCGTTGCTGTGAGCTGTGGTGTAGGTCGCAGACATGGCTCGGATCTGATGTTGTGGTGGCTGTGGCGCAGGCTGGCAGCTACAGCTCCCGTTCCACCCCTAGCCTGGGAACTCAAACATGCCGAGGGTGCAGCCCCAAAGAGACAAAGAAAAAAATAAAAATAAAATCATGCCTCTGATATGGATAAAGAAGATGTGATATACACACACATACATATATATGCATATGCATATAATACAATGGAATATTACTTAGCCATAAAAAGAATGAAATAATGTCATTTGCAGCAATACGAATGGACCTAGAGATTATCATACTAAGTGAAGTTAATTCAGACAAAGACAAATATCATATGATATCACTTATACATCCAGTCTAAAAAAATGATACAAATGAACTAATTTATGAAACAGAAACAGCCTCAGAGACATAGAAAGCAAATTTACAGTTACCAAAGGGGAAAGGGTGTTGGGGAGGGAGAAATGGGGAGTTTGGGATTAACAGATACAAACCACAACATATAAAACAGACAAACCACAAGGTCCTACTGTAGAGCACAGGGAACTATATTCAATATCCTATAATAAACCATAAATGGAAAAGAATCTGAAAAAGAATATATATGCATAACTGAATCACGTTGCTGTACACCAGAAACTGACACATGGTAATTCAACTGTACTTCAACTTTCTAAAACACTTTTTTTTTTTTTTTACTTGTGAGGAAACAGGCTTCGACAGATTAAGCCACTGGCCCATGGTCATGAACGCAGCGGATAAGAGTGGAGTTTTATTTATTTACTAAAACATTTTAATAAAATAAAAGAAATCAGTCCTCTGACACATAGACACAGTACCTTAACTGAGTGGTCAAGGTCAACATCAAAAGTGGTAAGTCACATGGACAGTAGCTCCTCTCGAAATACTGTGATAACAATGGCACTTTACCTCTGAGGTCTTTCTCCCCCAAATCCATGACCCCAGATACATCCCAGCTGAGACACAGGTCACACAATCCCTGACCAGTGCTCTTCAAAACTTCCCAGGTCACCAAAAACAAAGAAAATCTGAGAACCTGTCACAGATTCTCAGAGGAGCCTTGGGAGGCAGAATGCCTAAATGCCATGTGGTGTCCTGGATGGGATCCTCACACAGGAAAAAAAGGAAATTAGGTAAAAACTGTGGAAACTGGAGTGACATACGGACTTCAGTTAATAGCTGTATCAATACTGGTTCATTAAGTGTGACAAATGCAACATGGTGATGTAAGAGTAACCTCGTCATAGGACAGCTAGGGTGGGGTCTACGGAAACTGTGCGGTCAGCCCTCTGTATCCTCAGAGCAGGAGAAAGGGAAAGACACGTTTACAAAGGACTCAGTACATTTGAGACCTTCTGCTAGGAACGTTGTACCTATTGTCCAATCCTCTCATGACCACATCCAACTGAGGCTGTTATTATCACCCATGCTTCACTCACACAAAAGTTGCTAGCATTTTCATGTGCTCTGGCAATGCCAGGTTCTATGCTGCACCCTTGATGTACATTATTTCATTTCATCCCCTTACAATCCTTTTTTTTTTTTTTTTTACTGTTTCCTCTTTTACAGGTGAAAAACTTGAGATTCAGAGAAGTATTGTGACCCAGGTGCTGTTGGTGGTCCATGGCAAGTCTGGATTCAAATCCTGAAACCTGCACGTTTCCAGTTACCCCAGTGTTTCTCAGGTGTGAGCCAAGATCATGGTGGGGGGTGGGGTTGGGAGTGTTGTTAAAATGCAGGTTCCCAAGAGCCGTCCCAACACAGAATCCCTGCAGGTGCTGGGAGAGGCCCCTGGCTATGGCTCTGTGCCGGTCATCCCAGTTTCCCACTGCCCTTCAGCTACCCTGATGGATTGGTTTTCTAGGTTATCATTTGTGGATACTGTTGGTGAGACTACTGTATAAATCTGTGTAAGTCAATCTCTGATCCTCAGCTTGCTTCCAGCAGCCACCCCAACCCTCCAATTAAGTTCTCCTAGACGTGTTTTCTTTGACAATCAGATACATTCCTTTCAGACCCGGGGTTGATAGTACCATATCTATTAGCATGGACCACACCAGTGGCACATGGAAGTTCCCAGGCTAGGGGTTGAATCAGAACTGCACTTGCTGGCCTACCCCACAGCCATAGCAACACCAGATCCAAGCTGCCGCTCCTGGCAACACTGGATCCTTAACCCACTGATCAAGGCCAGGGATGGAACCCACATCCTCATGGATACCAGTCAGGTTCTTAACCCGCTGAGCCACAATGGGAACCCCTAAGCATGCCATTATTAATTCTGCAACTATATATGAAATATGAAGAGTGTTAAAAAAAATTCATGTGCTATCTTCTGGTTTTAACAGTTTGCTCAAAATTTGCCACCTCTGTGCTCCTAGAAGGAAGAAACAAAGAAGAAAAGCCAGTCAATCAACTCTAAGAGCAAGAACTGACTGCATTTCACAGCCCCTTCCTGCAAATGAACAAACTAATGTAGTTTTAAAAAGCACTGTGTGTCACCCGACGGCCCCTGATGAGTGGATTTAGCTGGGGCTTGGAGACAGTGGCAGGCTGGAGAAGCATCTCTGTACCAGACTGGGTTCATTCTCTTGACCATTTCCTTTCCGAGGTTTTCTCATCCATAAACTGTAGACAGTAAATCAGCCTTCTAAACGCCTATGTGGCTCAGTCAGACTGCAGGAGGAAATATTTTATAGCTGCCCTCTTTTCTTTCCTCACTAGAACACTTAGAGAAATGCCAACTCAAATCAGGCACTAATCGACTTAGAAATCTGTGTAAGCAAATTAATTACAGCAATAAACATAGTCAGGTGTCTGACTGTGGCTGACGGTGACAGCAGGAGAAGTCATTTCTTACTCTCTCACTAGGATATTCTTGCTCAGCTAGAGGAAGAGCAGCTGGATTTAGTCCTGCAGGAACTGGATCAATATAGACAATATGACTCCAACTTAGAGCCACGACCCAGGGATCCACAAACAATCATTAGGAATCCACAGGGAATACATGGCTGCACACGCCATCCTCCTCTGCTAGCGTGTTCCGCATTATTCCTGAGAGGACACGCTGGAAATGTTTCACACCCCTCCCCCAGGTAACCCAGAAAGACAGTGACCCAAATGCCGTCACCAGGAAGGAGGGCTTATTTACTGAGGCAGGAGGACAGCAGTGTGGCATTGAGGGTGGGTTGGCGCAAAACATCTCAGAGCTCAGCATCCTCGCCCGAACCACCCAACACAGATTCCTGATGAGGATCACAATAGTACATCCGTGATACCCTAATTAGGCTGCTTCTCCTTATCTTGACATTCAGATTCGGGGATAAAAGAAGATGTATTCTATGTAAACCAATTACGGGGAACAGAGGGATTTAACAGGACAGTAACGTATGCCAAGTGAGCGTCCAATTATAAGCTTTTCCTAATTACTAGGAGCTAAACGTGAGCTATCACAGATTTAAAAACAGTCCTGAATCCTGGGTGTGAATTTTTGAAAAGCACAATTCATGCATATGGATGACTGACTCACTCTGCTGTACACCTGAAGCCAATACAACATTGTAAAACAACTATACTCCAAAAAAAAAAGAACTTTAAAAAAATAAAAGCACAATAGAGGGAAGACAAAGTTTTGTTCACTGGAAGGGCTCTCGGGAGCCCACCATAACAAAGGAGGAAGGTTTCTCAAAGAGCTGGGATGTCCAGCAGGCAGTGGTCTCGGTGCAACAGCATGTGGCCAGGGTACCAGCAGGGACAACACCAGACCCTGACCTATATAGCACCCTCGGGGGTGGGGCAGCCAGGTCTGTGGACACCGTGCAGGCTTCAAAGCTCTTAGAAAAATGCCAGAGCACCAAGAGATCAGTCCTGGGAGCCTAAAGCCTCCGTTCTAAATGAACCCCAATTATGAGATGAACGGTAAAGATACACTTGAACAGGTAGAATAGGAAGAGATCAGCTTCGGGTAAAAAGAACGATAATTCATGCTTACATAAGTGAAGTTTCCCAATAGTATGGACCGCCCACTAAAGCATGTCTAGATGCCAAGCATGGCTTTAAACCTGTTACATGGATTACTCAATCTCCACAGCATCTTTATTATCCTTAGTTACACATAAGGAAGCTGAGGATGGAGAGGACACATCTTGCTCAGGGTCCAATACAGGACACAGAAACCAGGAGACAAACGCTAGCCGTCTGACTACAGCCTACCGTCCTCCCTGCCAGGCTACACCGTCCTTCCTGACACATGTCTGGTGGTATATAGAAAAGGCCCTCCACCCAAGTCTTCACCTCCACCCTGTTCCTTCCCCATCCCCAGGCACGAGCTCCTTCCTAGCCTGAACTTGGCCACCAGGCACTAACATTTCTATATAAATTTCTATATACAATATCGATGTCTATTGATAGAGATGTTGCCTTTGGAATAGATGCTGGCTGTTCCCTATCTTCACCACAAGCAGATAAGCTACTAGCCTGTAACTGGAAACTTACATGGATGGGCGAGGCGGGGTCAGGCTGGACGCTCTAGAACACAAATCAGAAGTGTCTGTGTCATCATCTCATGATTTCAAGGCAATATTAGTGATGGTAAGAATTAGATGTGGTCTTGCCTTTAACAGGGAATACTGGCAGCTGGCCATGACAAGGCAGAAGAGGAGCGCCCACATGTCTTTGCAAAAGCCTCGGTTCAAGGTCAGAAATCCAAGCAGGGAAACCAGGACGATGAGTAAAACCGCCAGCACGTTTTCCTTGACATCTTCAGTTCTGGGAAAAATAAAAAAACAAAAACAAAGGGTAAAAAAGGTAAGGTTGTCTGGTTTTTTGGGTTTTGGCGGGGGGGGGGTGGGGGATTGGCCTGCAGATATTCCCAGGCCTGGGATCAAATCTGTACCATAGCAGTACCCAGAGCTAAAGCAGTGACAATGCCAGACCCTTGACCTGCTGAGCCATCAAGGAACTCCAAAGCTGTCTTTTTCTTTTCTTTTTTTTTTTTTTCTTTTAGGGCCGCACCCACTGCATCACGCAAGTTCCCAGCCTAGGGGTTGAATCAGAGCTATAGATGCCAACCTACACCAGTCATAGCAACTCGGAATCCAAATCACATCTGCAATCTACACCACAGCTCACAGCAATACCAGATCCCTAACTCACTGAGCAAGGCCTGGGATTGAAGCATCATCCTCATGGATACTAGCTGGATTAATTTCCGCTGCACCACAATGGGAACTCCAAGGCTGTCTATTTCTAAACAGAGAATACCTGCAAGTCTTTCTAAAGACCTGCAAGTCTTTCTAAAGACTTACCACGATAGACTAGTTATCCCACGTACACCTTTATATTTGCAAGTAATTCTTTTTTTTTCTTTTTATGGCCACACCAGTGACATATGGAAGTTCCCAGGCCAGGGTTGAATCAGAGCTGCAGCTGCCAACCTACACCACAGCCACAGCTTTAGCAATGCCAAATCCAAGCTGCATCTGTGACCTACACCACAGCTCATGGCAATGCCAGATCTTTAATCCACCAAGTGAGACCAGGGATCAAACTGTATCCTCACAGAACTAGTCGGGTTTTTCACCCACTGAGCCACAACAGGAACTCCTGGTAACAATATTTTAAAGTTTCTTTCTTTTCTTATTCCTCTGTTTCATATTTTTTAAAAATCCACATTTAACCCCACATTTCTCTTATTGAAACAAATGAAATCTAATGCACTGGGTCTCCTCAGCCGCTAAGCTGGGTTTACTGGGAGAACAACATTGACTATCCCGTCCACAGCAGTGGCCTGTGTTTCAGAGAACGAGCTTCACTGACTCTGCTCATTGGGGGGAGGAGGTACATTAACTCCTGGCCACAGCAAGAGATCCTCTCTGGACACGCTCTCTACAATGTGCTGCTTCACTGTAGGAGGCGGGAGAGCTCCAGCCAGGAGAGCTGACAGTGCAGGGGGTCGGACCCAAGGGTGTCATGACCACTGTCTCACTGGGTAGTTTTCTCTTGGGGAGCTCCACACGAGAGGTGTGCGCTGGAGAGGTGAGCTCACCCAGAGGTGGGGTGTTATCAGTGGTGTGCAGAGGGATGAGCAAGGGAGTTTGACAATGCTGATGCAAAGGGGCTGTGAAGGCTGCATCGTGGTGGAGGCAGTGAGGGCTGCTCGTGGGAGGCAGGGAAGGCATCAAAGTGGAAAAGAAGAGATGGGAACGCTGGAGGGCGATAGAGGGGACGTGAAAGATGAGCAGAAGCTGGGATTATGACATCAGAGGTAGAAGACTTCCTCAGGAGGACGAGAAGCAGGGTGCAGTTACAGGAGGGAGCAGGTGAGATGCTGTAAGGGAGGATGGCGTGGACCACAGGTCAAGAGTTTAGATGGGTCATTCACTAGATTTCTGAGTCATTTCTCACCTCGCCAAGTTTTGCTCATGTAAAACTGGTCTTTTGCATTATAATAGGACCATTTTTAGACTGGGGCCATTGGCTGCTTCATTCCTGGCATGTTTAGGCACAACTGAACTTTTATTTTATTTTATTTTATTTTTTTAGGGCCATATCCGCAGCATATGGAAGTTCCCAGGCTAGGGGTCGAATCAGCTGCCAGCCTACACCTCAGCCACAGCAACGTGGGATCTGAGCCTGGTCTGTGACCTACACCACAGCTCACAACAACACCGGATCCTTAACCCACTGAGCGAGGCCAGGGATCGAACCCACATCCTCATGGATCCTAGTAGGGTTCATGAACTTCTGAGCCACAACGGGAACTGTCCTGAATATTTTTTTAAATTAACAGACTTTTTGAGAGTGGTTTTAGATTCACAACAAAATTCAGGGCAAAGTACAAAGAGTTCCCATATAGCCCCTTTCCCTGAAACACACACTCACCCTCCCCCACCATCCACATCCCCCAGTGGAGTGCTACATTTGTTTATAATTGATGAACCAACTTGGACACACATGTCATTATTAACTAAAGGCCAGAGAGTACATTATGGGTCATTCTTGGCGCTATATATTCTATGGGCTTAGACAATGGTATAGTGACATGTATCTGCCATTAGAGCATTATACAGAATATTTTCACTGCCCTAAAAATCCTCTGCCTAGTTCTCTATCCCTTCTTTCTAACCCCTGGTAACCACCGATCTCCATAGTTCTGCCCTTTCCAGATTCCATGGGGAATCATACAGCATGTAGCCTTTTCAGATTACCTTCTTTCACTTGGGAATACACATTAAGGGTTCCTCCATGTCTTTGTACAGCGTGACAGCTCTTTTTTTTTTTTCTTTATTCCTTTTATTGCTGAATAATATTGCACTGTGTGGATGTACCACAGTTTGTTTATCTATTAACCCATCAAAAGACACCTCGGTTGCTTCCAAGTTTCGGCAATTATGAAGAAAACGTCTATAAACATTTGTGTACATTCTCTTGTGTGGCTGTAAGGAGCTTTTTTTTTAATATTTTTTTTTATTTTCTTGATTGCTGGATCAAAGGGTACTTTAATGTTTAGTTTGCAAGACACCCCCAAGCTTTCTTCCAAAATGTCTGTACCATTTTGTGATCCTGCCAGCAGTGATATGACAGCTCTATCCATGTTCTGGATTCGGCCACTGTAACGGGTGTGGAGTGGCATCTCATTACTGTTTTACATCATAATTCCCTAGCGATATGTGATGTGGAGTATCTTTTCACAGGTTTATTTGCTATCTGCATATCTTCTTTGGTGTATCTATTCATAGCTTCTGCCCATTTTTTTAAAATCAGGCAATCAAGATTTATAGAACTGAGAAGTACAGAAATATGAAGAATTCAGATGTTAAGATGCTCGTGTTGAAGTTTTTAAGAAAATACTTGGAGGGGGAGCAAAGCAGTCTTGGTGAAAAGGGAAATTTGTGAGTTTTTTGAAATTTTCTATGCATTTTCTATGTATTTTTCCATGCATTTTTTCATACAGCTAAGTGTATTTATTAGTTCAGGTCCATAAAACACATTATGTATCCTTTAGTGTACCGATAACATTTTGATGTATCTATCTAAAACTACCTAAAGGCCTGGGACATAAAACAAAATGAAACTTTTCAACTGAAAAGAAAACAAGTGTTTTTCTATCAGAAGTCAAGAATAAGGTTCTGAAAAAGTGTTTTTTTCTCAGATTCTCCTCCACCAGGATTCCATTCCTCTATTCTCATCCTCCCCCCAATACTCCCCTCCCACAGGTCCTCATATATCTATATTTAAATATTGGGTTAAGAAGTTTGCTCACAGGGAAGACAAAGTCATGATGATGGCTGCACTTCAGAAAGATTTATCTTGCAGAGGTTAACGAGATGCACTGAAGGGCAAAGGATAAACAAGACTCCCAAAGACAAGGAACAGCAAGGGCCTGGGAAAGTGACATGGCTGCAGCCTTGGGAAAGGACACATGACTTTAAGACACAATACAGAGTGAGGCAGACATGACCCTGTGATTGAATGGATCATGTCCAGTGAAAGACTGACCGAACCAATAAAGATGATTCCAAGGTTGTCATCTGGGGGAAAGGATCACGGCAGAAACAAAGGCACAAACTGGGGAGCGGAGCTGGTTGGCTAAGGGAGGTTGATACATTTGTTCATGGAACAAAGTGCTCAGCACTGCTCTGGGCGCCAGGGATGCATCAGTGAACGAAACTCGTGAGCCTTCCTTTCCAGTGGGACATGTACGCAGCCGAAGTACATGATATAGATGCTAATGCAACAGAAAAACACATAGAGTAAGGAAAGAGGAATTGAGAGTGTGTGGGCAGGGTGCTGATGCAATTTTAAATGGGAGGGTCAGGCTAAGACTTGCTGAGAAGTAACCCTGGAAAGAGGAAGAATTGGTCGTGTAGATTTCTGGGGGAGGTGCACCAGGCAGAGAGAACAGCCTGTGCAAAGGTCTTCCAGCTGGAAGAGCGCCTGGTGACATGGTGAAGGACAGGAAGGCCGGCCTCAATCTGTCAAGAACAGTGTACAGGGAGTTCCTTCTATGGCACAGTGGGTTAAGAATCCACTGCAGGGAGTTCCCATAGTGGCTCAGTGGAAATGAATCTGACTAGCATCCAAGAGGATGCAGGTATGACCCTTGGCCTTGCTTAGTGGGCCGGGGACCCAGTGTCGCCATGAGCTGTGGTGTAGGTCACAGATGCAACTCAGATCCCACAACTTGGATCCTATGCCTGTAGGCCAGCAGCTGTAGCTCTGACTTGATCCCTAGCCTGTCTTGGGTGCGGCCCCAAAAAGCAAAAAAAAGAAGAAGAAGAAGAATCGGACTGCAGCAGCTCCAGCCACTGTGGAGGTGCGGGTTCGATCCTCAGCCTGTTGCAGAGGGTTAAGGATCTGGCATTGCTGCAGCTGTGGCAGAGGTGGCACCTGCGGCTCGGATTCAATCCGGGCCCAGGGAACTTCTATATGCCATGAGTGCGGCCATTAAAAACAAAAAACAAACAAGGAGAAAAACATCACAGAGGGAGAAAGGGTGGGAACAGGAGATGCTCCTGCAGGAAGCCAGGTAGGAGATGAAAGGACCTGGGACAAGAGTGCTAACACTCCAGGTAGAAGCTTCGGGAGACCCATTTCTAGGCACAGTAAACATAATCTCCTATGAGAAACTCAATGTGCGGGTGAAAGGAGAGAAGACACAAGGATGCTGAGAAGCTGGAAAGTATAGGGTTGTTATCAGCTGAGGTGGTAGACACCCCAGGTGGACAGATGTGGGATGAGGTAGAGATGCAGAGCTTGGTTTCAACCATGACCGTGAGATGTCAATCTGAGGGTAAATCTATGAGTCTAGAACCCAGGCCGTGGGCTCAAGCTGGAGACGCACATCTGAGAGTCACTGGCAGATTGGTTGTATTTAAAGCCATGAGCCTAAATGCAATCCCTGAAGAGGGTAGAAAGAGAAAGAAAGAAGACCCAGAGCTGAGCAGCTCCTGAGGATGTCCATGTGAAGGGGTCAGGAAGCAGAGGTCACCTGCAAAGGTCGCCGGGGAGCATCGACCAGTAAGGGAGAAAGAAAACCAAGAGAGGGCTGAGCCCTGAAGCCCAGAGAGGATCGTAAACCAAGATGGAAGGTTCGAGTGACCTGAGGACTGAATGACATGGTCCAGGGTGACCCTGCCCAGGGAAGGCTCAGTGGAGCTCTGGGGTCAGGGGAGACAGAAGGCGATGGGCTGATGAGAAAATGAGGGAAGAGAACCTGGGAAAAGCACAAGCAGCCTTCAAGGAGCTCTGCTCCAGGGGAGCACAGAGAAACTTGACAGCAGCTGGTGGGAAAGCGGTCCCGCGGATGGGGTAGGATGGGAAAAATGAGAGCCTGCTCATGTGATAAGCATGATGACCATGAGTGTCCCGCTCCTTGTCACGTGGCTAGCTGCCCCCTTACTTCATATCTGAGGGGTTTCCTCCTCCGAAAAGGCTACTGCCGCCACCTCTTCCAACATCAGCGTCCGTGCCCCCTGCTTTCTTCTATCTCAGGGTTTCATGTATGTCTTTCACGGCACCCAGTACACTATGCCGTCTTAGCCCATCTCCCCCAGGAGATCAAGCTGCATGAGGGCAGGGACCACGTCTGTTCCACTCACTGCTCAACACCCAGGGATCAGTATAGAGCCCAGCATGGAGTAGGTGTTTCGCTCTTTGCTTTTTGAAAACGATGTGTTAATGAATGAATGAATGAATGAAATGATGCCCAGATGGATAGCTTTTCACTTTATTTGATTTTATTTTTTTGTCTTTTTGCCTTTTCTAGGGCCACTCCTGCAGCATATGGAGGTTCCCAGGCTAGGGGTCGAATTGGAGCTGTTGCTGCCGGCCTACGCCACAGCCACAGCACCACAAGATCCGAGCCTCGTCTTTGACCTACACCACAGCTCACGGCAACGCCAGATCCTTAACCCACTGAGTGAGGCCAGGGATCAAACCTGCAACCTCATGGTTCCTAGTCGGATTCATTAACCACTGAGCCATGATGGGAACTCCGAGGTTTTCATTTTAAATGCCAACCTGATAAAGGAGTTAAATGAAAATAAAACAAAGGTGTTTTGCAAGACAGGGTAATGGCAGCTTAGAGAAGAAAAGAAAATGAGAAAGGAAAACAAAGACACTCTCTGAGCGGAGTGGCTGGAGAATGGAAGGCAAGCTGAAGAGGCGGCAAGCAGAGGAATCCGTGATGGTACGATCAGAGGACGAGGCAGCCCTTTCAAGGATGACCAACCTAAGTCCCAGAAGAAAAGTCAAAGGCATAGAGCAGAAGGCCTTGGCCTATGGGAGGTCAGAGCAGTGATTAGTCTGATTTCAATACCTGTTACTCCCCAATTTCTTCCACTTCCTGCCAACCCTTACAGTTTGTGTTTTATTATGCATATGTTTTCTTTCTAAGCTGTCCTTTGGCAAATTCAAGTTCCCTCTTCCACGTGTGACTTTAACTCTCACGTTCCCCACTGAACGCATAAGGTGATTTATTTACCCTTTTGCAAATAAAAATATAGCTCTTGTCAAAAATGTAAAATCTGTTGTGTGGATTCCTGTTTTCTGAAACAGACTGTTCATACTGTAACTGTGCTAATTAAGCAGGTCAGCTAGGGAAATGTGCTATGACACAGGCCTTCACTGCGCTCAAGACCAGGCTGGGCTTCTCACATCCGGGTGTCTGCATTGTCACCAAGCTCCCAGGTGATTCTGATCCGTGGTCCTATTGGTGGGTTACACACTCCGTGCAAGGACCCTAAACTGCTTTTTAGGTCATTGTTTTGGGATTTTCTTCCTCCTTCTTTGCTATCAGTGGGGGGTCGTGGGGTCCTTCCCCCCCCCCCCCCTTAGTTAACTGCAAACTGGAAATTCAGATCACCAAGCTTGCTCATAGATGGATGACTGAAGTAGGCTTATCTGGGCTCTGAAGAAAAAGTGGTTTCTCCTATCTATTAAGGGCCTAAGGTTTAGTGTCTGGACTTGAGAACATCTGCTTTGCCTGCCCTCAATTTCCTTTCATTTTAAAAATTTTTCGTTCCTGCTGTGGCACATCAGGATTAGAGGCATCTCTGGAGCGTTCAATCCCTGGCCCGGCACAGTGGGAATCTGTGACTTAGGTCACAACTGCAGCTCAGGTCTGATCCCTGGCCTGGAAACTCCATATGCCTTGGGTCGGCCAGAAAAAAGAAAAAAATTTATTCTTTCTGGGTTCTGGGCCACATTTCAGGTAATGATAATAACAGCAACTAATATTTTAAAACTCTTTTTATGGCTCAACTGGTTTAATCCTCACAACTTCCCTGTGGTATAGATTAGCCCCATTTAACAGACAGGAGCTGGAGTTTCCGCTGTGGTGCAGCGGAAATGAATCCAACCAGTGTCCATGAGGATGTGAGTTCGGACTGCGGTCTCGCTCAGTGGGTTAAGGATCCAGCGTTGCCGGGAGCTGTGGGGTAGGTTGCAGATGAGGCTCAGATCCCACGTTGCTGTGGCTGTGGTGTAGGCTGGCAGCTATAGCTCTGATTCAAGCCCTAGCCTGGAAACTTCCATATGCCACAAGTGTGGCCCTAAAAAGAAGAAGAAGAAAAAAAAAAAAGCACTTGAGGCACAGAGAGTTTCTGTAGCCACCCTGAGAGCACAGCACTAGTAAGTGGTGGGGACTGGACCTGATTCCTTTAGGGATCTCCAGAGCCCAGAGTCTTCCCACCCTAGTTAAAGGGGGGGGGGGGTTGTCTCTAAGTCACCCCTGAGCACAAAATTTAAAGTCCATTGCAACTTGCAAGAGACGTGATTAAAACTATCTAACACAATAAACTTTTTCAAAACTATAATAATCTTCTTCGTTATCCTTTTCTAGACCTTAATTGGATTTTCAGTTAGTTTTTCAAGACCAAGCAGAATTTAAAATAACAAACCTAGAAATCTATAGAAATATCTGGCTTTTTGAATGAAAGGTTAATGTAAGCTAGTCCAACTTTTAATAATTTATTTTTAAATGAATATTTCAAAAAAAGGCCTCATCTAACAGAATTATTATCTTGAATTATTTTAGTTAAGTATGAAATCTTCGTCCTAAGCGTGTGCCCCTTGGGTAACATGATGCTGTTAGAAAAACCATTATAACTTCATTTCCTGACTTGTGGGTCCCGAAATTTACTGTTGTAATTTTGCATGACTATCGGTTTTCAGTATGTGATCACTCCATTTAAGACATTACTAGAATAAGTTGTCACAGGGGGACCAACCACAGCAAGGCAGGCAATCAGCCTTCCCCGCCCCACTGGCTGGCATCTAACAGTGTCACTGGGCATTTGCCAATGACACCAATAGTTGGGGCATCATCAATTTCCAAATGCACAGCCCTTGAAGACCACAATCCTGTCCTTTGTCTATCTTGAGGTGGCGGTGGAAATGGGAAGGCCCCTGCCTAGCCCCATCTCCATCCCCCCGTAGCCAGCCTGACCCTCCCACCTCTGCCTCCCACCCAGTAACCATAGCACCAACACTATAGCGTTACATCTTGAGGATCAGCGGCAGGAAAGAGTAAGTAGGTTTAAAGGAAAGATTAGCAACTTACAGGACAGAGAAGTAGAACCCAAGTTGTGAAAGGGAAGGGCTACACATCACTCCCTCCCTCTCGGGTCCCTCCTCTCCCCACACCAACACCATACCCCTGACACCATCACCCAGGCCCTGCCCTCCATATGGGAGCCCTAGGCTCTCCTAAAAGATGTGATAAGCCACAAGAGACCAAAGCATTGACCCCAAAGCTCACCTTAGGTCTAAATCATGTTACCCAGTTCTCCCATCTCCCATTTTATGTATTTATTTATTTAGTTAGTTTTTTTAGGGCTGCACCTGTGGCACATGGAAGTTCCCAGGCTAGGGGTTGAATTGGAGCCGTAGCCGCCAGCCCACACCACAGTCACAGCAATGCAGGATCTGAGCCGCATCTGCAACCTACACCACAGCTCACGGCGACACTGGATCCTCAACCCACTGATGGAAGCCAGGGATCAAACTCACATCCTCATGGATGCCAGTCAGATTCATTTCCGATGCGCCATGACAGGAACTCCTCCCATCTTCCGTTTTAATTGCCAAATTACAGTTTCTTCAGTTATCAGGACCTCACTGTTTTCGACTCTGCGTTTGCAACGCAAAAGGTGGACACCTTGGAGGTGCTTCAGAGAAGCTCAGCATGTGGCAAAATTCCCTTTTATCAGCATGTTAGCGCATGCTGCTGTGCCCCCATGGTGTCTCTGCCCCGTACTTACCGATCAAGTAACGCCAACAAGGTAAGGCGATCGTACCAGACCTTAATCCACTTGCCTGGGAAAATGATAAACTTGTAAAACTGCTCTCGGTTAAACTTCCCTGGTGTGGAAGAAGATGATGAGTCTTCCAGATCCTGACTCAGATGCTTTTAGATACCAAAAGAAAAAAACAGAGAGAGGGTTTCACGTTGACACGTTATTATCATAGATAAACCTCCTGATTTAAAAGAACCAAAAGCAAATGTTCAAATTCTGAAAGGTAAACCATCGCAGTTCATAAAAATGGGTACCCTAGGAAGAGGAAAATGATCGGCAGAAAAGGTCTTTTTTTAAATCAACACACTTCAATTTCATTGTAATGTAACATTAAAATGATGCAACTCATATCAAAATATTAATGTTAGGCCAAGGAACTTCCAGGAAACTAATTCTTATGAAAGATCAGAATTCAACCAAAGACCTCCAATGACTAATTTCTGAAAGGTTTGTTATGGAATATAATGCTGAGATAAATATTTAAATTTTACTATAGGTAAGAAATTTTCGTTGACAATATTTAGGTCCTCAGTGAAGCCCAATATAAGAAACACTGAAATATATTAGAAGAAATATAAACCAATAAAACTGAAACAGGTGGGGGAATTTAATCCCAGATTTTAAACATTTGAACCCCAAATTCTTCTCTGATGGGCAATCCACTGGAGAGGAATTCAATTTTGAAAAAAAATTAGGAATTCCTGCTGTGGTGTAGTGTGTCAAGAATCCAACTGCAGTGACTCGGCTCGGGTCACTACAGAGGTGCGGGTTCGACCCCCCCAGCCCCACACAGTGGGCTAAAGGATCCACTGGATAAAGGATCCGGCATTGCTGGAACTGTGGTGTAGGTTAGCAGCTGTGGCTCGGATTCGATCCCTGGCCTGGGAACGTCCATATGCCACGGGTGCGGTCCCTGGCATCCTAATGCCTGTAAGGAAACATCCCATGGACACACAGACTCAGAAGCAGAGCCTGAAAGCTCTCCAGGGCCAGGTCCGCCCACACTAGGCAGGAGCTAGACCTGACGTTGGAAAAGCAGGGGACACAGACTTTGAAGAGGGGAATTCAGGGGGTCCACACGGGGAGGAACACAGGACAGAAAAGAAAAAGAAACACCTCAGAGAGGAAAAATCAAAACTTACCTCTTCTGACAGCTGACAGGATATTTAAAATGTAAGTAGTTAGAACAACTTGTTACGATGGCATTTCCAGAGACTACACTTGAAATTCAGTATCAATGAATAGATACCTCAATTTTTCATTTTCAACAGTCCATGGCCAAATTTCTCAGATAACTAAAGATGACCCTCTTCAAATAAAACATATTTACGTGTACCCTTATGTCCATTCCAGCACTATTCACACCAGCCAAGACATGGAAACAACCTAAATGGCCACTGACAGATGAATGGATTAAGAAGATGTGGTACACAGACACAATGGAACACTACTCAGCCATAAAAAAGAACAAAATCATGCCATTTGCAGCAACATGGATGGAACTAGAGATTCTCATATTTAGTGAAGTCAGAAAGAGAAAGACAAATGCCATGTGCTATCACTTATATGTGGAATCTAAAATAGGGCACGAATGGGAGTTCCCTTTATGGCACAGCAGAAACAAATCTGACAAGGAACCATGAAGTTGCCGGTTCAATTCCTGGCCTCGCTCAGTGGGTTAAGGATCCAATGTTGCTGTGAGCTGTGGTGTAGGTCGCAGACGAGGCTCCAATCTGGCATTGCTGTGGCTGTGGTATAGGCCAGCAGCTGTAGCTCTGACTCAACCCCTAGCCTGGGAACCTCTATATATGCCTTGGGTGTGGCCCTGAAAAGCAAAAGCAAAAAAAAAAAGTAGGGTAAAAATGGGTCTATCTATAAAACAGAAACAGACTTACAGACATAGAGAACAGACTTGTGGTTGCTAAGGAAAGGGAGGGAGTAAGATGGACAGGGAGTTTGGAGTTAGTAGATGCAAACTATTGCATTTAAGATGGATAAGCAATGAGGTCCTACTGTACAGCACAGGAAACTATATCCAATCGCTCAAGATATAGCATGATGGAAGATAATATAAGAAAAGGGAATGTGTGTGTGTGTGTGTGTGTGTGTACAGGTATGTATATATGACTGGGTCACTTTGCTGTATAGCAGAAATTGGCAGGACATTATAAGCCAACTATACTTAATTAAAAAAATAATGTATTTAACAATGACTTCTGTCACAGTTATCTTACAAAAACGTGGTGTGCTCTTAAAACATGGTCTGCAGGGTGTACTTGCTATGTTGCTATCTGACTCACATGCACTCAGCCTGCATCTTATATGCAAATCAGTGAAAGCCCAAGGACCTGGAGGTACCTTAGGGCACTCATTCTTCCCTGCATTGAATACCACTAGGTATCATGCTTTTAAAAAAAGTTATAGTTGTGTTAAATACTGAGCCATACAAATAGCTATTTTTAAATGTGTGTATTGTGGAAAGGAAAAAACAATCCAGTGCATACCTACATGGCTTTCACCCAGTATAAGAAAAAGAGCATAACTATAAGCACAGAAGCTCCGAGGGGGCCACTCCCAATCCCTCCCTAACCTCCTCTTACAGAGATTACCACTACCCTGAACTGTGTGTCATCATTCTTTCTTTTCTTCTCATATCCAAAAGTTCTATATTGTTTAATTTTACATCTTTGAACTTCATAGATAACAAAACCATGGCATTTGTATCCTTTGGTTGCTTGCTTTTTGCTGTTTCCCTCCCACTCCACGTTACAGTCCCAAAGGCTGATCACTGCCATGTTTTTAAGCTGTGACATCCATTTTCATGGTTGTATAATATTCCATCATATGGCTATGCCATAGTTTACCTAAACATTTTATAGTTGAATATTTAGGGACTTGAGGGCCTTTTTTCATTTTTTTAAACTATTATGCTGCTATGAACATTCATGAACATGTCTCGTAGTACAGATGTGCAAAAAGCTCACTAGAACATACACCTCAGAATGGAATTGGTAGGAATGCAGATGTTCAACTATACCAGATGTTTAACTTCACTGGGAAACAAAACTGTTTGACTTTTCTAGGAAATGCACAAATCTACAAGTGAAATTGCTGGGTATGGAAGTGTTCCATTGACTAGATAACATTTTAGTGTTACCGGCTTATATTCCACCAACAGCATATAAATGTTGCTTTGCTCCACATCCTCACCAACATCTGATAGTATCAGGCAATGGTTAAATGTTGATAATCTGGTAAGTATAAAGTGATATTTCATGTTTATACCAATTTGCATTTCCCTCATTATTAATGAAGTTGAACAACTTTGTCCACTTTTAGTTTTTCTCCCTGAAATCATGTGCCCCTTTACCAGGTTGCTGGTTTTTCTTTCATTAGTTTATATATGTGTACATGTATATACATGTTATATGTGTGTATGTATGTATATATGCATACATGTGTATACATATGTATTTATGTGTGTGTGTGTACGTATACATGTATGTATGATCAAGATCTTTATTAAAGGATATGTGTTACAGATATGTTCCCAGTTTATGGCTTGTCTTTGCACTTTCTTTATGGTGTTATTGATAAATACACAATCTTTTTTTGTTTTTTTAGGGCCGCACCCTCACATATGGAGGTTCCCAGGCTAGGGGTTGAATCTGAGCTACAGCTGCCAGCCTACGCCAGAGCCATAGCAATGCGGGGATCCAAGCCACGTCTACGACCTACACCACAGCAATCTGCAATGCCAGATCCTTAACCCACTAAGCAAGGCCAGGGATCAAACCTCTGTCCTCATAGATACCAGTCAGGTTCATTGGTGCTGAGTCACCACAGGAACACCCAAATGCACATTCTTAATTTAAGTGAAATATAATTTATCCATCTTTTCCTACAAAATGCAAAAGTTTTGTACTTTTTGTACCTTGTTTACCAAATCTTTTCTACCCCAAGGTTGTAAAGATGCTTGATTACACCATCTTTCCTAAAGTTGTATAGTTTTGCCTTTCACATTTAAGTTGTTAGTCTACCAGAAATTTATTTCTGTATGTGATGTGAGATAAGGGTCCATTTTCTTTCCCATAAAAGAAAGTATTATCCCAGTATAATCCGTTAAAACGTTTATCCTCTGCTCATCAGTTTACCAGGACACCACTGCCTATATCTGTGTGTTATCTCAGCTTTAAAGTTTTAGTATTCTTCCTATCCTGGTCTTACCTTCATCTCCTTTTGGAATTCTGACCAAGGCATATGAAAGCCCTTCTGCTCCAAACCTCCTTGATTCTTAACCTCCTATGCTATTTTCCTCTGTGTCTCTAGATGCTACATCTAAATAATTTCTTCAGATCTAACTTCCAGTTTACCAATTCTCTACGCCTATCAAATTGCCTGTTAAATCCTTCAACATTTTGCTTTCATTATCACGTTTCATTTCTAGTATTGGGTTGGTGCTCTTCCAGATCTGCTCTGTGATGATATGGCTTTTTGCTTCTTACTTAAATTTTTAAGCAGCTCCTTGCAGGAAACCACCCTCAGTAGGAAACCCCTTTTCTTTTCCATTTAAGCAAGGCTACAGTGTAACTAACTTTAAATCAGGCACCCGCATGTCTATTCATTTCCAGCCATAGCACACCTGTCAAATCTTTTGACCACACAGTACCTTGCCTAAACTGTGGTTCTTTCCATAGATCAAATAAATAGACATGAAAAATAAGTAATTAACCACTGATCATATCTCCTCCTTAGCTTCCCCTTTAGTAATCTCACAAACTGTGGGAACAAAATGTGGGAACAAGATAACATCCAAAGAGAGATCACAAGAAGTTGACAAGACTGCATTCGGTGACGGATGGTGATGACTCTGGCCCCCAGCTCAGTGATTAAGGGAGATCGCTTCCCTTTTTCTGTTGAAAAACATTCATAGCTGAGCAGAATCTTGAGACATGGCATTGGGGGACACGGAGTCCACCATCTCCCCAGACTGCTAACATCCTGATTGTCAGCAATTTTCCTTCCTACCAGCAACTGTTTCTTGGGTATTCATTTTCAAGCCACAAGCAGCCAGATCTGAGGCAGTAACATTTTCCATCCCTTCTTTTACTTCTTTATACATATTAGACATACTTTATCTCCAACTGACTATTACTATTTCTAAGTTCATCGAGAGTCTGTTTCTGCTTCCTGTCGACCTTACTGGTTCTTACTCGTGGCAGCAAGTTTTGTAGGATATTTTATAACTTTTCATTTAGTCAGATGTTCCTTGTACCTTTAGTGGTATGACTTCCTTGAGGATAACATTAAAGCTCTGTTCTTCCAGACTGAAATTCACCTTTGTTTCTGCTCAGCACGTGGAGGCATTACCAGCCTCGGACCACCTCAAGAGGCTGACTCTACCACCTCTGTTCTCAGATGCGAATTCACTGACTCAGCAATAGGGCATGGAGTTATTCAGACTATCGAATATTAATGCAGAAGGCATTTCAAGGGAAGGTGGATCCATAGTGAAGGCAAGATACAGGCTGGCCCTATACAGGCAAGTTGAGGTTGTAAGTGCTGCTTGTGTCTGGAATTCAGCTCCACCAGAAGAGAGCTTCACAGAAACTGCCTGCTGTCATGTCAACGACAGCAGCATCTTTTAATGATGACATAGTTACAACTGTAGTTTAAAGTAGACCTTCCTCTCAAAAGAGATCCTTTTCTTTTATGCTCCATAGACAAGGACTACATTCCATTGTATATATGAACTACATCTTCATTATCCATTTACCTGGCCATGGACATTTAGGTTGCATCCATGTCCTGGCTATTGTGAATAGGGCTGTTTTACTGGACTATTTAAGAAACAGCTCATCGTGTTGTAACGATCCCTCTGCCTCCACCTTCCAGGCAGTAGATTCGCCTGCTTTCTCTCTCACCTGCAGGCCACGTCCAGGTTATTTCTCTGCCAACTTCAACTTATCCACCACATTTCATCTGAGTTCTCTCCTCATCAGGGAAGTCTCCCTGCTCTCCTGCATCCTGGCCTGGGGCTTCCTCTGCATCGGCACCTGATCCTCTCCTGATCACGCTCCATCCTACAGAGCGGGACTCGTTAACAGTTGTCAAACTGCTTGCAGGCAGGGGCTGACACTTTTTTGCTACTGTTTACCCCACTCCTATCATAGGTCTGAAGGTATAGTAAGTCTTCACCAAATATGTGTGGAATAATGAGCAAGAAACCAACTTAATTTTTATTTTATAGCCAAAACTTAATTTAATTCCCTGGTGATCTCAATTAAACTTGGAAAACTAAACAGTAGAACTAAAATTTTTTTTTCAATATGAGATCTTCATAAATATTTACCGAGAGTCTAAATATGAGCCCTGGATAGCAATTTTTATTTTTCTTCCTCTACATCTACACTGAGTAAAACCTAAATTTAAAAAAAAATTTCACTTAAAACTAGGAAAGTTTAAAAAGTTCAAATTCATCAGTGAATTTGTAATAAGTAATTAACAATCAAACACTATGTATGAATTTGGTTTTTCACATACCCATGTACATAATCATGACACTTAGAGCATTTTCAATGTAAAATAAGGAGTGGCATGACTCTTTCTGGTTTATCCACAGAATATTTACTTATTTCTGAGTTTCTGCTCTTCCTGGGATATTGCTGAGATCAAGTCAATGGACTGGCATCTCTGACAATCTGAAATTCCTAGTTTCTCTACGATTCTGTCACTCACAGAATCAATGACATCTGCATCTTCCCAAACTGTCTGAATGTTTTTATACAACTTTCCCCACCTTGTAGGTTCAGCACTGATGTTCTGGGGAGGGTGGGGAGGATGACAGGGAGCTGAAGTTTCCAGACCTGTCTCAGGAAAAGGCAAGTCTCTCAGAGAAAACACACATTCTGCAGCCCCAGCCCCACCCTGCTCCGCACTAAGGCTTGTGCTGGGATCGAGGACTGGCCACGTCTGGGGCGGGGCTGGGCACAGGGCACAGAGTGCGGAGGGCTCAGCTGGGGTCTGAGCCCACGGGAGCATGGAGATACAGAAAAGTCTGGTGAACCCAAAGATGCTGCTGGAGAGGAGAAGGCCGCAGAAGGCAGGGTCCTCAGAGCCGGGGGCTAATGGCAGAGTCGGAGACTCCAGCACTGCACCCTAATGGGCAGAAGCAGCCCCCCTTCCTCAGGGTCCACCCAACATATGGGGTGACCAGGCTGATACTGGGCATCTGAGCCCTGCTCGGCCAGCAGGGGTGCCCTCTCAGCTCCACTTGCCTGCCAGGGTGTTGGAAAGCTTCCCCCTGCACCCAGAAGTCCTGGAAGGGAGGGGGAAGGAAGACAGACACCAAAGGGAAAAAACTGCCCAGAAGACTGACTCTGAATTCACCGAATGCTTATTCCTACTGAAACTCCTCCAAGCCGCACGGAGGTTATTACCTATCACTGGCTTTTTCAAGTCCTCCTTATACCCTCTCCCTCGCCCCACTCGGACCCACTCAGCAGGAACAAGGACCCTGGAGCAACATGTGGTCTGTAAGAAGACAGCATAACTGAATAACAATGTATCAATTACTATCAAGTATCTTTTGGAAAAGTCTGCTTAAGGGATCATGAAAACAAATACAAAACTATTAATTTCTTTTGTAGGAGAGATTCTCTAGGAAAAAAATCAGAACGTTGTCAGGAGGAAGGTAGGCAGAACAATAAAGAAACGTCACATTAACTTGCCAGTATTCCATCTCTGATCCTCTTCCTTCAATCTGCGCTTAATGAAATGCACCTTTCTTCAAAGTCTGGCCCCAGTGTCCCTTCTTCTAAGGGACATCTTCTTCTAAGTCCATCTTCATTCCTCAAAATGCCCTGGTGCAATCTGTTCCTCTAAGTCCATGATTGCATGTATGTCTTTCCTCCTTTGTTATTTTTTCCTTGAATTCTTTCCTCTGGCTCTCGCAGTCTCATTAAAGGTGTAGAGAATAAACAAATGAATATCAGTAGGTTATCTCTTAGTAAAATAAGGCATGGCTTCATCTTTTAAGCTTCTTGATGAGCATGTCATTTGCTCCAAGAATAAAGTCTTTCTTCTAGCCGAACTTCTCTTTCAAAATCTTGGACTGCATAGATGCAAACTATTGCATTTTTTGTGGATAAGCAATGAGATCCTGCTGTATAGTACAGGGAACTATATCTAGTCACTTATGCTGCAACATGATGGAGGATAATGTGACAAAGAGAATATGTGTGTGTGTGTGTGTGTGTGTGTGAGAGAGAGAGAGAGAGAGACTGAGTCACTTTGCTGAACAGTAGAAATTGACAGAACACTGTAAACCAACTTTAATGGAAAAAATAAAAATCATTTAAAAAATCTCTGCATGCTTAGTATTTAAGGCTATAATAAATGAATAAAAATCCAGATAGTTTCCAAACCATGGGGGAAAAAAGCCATCCGAACCAAGTGAGCTCTTGTGGGACTTGCACATCCCAGCAACCGAAGATCCATGTAAATGAATCTCTAATGCATTTGGAAGAGCACCTATGACAGAAATAATCCTGCTAGTATCAACAGAAGGGTATCTGTTATCTAAACGGGTTCCTTCCACATTTGTTCTGTAGACTACCACACAGTAATGGAAAATTCAGGACAAGACTGGACTAATTCTGTTAGGTAATCCAACCTGGAAACAGGTTGCAAGATCCCTGCTTCTGCAACAGTCACAAACTGTGATGCTGTGACATACCCGTGGGGTTTCTGGCTGCGTCCTTCGAGTCACCATCAGTAATAGCTGTTGCTGAAGAGCACTGACTGCAGGGTCCCCAGAAGAAGGTTCTTGACTCTCGGAAGTCGTGGTGCTGGAGGAGCTGATCTGGATGTCCCTGAGGGTGGGAAAAACAGATGCTTTGGTTACCTGGAAGTACAGGTGTTGCCCCATCAGGTCCTGCTGCTCAGTACTAGAAAAATCAATACTTGAGAGAGATCAGTGTTGGCAGAAAGGAAAGGTGCTTTTCATCAGAATGACGGCAATCTGGGGGAGATGGCGGACTCAGTGTCCCCCAAAACCACCTCCAAAGATTCTGCTCAGCCAGGAAAGTTTTAAAGGGAAAAAAGAAGTAACCTCAATACATCATTGAGGTGGGGGGGGGGCAGAGGCATCTTGTCACTTTTCAAGATCTTCCTCTAGATGCTATCTTTTTTTTTTTTTTTTTAACAGCCATATCCCCAGTATATGGAAGATCCCGGGCCAGGGATTGAATCTGAGCAGCAGCTGCCACCTATGTGGCAATGCCAGATCCTTTTAACCCACTGAGGGGGGGCCTGGGATCGAACCTGCACCTCTGCAGCAACCCAAGCCACTGCAGTTGAATTCTTGACCCACTGCATCCCACGGGAACTCCTAGATGTTATCTTGCTCACACAACTTGGTCACACAGTTTGTTCGGGAGATGACTGACTGGGAAGCTAGGGCAGAGGTCTGGTTACCTGTTCATTACTTACTCTTCATTTCTATTTCTTTGATCTATGCAAGAACCAACAAGTCAGGCAAAGTACTGTGTGATTGAAGAATGTAAAAGGGTTGGTAGAGCCAGAGATGAGCACAGCATGGTGGTGCTTGGGTTAAGGTTAGTGACAGGAAAAAGGGGGTCCCTTAGAGAGCTCCTTCCTGCACACAGCTTTTTCCTGCCAAAAGCTGCTGACATGGGAGGTCATCTATTTTTTAGACACAATACAAGGACACCAGGGACCTGAATGCAGGTCGTGGGTAAGCCTTTACAACCTTACATGAGCAGGTAAAAGCTGAAAACTGTGTACACGGAGCCACCTTCGGGCAGAAGGGCCCTCGTGTACACGTGTAAATCGTTCAGGCTGCCCAGAGTTGCAGAGTGCCATGGGGTAGGTAGGGACATGCCCAAAATTTTCTAGAAGACAGCTTTAATTTTCCATATAGTTAATGGATGGAGAGGTGGTAGCCATAGACTCCAGTTTTCTATTCTATAAAAACAATCCACAGTGAGCTGGATTATTCCCGAGACACCAATCAGGAAGCCACCGTGATGACCTAACATTTCTGCCACCTCCTCCAGCCCCCACCACTGCCTGCATCTCCTCCCCCTCCAGCCCCATTGATCAAAGACATGCCTCAGGTAATTGTGAAAGAGGACATGATTAAGCTAGTTGTGATCTATATCTAAATAGCCTTCTTGTCATTAATTGCATACGGACTGACAGCACTTAAATTAATAGGACTCTGTAAGCAATCTCAAGCCTGGCATTTTTTTCCATGGGCTTAGGAAGCCACCTCCCCATCTGCTTTTCTAGAAGGGCATCCTTAACTTTGAGGGGATGACGGGGGCTGCCTCTTCTATTGTCGATTCTAACAGGATTCCTGCTCACAGAACTCCAGTTTGATTCAATCATCCACGACTGTGTGCTTCAGAAAAGACCACGTCCCTCCCTGGCCCCTGGGCAAATCCTGGTCCTCCTACACACGTCACAGGAAATCCATTCCCACTGGCCAGTCCTGGATTCGGAACAGGAGTATGACATTAATCTAAGAGGCCACTGGGGAGCAAAGGGGAGGCAGGTGCAGATAAGAAAGCTCACCGGCAAGGTTTTCTACTTCTTAAAAGGTGACCAAAGTAAGAGGCCATCTCTCTCCTGGCCTTTGGATGTTATGGGAGTTAAGAAAACCTTGGAGCTGCAGCAGCCACACTGCCATCATGAATGGGAAGTCTGAGGACAGCAGAGCTGGGATACAGAAGTAAACTAGTTTCTCGATGACCAACCAAGCTTGCGTTGATCATACCCTTAGACTTCCTGTTTCTGAAATAATACTTGTTACTGTTTCATCCATTTTCAACTTGGGTCTTAAGGTACTTGCAGCCAAAACTACCTCAAGAATTCAGAAGCTGGAATTCCCGTTGTGGCGCAGTGGTTAATGAATCTGACTAGGAACCATGAGGTTGCAGGTTCAATCCCTGGCCTTGCTCAGTGGGTAGGGATCCAGCGTTGCCATGAGCTGTGGTGTAGGTTGCAGACGTGGCTCGGATCCCGCATTGCTGTGGCTCTGGTATAGACTGGTGGCTACAGCTCCAATTAGACCCCTAGCCTGGGAACTCCATATGCCATGGGAGCGGCCCTAGGAAAAGGTAAAGAGACAAAAAACAAACAAAAAAAAGAATTCAGATGCTGCCCTATGTCATTGCCTTCTGGTTTTTGTTGTTGTTGTTTTGGCCATACCCAAGGCATGGGGAAGTTCCTGGGCCAGGGATCAAACTCAAGCCACAGCAGTGACCTGAGCCACTGCGGTGACAAAATCAGGTCCTTAACTGGCTGAGCCACACAGGAACTCCTGTCTTGTGATTTTTTTTTTTTTTAATAGGGCCACATCCTCGGCATATGGAAGGTCCCAACCTGGGGGTCTAATTGGAGCCACAGCCACCAGCCTATGCCCCAGCCACAGCAATGCTGGATCTGAGCCACATCTATGACCTACACCGCATCTTCTGGCAATGCCAGATCCTTAACCAAGTGAATGAGGCCAGGGATCGAACTCACATCCTCATGGATACTAGTCAGCTTCTTAACTTGCTGAGCCACAACAGGAACTATGAGCCATGATGGGAACTTGTGTGATTTCTAATCTCATGTTTCTGACAAGTTTGGAGGGGTGCTGTTTGTTTATCTGTCTGTTTGTTTTTGGCATGCACAAGTTCCCAGGTCAGAGATCAGACCTAGGCTGCAGCAGTTACCTGAGCCTCAGCAGTGACAAGGCTTGATCCTTAATGGAGAGGCCACCAGGGAACTCCCTCTGACAGATTTTTGGATCTTTCTTTTTCCTAATTCCCTCTACTGTATTCAAGAACCTAGCAATACTTATTCTTCATGAATATGTTTAAAATACAGCCACTATTCTCATGCACACACACATAGATTTCTCTACATTTTTGAGACATGATTTATGAGTATTTGATGATACATTCAATAAAGGCCTCTTTGTGAAGGACCACTTAGGAAACATCATACATCAACATCAGGTTTAAGAAACAAGTCAAGTGGGATAAGTACATGGATTTGAAAACAAAAATCCTATCCTCCTGTTATTTGGATGATTATTCTGTCAATGGTGCTTTTGCTTCCTGTCCATAGTAGTAGTGTAATGTCTGTCACTGATAGAGAAAAAAAAGTTAGATTTATAAAAACCATGTTCAAACTGTTCTGCTTTGTACAGAAACCTCTGAGGAGTGTAATTCTGACATTTCATGGCTAAATACAGTAAGATCGAAAGCATCTTGTTAAGATAAATTCAGAGAAAATGAAAACTCAGCAAATGCCAGAACTTGACCCAAACCAAAAGATTAATCTGACTTCGCTGTGGGTAATGTGAGCGATGACTGTAACTAGGAAGGGGCGAGACAGTCGTGCATCCTTCTGTGAGAAAATCTAGAGTGTATAGCACCCTCTGTTGAAATAAACTAAAATGGGACTCTTGTGTAAGGTGTAACAAGCAGCTATTTCAGAGCAACCCTCCTGCCAGGAAGGGTCGCTCCACACAGCACGGCTTGCTTTTCTGCATATTACTTGGCACGTTTCTGATTGCAAAAAATAAAAACAATAATAGACAACATTATTTTCTTGTGCAAACCATTTAAAAATCTTATGTGGAGTTTCCTGGTAGCCTAGAGGTTAAGGCTTTAGTGCTGTCACCACTGTGGCTCAGGTTCAATCCCTGGCCTGGGAATTTCAACCCCTCACCCACCAAATTTTTTGTAAAAAGAAAGTGAAAAATAGGGAGTTCCTGTTGTCGATCAGGGGTAACAAACCTGACTAGCATCCATGAAGATGCAGATTTGATCCTTGGCCTCGCTCAGTGGGTTAAGGATCCGGCATTGTTGCGAGCTGTGGTGTAGGTCGAAGATGTGGCTTGGATCTGGTGTTTCCATGGCTGTGGCGTAGGCTGGCAGGTGCAGCTCCAATCCGACCCCTAGCCTGGGAACTTCCATATGCCATGTGTGTGGCCCTAAAAGCAAAGAAAAGAAAAAAAAAGGAAAAATAAAAATCCTACGTAAAAATCAAGGGTTTGGTTTTTTGTTTTTTGGGGTTTTTTTTTTCAAAATCTTTTGGATGAGTCCTAGAATTAAACATAATGAGGCTTGAATTATTGCTCTCCTGTTGACTATATGGGACTGTAAGTATGTTGTTTTCTTACCTCAAATCCTCACCTACAAAACAGGGATGATGGCTCTGTTGTACGAATTAAATCAGAAGGGGCCTGGTGCCTCCCATAGATGAGAAACTTAACATCCATACGTAGTGTCCATTAGGATGCCAGTTCGATCCCTGGCTTCACTCAGTGGGTTAAGGATCCAGTATTGCCTCAAGCTGCAGCACAGGTCGCAGATGCAGGTCAGATCTGGGTTGCTATGGCTGTTGTATAGACCGGCAGCTGCAGCTCCAATTCATCTCCTAGCCTGGAACCTTCCATATGCCACAGGTGTGGCCCTAAAAGCAAACAAACAAACAAACAAACTAGGAGGCTATAATGTCATCACTCAGTGGACGGGGTTCTTCCTACCCCTCCTCCAAGAATCCCCAACCCTCTTCCACAACTTGCATCTCTTCTCAGACTATCTGCTACTTATTCTCTCATTCTTAGCTATGGGCTGTGAGCAGCATAACCATCCAAAAAGTCTCTGTTTTACTAATTTCAGGCCAGAGCTCTCCCGCCATCTTCATAAATAGCATGCGAAAGTGCTAAGTTTGAAGAAACAGTTCCTCCTCCAAAACAGCAAGGGAAATGGAAATATTCCAAACCCACAGTAATTACCCTTGATCTATGATAGAGCGGTACTTGCACATCTGGTCTTAATATTCCTGCTCTCTGGTTCATCTCTGGTAAACGACTTTGGTTCAGAGCTACAGCACAGATAAATTTATTTAAATGATATAGAGCTCAAAAATAAATAAATAAATGAGATAGAGCTCAGAACAACAGCAGAAACCATGGTGAATGGTGGAAACCACAAAAAAAAAAAAAAAAAAGAGCAGTCACTACAAGGAAATAAAGGTAGACGAGGGGCTAGAATCTACTCTGGACCAGAAGCACGTTCTTACGTGGGTCTTGAACTTACAGTGACAATATTTCACTATACTGTCCTCCCCAGGTCTTCACTCATCTAAGCGCCTACAAATAACAAGTAATTGAAATACATGTCCTTCTACATTTTCCCACCAATATAGAAAGAAATTCCTGAAATTTTTCACCTTCTGCCCCTCTCAAAATTTAGAGCCCATCGGCTTGAGGAAGTGGGCCTCTCTTTTTCGGCCTGTCCTTCCTGGTTTTTCCTGCTTCTTCAGGGGAGGAGGGGAGGCAGGAAAACAAGACATCCAGAAGAGTAGCCTCCAGATGAAAGTCACGGCAACGTGCTCAGTCTGCGGGATATTTAAATAAAGCAGCACTGTTTTGGAAACTATAACCTGTTATTTCGAATTTGAACAGGGATTCTTGAATTAAAGTCTGCCAACAACTCTGAGATGACAGCAAAATTTGGGCATTCGAGAAAAAGGGAATGGCAGCGTGGGAGCTTGTCAGGGCCTCCAGCACGGAATCTGACTGCCACCATGTGGCAGTCAGGGCTGTGACCGCGGGAACAGAACCCCACCGTGCAGCAGGGCCTCTGAATCTCAGGGATTCAGAACGGGTGCCTCTCGGAGAACAGAAGTCCTTCGAGAGTCAACCCCATAAATCCTGCATCTTTATGACTCTGTGCCTGGGTGAAAATTTAATGTCTCTAATGCATCTAAGAAAGCAAAGTAAGGATGACAGTGAAAGGATCTGATAGTCGCAACTGGAAAACAAAAGCAAGAGGACCCATGAAGGTGGACAGCAAGGACTCTGCTGAAGCAAACGCCTGGATGGTCACCTGCTTTGTCCAGATCACTTCCACCTTTGAATGATCAAAGGCACCGAGAACCCCACCTCCCCAACGCTTTTCAGTTTAAAGCAGTAACACATGACCATCACACATGTCAACGGAGTAAGGCAGTCATATTCTCAAATGTGTGTCACCAGAGTTGACATGTTCAACCCAGGCTGAAATGAATGGGACACAGAACTAGGCATATCTCCAACTGGGAAAAATAACCACATCTTACATTTTGCACTAAATGACTAACATCAGTGCCCCATATTCTGGCTCAGCTAGTGCAAATCAGGGATCACTATTTCTTCTGACGAATGTAGTCTAGAAGACGTGGTTATTTTTTACACCTTTCTGCTGGTTTACCTTCTTTGGGCTCAGGTACAGATTTAAGCACTGTGGCTTTAAAGGGCTTTCCTGAGAGTTGATCCCAGGAAGTAAGGGAGGCTTTATTGAGACATAGGTCAGAGAGGCCAATGACAATAATATCTAAAAAAGAGTAAGAATTCTGAGAAGGTAATAAAGATTAAGTGCACCTCAACCCGCCTTTGGAGTATCGTCCATAAGGGGTTGAGAGGTTTAGAGTTGCTTTCAAAAATAAGCCTAATCAATAACCAGAACAGTCTCTGTTTCAATTCTTACTACTGTGATTCCTACACAAATGGAAGTCAAAAATAAGTGAATCCAGATAAATAAACAGACGGCTCCCCAGGTAATCCTCTCTGCTTTTTTAAACAAGTTGAGGTTCACAGATCTGGAGAACAAAGTAGTCATTACCAGCAGGAAAACAGAAGGGGGGAAGAGGCAATATAGGGGTACAGGGAAAAGCTCATTGTGGGATTATATGAAGTCACGTGTGTGAAAATTTCGAAAATTGTAAAGCACTATAGCATTTAAAGAATCTTTCATTCAATAAACAATAACTAGGAAGTTCCCTGGAGGCACATTGGGTTAAGGATCCCTGTGGCTCAGGTGTGATCCCTGGAACTTCTGTATGCTGTGGGCACAATCAAAAGTACATATATAAATAAATAAATACTTTTGAAATTAAAAAAAAAAAAAAAACTGGAGGTACAAAGATCGCCAAGAAAAATCCTATCAACTAATTTGCTCTAGAATGAGTCTCCCTTCAGTAGACTACCATGCCTATCTTCTGAGTAATAAATTCTCAAAGAGATCGTAAAACTGGATCTTTCCATTGGATTTCACTGGAAAGCAGATGACAGGCCTTTTCTATGCATTTTCATGAGACAGCTTAGGACTCTCGAAAAGGTGGGTAAATACTGAAGCATGATTATGTATCTTTTACAGGAGAAAGCTCTGCGATGTTACTTGGAAGAATTTATGGAAGAATTTAGAGACGAAAGACACATAAATTGTTGCTGAACAAAGAACAGAAGCCATCCAGCTCTAATTGCAGGGCCTCCAGGGGAGATAACAAAAGTCACTCTGCAAGGAACCCTCTAGACAGAGAACAAACTGCAACTTTTAGGCAGCTTCCACGTCCTAAGCAGACAGCCTACTTCAAGTTCAATTTTCCAGCAGATATGATCATGGTAGGCACTGAATTACTGAATCAATCCTGCATCCTGGGTAATGCATTTTTTCCTCTGCAACGTTTCTTTACATCGCAATTCTAAATTCTGCCATTCAAGCCCTCGTTCCTTTATGCTAATTTCTGCGGGAAGCAGAACTCCATTAGATAATGTTACCAAAGGTACCTGTTTTCCCAACAGTTATTGTACCACCGGAAAACATGGCTTATATGTCTTTGGCAGTTAATGAGAAATGTATTGGTTCCCACAATGGTGGTGGGGCGAAGGAGGGAAATGTGCTTCCTCTCCTGCTTTCCTCCAGGAGTCCCCAAAGAGACATGAAAGTCGCACTGCAAACAATTCCCTATTCATACTTGGGGGTCAGGGCTATAAAAGTGTCACATGGCAACTAGGCTTAACAATGGCGAAGAGGAATGGCTTTCTTGCCAATAATAAGAATCGGTGGTTTAATGGCCTGGTTGGAGACAATCCCAGCCACTGACGTCGCCTTATAGGGAAAAGGCTGCTTTTCTAATATCTTCCGTGGCCGAAGAGCTTAGTAAGAGCTCCAACCAGGACTCCTTCCAAGTTCAAAATCAACGTTTATGCGGATTCTGGTAGGAGGACTCTAAATTTAATGGCATTAAAAGCCAAGGATATAACAGTAAAGGACCTTCTCTAAAATTGCCACAGAGGCCAAAATGTTGGAACAAAACAAGTTAACAGGAAGAATGCAAAGTGCTTAACCACTTTAAAATCTCATAAAGTGATTCATTAAAGTGCTGGGGGAAAGGCTTCCCTTGGCCCCAAATCTGGCTCTTTTGCTAAATAAAGTCACTGTCCTCCTGCTTGTGCTGGGAGACAGTCACACCACCCCTGTCCCCTGTGGCAAGACTGCCCCGGGCATTGTATATAATACTATACTCAGCTTTGAAAACCACCCACTGAATTCCTTCCTGGTATGATTTCCACTTACGGATGATAAAAACCAATGTTTAAGTAAGTTGCTCGATGTCAAACCAAAAGTTACTCGACATGCAAGAACCAGAACCCAGATCAGTCCAAGAGGAAAACTCAAGTTCACCCTGCAGGATGCAGCCCCTCTGACGTCAGGAAAGTCCGGATCCCAACGCCAGATTTTCTACCACGGTCACCTTTCATACGGGCAGAAAGAATCATTTCCTCCTCATCGAATGGAACACAGGACTGGAGAATCTTATTTGAGACTCAACCTTGATTTCCACAGAGAAGAGTTAAAGAGAGTCATTTGCCATTTTCCCACTTATAAACGAAGACGGTAACATTCCATCTTCAAATGTGCTGACCAAGCAAACTACTATTGCTTCTTGCTCTTCCCCACCTCCATCACAAGGTGAGGGAGTTGTCCATGGTTGTTGTTGTGTTTTTTTGTTTGTTTGTTTGTTTTTTCCTACAGCCACACCTGCAGCATATGGAAATTCCTGGGCTAGGGGTTGAATCTAAGCTATAGCTGCCAGCCTACAAGACAGCCACAGCAACACCAGATCCAAGCTGCATCTGTGACCTACACCGCAGTTCATGCCAATGCTGGATCCTTTAACCCACTGAGCAAGGCCAGAGATCAAACCTGCATCCTCACAAAGATGTCGGGTTCTTAACCCACCGAGCCACAATAGGAACTCCTGTTGTTTTGATAATCCACCTTTACCAGGTTGTTTCTCTCTGCAAAGAGGCCTAATTACTCCTGCTGCAAATAGAACGAAGTGTGAGTTCCTCAACCAGGCTTCACTGCCTGCCTAGCCCACCTCTGCCCCTCCTGCTCAGCCTCTTACCTGCCACCCCTACGTGCCCAGCTGGTATTTACTGTCCGGAACTCCAACTGGGATCCGATACACTGCTTACTGAACATCTACCTACTATCTACGGAGGGCCAGGTGAGGGCTGTAAAGACACCTGAGCCATGGTCACTTTATTTTAGGCAAGAAGAGTCCAGAAGGAGAGCTGAGAGTCCCCTGCACCGGGGAGAGGGTGATAAGCACCCCTGTGACGGGAGGAACTGATAAGGAAAGACAGATGCTGCTTTGTGCTTTGAAAGAAGAGAATTCCAGAAGGTAGATGTGCGTGGAGAATCCCGTACCACGCAAAGCGCACAGGAAGAAGGGCTGAAGGTGGACTCTGCAGGCCCCGGGGAGAGGGGGGCTGAGGCATGGGGCTGTTAAGGAGGCTGGAGGGTGAGCTCGGGGCCTCTGAAGGCACCCCATTATCACCTGTGTTAGCAGGAGGGGCTGCTCCCCACAGGTCTCAGAGCTCCAGATAAGGGCCGGGCTTCTTCAACCCACCAACCCCCTGCAACCACACCATGTCATCCGAGACCTATGGCATTTCAAAAACATTAAAACTGACAACATGAAATGAAATAGATTTTTACATATAAATGGGTGTTTTTAGATCCTTGTGGAGAAAACTGGAAAATCCGGTTACCCAGGCTTCCTGAGCCCACAGATGCATGGAGGGTGAGATGCAGCAGCTGTCTGGGGTGGGAACAGATGCCCTCCAATGCTGCCAGCACCTCTGGCAACCCACCCGGAGCCCGCCTCACCCATCACACCACCTGCCTGGGCACCAAGGGACTGAGGCTGTGGCCTCTGCAGTGGGGAGGGGGCAGGGGTAGGACTTAGTGTCCACTAGCCACTCACGAGCTACTGAGGTGGACTGGGTTTCTTAAGCAGTCTCAGTTTCCTGTCCTGTCAGAGAGAGCTAATGTCCCTACCTCCAGTTTGTCCTGCAGATGATATAAGATCATTTACTACTTGGTGTGGTGCTTACTGCACATGCCTCTTTAATAGGTGATGGCTACTGCCGCCAGAACAATGACAGGAAAAAGCTTCCCTCACGGCCAGGACTTTACACAAGGTTGTTTCTCATGGAAAGAGGCAAGGCGCACGGGGGCACGGGGGTGAGTGACCTGGCCCTTCCAGGATACAAATTCATGACCTCCGGTCATTGCACTTGCTCAGCTGTGTCCTCCTCTGACATCAGTCTTTCTCTCTGGTGCCAGAGAAAGGGACAAGGGATGACACTGTCCTGTACATGCGCTCACACACACACACACACACACACACACACTCTCTCACTAATGCAGGGTAACATATTTAAATTAAACCAGTTTGCATGCTTTCATCCTCAACACTTCCTCACATACAACCAATTCAAAAATACCCAAACCAGGAGGTTCCGTTGTGGCTCAGTAGGTTAAGAACCCTACATAGTGTCTGTAAAGACGCAGGTTCCATCCCTGGCCTCGCTCAGTGGGTTAAGTATCCAGCGTTGCCATGAGCTGTGGTGTAGATAGTAGACTTGGCTTGGATCTGGCACTGCTGTGGCTGTGGTGTGGGCTGGCAGCTGTGGCTCTGGTTCAACCCCTAGCCTGGGAACGTCCATAGGCCACAGGTGTGGCCCTAAAAATAAAAATTAAAAAAAAAAAAAACACCAACAAAAATCCAAACCATCACATTACCTCACACACTTCCATGAAAGCCAAGGTTTATTCCAAATCCATGGAAATTAGCCTCCCACAGCTGGTGGCACAGCTTTCAACACCTCTGAGTAGAGGGCCGTGGGATGGGGGGTGCTAGTTTGAGACTTGTTGCAAGTGCCACCATAAGCTTGTCAGACAGCAGTTTAAATCTAGAAGGTCAACTGACTCTGCATAGGACTGAGCCATTTTTCCCGAGCATGAATTAAACAGATGGCAGCCCCATAACTTCTCTTCTCTTCCAGAGCTGCACAGGGAACAGCTTCAAGGCTCTCATTTCACAAAGTAACTAGAGAGTTGTGCTTGAGCATCCAACAGGAAACTCCATACATCCCTTATGCCCAAATGGGTCGCTGAGTGGCTATAACACTCCAAAGTCCCCTCTCAAGGACCAACTTCCTTTTTTTTTTTTTGTCTTTGTCTTTTTAGGGCCACACCCACGGCATATGGAGGGTCCCAGGCTAGGGGTCTAATCAGAGCTACCGCTGCTGGCCACAGCCACAGCCACAGCCACAGCAATGCCAGATCCGAGCCACATCTTCAACCTACACCACAGCTCATAGCAACACCGGATCTTTAACCCACTGAGCGAGGCCAGGGATCGAACCCGCAACTTCATGGTTCCTAGTCGGATTCATTTCCACTGTGCCATGACAGGAACTCCCAAGGACCAACTTATTTCAAAGAGGAGACAGCATCGAGGACATGGATGTTCTCAGAGAAGAGTCTACACATATAAGAGCAAACACAGGTATTATTTTAAGCAGAAGAAAGAGAAGGCAGGCATGGCTGCATGACTTCCTTTGGTAGAGCTCTTAAGACCAACATCCTGTGGAGATACCTTGGGAAAGAGCAGGGGGTCAGAGACTTAGAACTTAGCCTGTGAGGCTGGTGGGCCCAGAGCTTGTCCATCAGAATGTTCACATACAAGAAATGAGACAACTAAGGACATTTCTTTAAGGGGCAGTTGCTTTTATTTCCTTTTTTTTTTCCTTTTCATTTTTTCTTTTTTGGCCTCTCCCAGCGCATATGGAAGTTCCTGGGCCAACGATTGAACCCACACCACAGCAGTGACCAGGCCATTTCTATGACAATGCTGGAGCCTTAACCTGCTGAGCCACCAGGGAACTCCAAAAGTTGCTTTTATAAAAACCTGATGAGTATTCTCTTTTAAAGAAGCATGGGAATTCATTAAATTGCAATTTTATCAGAAGGAGCACCCTCGGGGATCACTGCTGATTTTTGCTGCCCAGTATCCACCCACCCTACCCAAATTTCCCTCTGAAGAGCCATGCCTATACATTCTCAGAGGGGGCCCACAATTCCAGGTCTGTGTATGTACACAGACCTGAATCAAGTTCTTGCCTTGATGATGCTCAGGGCTCGTGGCCCAGTCAGGGCCCAGTCAGACGGAAGGAGTAACACAGAGAGACTTACACTGGGGTTTCTGGGGAAGAAGCATGTTATTCCCATTGGAACCGAAGGGGAGAAGACATAAGTGGTGGTACCCGCTACAAGCATCTTTTGACCATCAGGGTGAAGTGTCTGAGAGCAGTGTCAAAACGGAGGAATGGCGGGGTTCTCATTGTGGCTCAGTGGATTATGAACCCAACTAGCACCATGAGGTTGTGGGTTTGATCCCTGTCCTTGCTCAGTGGGTTAAGGACCTGGCATTGCTGTGGCTGTGATGTAGGCGGGCAGCTGCCGCTCTGATTCAACCCCTAGCCTGGGAATTTTCATATGCTGCAGGTGTGGCTCTAAAAAGACAAAAACAAACCAAAAAACCCCCAGAGGAATGGGAGAGTGATGGTGAGAGATAAACCACATGCTGAAGCCATCCACCCAGGGCTCAGTGACATGGCCCCAATTCCCATGTCAGTGAAGCCTGTTTGACTCGGATTTCTCCCAGAGGAATGGGAGAGTGATGGTGAGAGATAAACCACCAGACAGAAAGGGCCTAACCATTCTGTGTTCATGAACAGGCAGATCCAGGAGAAGCCTGACATTCTGAGACTCCCCATGCAATCACAGGGCCTGACAGGAATGCCCAGCACAGACACATTCAGTATCCACCAGCACCCCAGCGGTGCAGGAATCTGCCCTCACCAAAAGCTCTCCTACCCAGAGGAAATGCACCATGGCAAAGCTTGGCTCAGGCAGGCCTCAAAATGAGGGAGACACAGAAAAAAGCTCTAAGATGGAAAGGAAATGCAGAGGAAACCAAAGAAAGCAAGAACTGGGGGAAATTTAATACACAGAGAGAAAGTAAGAGAAGAAAGGGAGTTAACGGGTGTCGTGTGGTTAGGCATGGTCTGAATAAGTGGGGCTTATTGAAAATCTTACAGGCACGCTCTTTAATCCTTATCTGCATACTGTGTATTTTTAGTTTTGCTTTTTGTTTGGGGGTGGGGTTCTTTTGGCAGCACCCACGGTAGGGATGGAACCCAAGCCACAGCAGTGACAACGCCAGATGCTTTATCCCGCTGAGCCACCAGAGAACTATTTTTAGTTCTTTAAGCTTCTGTTTATGTGGCCTCAGTCTAGCTGGCATTACCCGCAAAAGCAGTTAAAGTGCTTTCCTAGGGGAAAGGTGAAGTATGTTTATCCCGGAAAATCAGAATTTAAAAGCCTTGTAAATTTATGTGGGGATAGAATAAGAGGCTTGGATCTGTTTAAAAACATGACTGCTTTCCAGTGAGGATTGCAGAATTATAGGACAGCTTTCCCAGCTGGGTTCAGATGTAAATATTGATTTTGTCTGAAGCAAAGCTTCTATCTTGGATGACTGCACTTGTCAAACCACTACAACAAAATGTCCTGGAGGCCAGAGCTGAGATGGGGATATCAGACCTCTGCTCCATGGGCTGCCCCTTGCGTGTGAGTGCAGGGCACATTTTCTGGCTGGACCAGGAGAGTTTCATTCTGGCTGGTTTGATTGGCATGTGATGTGGGTGCCCGAGGGAGGCAGAGGAAGAGCAGGAGTCATGATGTGATGGAGACTAACACTGGTTTCCCCGCAGCACAGGCTCTGGACGCAAGCAGGCTGCTTCAGTGTCGGGGCCCCAGGTGCGGCTGGGTGGCAGGGATCCACCATGACAGCTGCCACCAACGCTCCTGAGCAGGTGAGGAGCCCCAGGGGCTGCAAGAGAACACCACAAAAGGCTGGCACACACCTGAGTCCCACCTGGAGGCCAGACTGCAGAGACAAGGACAGACTTTGTTCTGGGCACACTTGAGGCTCTCCCTTGAACGTCCCACGCACACCTGGTCAGGAAACTTTGAGCTTAGGAAGGGAACACTGACCCATAGCATCTGGACCTGAGATTCCTGTAACTCTCTACACCCTTCAGGCATGAAGCCTAAGATATTTCAGCTACACCACAAAGTCTTCCATAAAGCCTCAAATATGCACACAATTCCAAGAAATGTACTCACAAAATTTATTCCCTCACTCAGAGCAAGCTACTGAGGCGTGTCTATATGGATGACCCTCAAGGAATCATGAAGTCCAGAATGAAGGGTGAATTGCGTTCTTTATTGACAAGATTTACAACTTGCCCAAAGCCACCATAAATCCACACATATTCTCGACACCAACTTAATTAATGTAATTAAGTAAGTTACTCAGGAGTTCCCATTGTGGCTCAGCAGAAACGAACCCGACTAGTATCCATGAGGACTTGGGTTCAATCCCTGGCCCCATTCAGTAGTTTAAGGATCTGGCATTGCCATGAGCTGTGGTATAGGCTGAAGACATGGCTCAGATCCCATGTGGCTGTGGCGTAGACCAAAAGCTGTAGTTCCAATTCAACCCCTAGCCTAGGAACTTCCATATGGCTGAAAAAAAGACGAAAAAGAAAAAGAAAGTTACTCAAGGAGTTCCTGTTGTGGCTCAGCCAGTTAAGACCCCCAACTAGTAACCATGGTGATTCAGGTTCAATCCCTGGCATCGCTCAGTGGGTTAAAGGTTCCGAGGTGCCTCAAGCTTCAACATAGGTCGAAGATGCAGCTCGGATCTGGTGTTGCTGTGGTTGTGGCACTGACTGGACCCCTAGCCTGGGAATTTCCATACGATGCAGGTGCAGCCAAAAAAAAAAAAAAAAAGAAAGTAACTCAATGCTTTAGGAGAATAGAAAAGATGTTTAGACCATCTATCTACAAAAGAGCTCACCTCATCAGTGCAGATGAGAACTGACTACATCTCTATTCTGTTCCGGGACAAATTTAAGAATGCACCTCAAGCTGCATCACCGCTTATATCTGTATGTTATATGCATTCTTTGAAGTGGCGACTACAAAAACAGTTCCATTTATTTTCAATTATTCTACAATATCCAATGTTCTTTTTCTTTCACACAAAACCCACGTGCTCTGACACGTACAAAGGGATTATCACATTCAAGCTACACCAGGATCCTCACTTCATTTACAGTCAGGGTAAATCACACGGCCCCCAGCCACGCGACACCTCCCAAACCTGCAAACAAGCTCCACTTACCGAGCATGAGAGAAGCCGTCATAATTTGATGGCTGATGCTGGAAAGGACCTTCTTTCTGATTTCCGGACTTTAAATAACAGGATTTAATTTCTCCTGCAAAATTTCAGTAGAAAATATCACACAATTATTTGTATATGATCATTTAAGCTTTTACATTTTTTCAAATTAGAAGGCGCTCATTCTGGATGATTTTAATACTTGTTAAGAATCCAGGGAGTTCCTGTCATGGCGCAGTGGTTAATGAATCTGACTAGGAACCATGAGGTTGCGGGTTCGATCCCTGCCCTTGCTCAGTGGGTAGATGCGGCTCGGATCCCATGTTGCTGTGGCTCTGGCATAGGCTGGCAGCGACAGCTCCGATTGGACCCCTAGCCTGGGAACCTCCACATGCCGCAGGAGCGGCCCAAGAAATGGCAAAAAGACAAAAAAAAAAAAAAAAAAAGAATCCAGGTCCCTTCTTTGTATTTCTCTGTAGAACGTGTAACCTAAGAAAATCTGACATACTTCTCTCAGAATGTGCTTAGACAAGCCTGACTTAGTTACTTCTTTTTTGTCTCTCTTTTTTTTTTTTTTTTTTTTTTTTTTTGCTATTTCCTTGGGCCGCTCCCGCGGCATATGGAGGTTCCCGGGCTAGGGGTCGAATCGGAGCTGTAGCCACCGGCCTACGCCAGAGCCACAGCAACACGGGATCCGAGCCATGTCTGCAACCTACACCACAGCTCACGGCAACGCCAGATCCTTAACCCGCTGAGCAAGGGCAGGGACCGAACCCGCAACCTCATGGTTCCTAGTCGGCTTCGTTAACCACTGCGCCACGACGGGAACTCCAGTTACTTCTTTTTAATGGAAGTATAGCTGATTTACTATGTTTCAGATGTACAGCAAAATAATTCAGTTATACATGTATATTCTTTTACAGATCTTTTCCATTTCAGATCATTATGAGATATTGAATATAGTTCCCTGTGCTATACAGTAGGTCCTTGTTGTTTATCTATTTTATATACAGTAATGTATATCTCTTAATCCCAAATTCCCAATTTAGCCCTCCCCCGCTTTCCCCTTTGGTGACCGTAAGTTTGTTTTCTATGTCTGTGAGTCTCTATTTTGTAAATATGCTCAGTGTTTTTAGATTCCACGTATAAGTGATATCATACGACTCAGTTACTTATGACTTAATGGCTTTTGATCAATTAATTTGTACCATCTCTAATTCCCTTCTATACATTCTTTTCGACACATTTTTTTGTGTGTTCTTTTCATGTGTCAGGATCACCTGTGTATGCCTTAATTCGGTTTTGGTGGGTTTTTTATATCACGTGTAAAAAGAAGCTTGTTAAGTGTGTGCTCTTGACTGGTGGGCCACCTGAGGCCATCCCTACCTTTGAATTTGCAGATGAGCAGTGGCATAGCTGCTGACTGGTGTGTCAGCCTGGTAATGAGGAAAAGCAAGAGATAGAATTAATTTGTGGAGTTAAATTAGTCTGCTAAGGTGTCTCAGAGTATTGAGGTGTGAAAATCAGTTCACTCTGTAAACGTAAACGGTCTCTCCCCAGAAGAGGCTTTAGACGTACTTTCTTCAGGGGACACGGGAGCATAATTAACCTTGTCCATTGTGAGCAGCTGCAACGCCGCTGTCCACAGTGCTGGACCGCAAGGTGAAGGCTGTCCCACCAAGAGAAACACCAACCAGGACAACCACAGCCCCTCTGGAGGTGTTGACAGAAGTGCTAATGTTGTTTTTTATAATGTAAAAGTCCCTTTGTATTTCCGAAGATGCAAAAGCACTTCAGATTATAAAATACCAATCTACAGATAAGACAGATATTAATTTATTAGTATTAATATCTATAGATATCACTTAATTTTTTTGTTGTTGTTTTTAGGACAGCACCCACAGCATATGGAGGTTCCCAGGCTACAGGTCTAATCGGAGCTGTAGCTGCCCATCTACACCAATGCCAGATCCGAGCCACATCTGCGACCTACACCACAGCTCATAGCAACGCCGGATGAGCGAGGCCAGGGATCGAACCCCATCCTCATGGATCCTAGTCAGGTTTGCTAACCACTGAGCCATGAAGGGAACTCCTAGATAAGGTAACATAATTCATTATCCAACCCAAGATCCTTTGGGGAGTAGGATAACAATTATTAATTGAGGGATTTAATCCAAGACCCACCCTAGAAAAACTGTCTTCCTTCCTTCCTATTACTTTAAATCTTTTTTATAACGTGGCATTAAAAATATATCGAGGTCAGATTTTCAACCTATATCCAATAAATATTTATTAGATGCTGGGCATTACTTTCCTGAAGCTTACAGCTGTGGCAGGGAAATGTCATTAGTCAAATTATTATAGGTCAAAAACAGAGGCTGTAATAGTCTCAAAGAAGGAAAAGGCTGGGATGTTAAGAGCAAAAGTACAGGAATTTGATTAAGCCTAGAAAATCCAGGAAAGGTTTTCCTGCAGAATTTTCTTTAGAATTGCCGTCTGAAAGATTAACTATCACAACGTGAGCACAGGGACCCGGAATGTGCAAAGGCTCTGAAGCAGGAGGGCACACACCCTGTTTTAAGAACCTTATGTGTGAGCAATCAGATCTAAGTCTTCCTGTTCCAAAGTCTAGTACAGTTATCCTTCACTTTTCCAAAGTTTGCTTTACACCACTTCACTTTTAGAGAAGATCTACATTAGTACCTGTTTTTGCTAATGAAAGAAATCTGAAAATGCTTTTTGTTTCTAAAAGCTCACAGTGAAAAAGAGCACTCAGCATGTGTCCAGCAGTTAGAGAGCCAGTGCACATCCCAGACGTGAAAGCAGCACTGCCAAGCCCCCCCTTCCTGGGACCAACACCCAGCATCTCCGCATTGAGCCACCACAGCTTTGACCTGTCAAGGAGCATTCGTGTCTTCTATTGATTTAATTTCTGCATCCTTAGGTAACTGCTTCTTCGCTTTGCATCATTTCAGTTTAGGAAAGGTTTCATAGGACCGTTCCACTTTCAGGTACGGGGTAAACTTGTCCTCAGGCCAAGAGACCTCATGGGACTTGAGAAATCTGCTGGCTTTCCCTCCTCTCCTTCATCGCTTACCGTGTTCATCAATGAAGACATGCATGGCGTCCACAGACATCTCATCTTGCACAGATGTTTCAGGCCCACTGATGACTTGCAACACAGAACTATCTTGTTGGGAAGTGACCCTGTAGATTATCTGCCTTTGTCTATTGCCCTGGAAACTTAATATAAATAAAAGTTTCAAAAATGATTCAGAATTCGTCCTTATCCTTAACAAAGCGTTTGAAGAAGGAGCCGGTTAAATGAGGTTTTTCACCATCTATACCAACATGAAGCTAAATAAGAAAGTTGTCCTTACAAGGTTGGGATCTTGGTGGGCTCAGTGAGTCCAGGGCTGGTGCTGGTATGGTCTTGACTTTGCATGTCTGGTTTCCCTTGCCTGGCATAGCATCCACTGGGTTTCTCACTTTCCAGGATTTCCTCCTTTTTCTCCTGGGAATAGTTATCTGAAAAACATGGCTTTATGTGTTAACATAATATTAAGTAAGAAATTAATGTGAAAATACTTAGAATTAACTTTCCAAAACTGAAGCCAGAATAGATAATCTAACCAGCTCCCATGAATTCAGAATGTGCTTAAATAATTTTGATTTTACTAATTATGAAAATACCTAAATATTTTTTAAAGTACATGTATGTTGGAGATATGTTATTTAGACATCTACAAATACCATCTATTTTATGTACAGGTTCAAGGACTCTCTTAAAATAACTCCAGTGACCACTGCTTTACCCAACTGAAAAGCACTCACTTAGATTAGGATTAACAGGTTCAAAACTCAGAAATGGACAGCATCTGATGGAAAAAACTGCAAAAAGACCCTGGCTCTTTTGGAGTAAGGTTCCATTTACCATTTTAAAATCTCATCAATCTTTCCTCCTTACTCCTTCTCAAAAATCTCAACTTTCAAGCTAAAGGTAAAAGTGATCTCTTCATAAAGCAGATGTTCATTGAGTATAGCTGACTTTGAACCAGAAGTTTGGCACTGTGGAGGATTCAAGGAGACACCACACCTGCTCTTTACCTTGGGCAGATTTTAAGATGATTAGAATTCCAAGATCAACAGATAAATATCATTTTTTTTGAATTTTTAGAATCCTCTTTAAATAATGGACCCAAACAAGGGTCTTCATTTACACCATTATGCAAAGCAGAATCTGCCCCAACAGTCAGCCTTCTCTGTCTGAAGTCATTTTTTCTTTTTTTTTCTTTCTTTTTTTTTTTTTTTGTCTTTTTCGGGCCACACCCACAGCATATGAAGGTTCCCAGGCTAGGGGTCCAATTGGAGCTGTGGCTGCTGGCCTACACTACGGCCACAGCAAGCCAGATCCAAGCCACATTTGCCATCTACACCTCAGCTCACAGCAACAATGGATCCTTAACCCACTGAGAAAGGCCAGGGATCAAACCTGCATCCTCATAGATGCTAGTCAGATTTGTTTTCCTTCAAGCCACAACGGGAGCTCCCAACAGCCACTTCTAAAGTCACAATATCCACTGTATTCCCATAACTGAAGAGAGTGGTTTGAAGCCATAGGCTCTTTCAAGACATACCATTCAGAAAGCCTGCCAAGATCTACCTCAAAAAGTGAAATGAGGCTAGCTTCCCTGGGGTCTAAATCACATCACTAGGTACATAACAAAGCTTCTCATCCTTAGACTTCAAGTTATTAGAGAAACACTGCTGGCTTCTATGTGAGTCCTGAAGATAAATATTCCAGTGCATCTGTGAAACGATTAGAATTTCTTTCGTATAAAAATGTTTGCATTTCATTTGACAGCTTGTCAAGAGAGAAGTTTTCACAGTTTTCAAGAAACACAGTTGTGAGAAAGAGCGATCATAACAAATAGTTGTAGCCAAGGAGCATGTCATAAAAAATGAAGGAAAGCACATTCAGACAGCTCTGCCTCCTTACGCTACATGTACATGGAGTCATCTGTTTCAGTCTCCTTTAATATCTTTTCTTTTTTTTTTTTGTCTTTTGTCTTCTTTTTTTAGGGCTGCACCTGAGGCATATGGAGGTTCCCAGGCTAGGGGTCCAATTGGAGCTGTAGCTGCTGGCCTACACCACAGCTCACAGAAACACCAGATCCTTAATCCACTGAGCGAGGCCAGGGATTGAACCCACAACCTCATGGTTCCTAGTCGGATTCGTTAACCACTGAGCCATGACAGGAAGGAACTCCTTCCTTTAATATCTTAATCTCGACTTCTCTTAAATAGGCACATTACACATGTCAACCTATGGGCTATTTTTTTTCTTTTTCCCTTTGAAAAATACACATTTATAGGAATTTTTCTGTTTTGAAAAAGAGTACACATGAATGGCATATAATTTAAAACTAGAGAAAAGAAAAAAAAATTAATTACTCTTAACCCCACCATGTTGATACAAGAACAAACTTGATACATATTTTTTCCTAGGCATCATATTTTTTTCAAAAATTAAATAATAATACAGAGGTTATTTTATAACCTTGAAGTATTTTAAATAGTTAATGACATTATATATTCTTCTACATCACCCAAAAATGGAAGTTACATAATATTACATTAATGTAATATAATTTATTAAATACACCCTTATTGTTACAAATTTAGGTTGTCCCATTTTTTTATATTACAGATAATTATTCAATAATCATTTCCACACATGTTCATGATAATTTTCTTAGAAAGCCTAGAAGAAACTGAATATACAAATGCACAATGGCCAGAAAAATTTATCTATGAATAGAACTCTGACCCCCACATCTATAGCAACCAGCCCAGAGAACCAATCCATTATCTCCAGTAACCAGACCAGAAAACCAACATACTACATACAAGTCAGACTTGTAGGAAGTCAGACCACCATTTCTAGCAAAAGGTCCAGGAAGCCAAACAATAACCTCTGTAGCAACCAGCCCCAAACGCCAGGACTTGATTAATCCCTAATTTCTGTCCTTGCTTCCAACCAGAGAAATCCAACCAATCACAGAAAGTCAAATATGCCCCTCTGGCCAATCACATGGGATGCTCTAATTAGCCTGCCTCCAGCTTCGGTAGGCCAACAGCTGCCAATTACCCAGGAAGCCATCCTCTTTTCCACTACAAAGCTTTCCCTCTCCTCCACCTGACTTGGAGGCTCAGCCAAAATGCAAATGATGGTGACTGACTCCCTTGCTACAGTCAGCTCTGAACAATAGCCTTACTTCTTCTCATCTGAGTGGTCTTTGTTTTTTTAAAATAAAGCTGTATCAAAACAAAACAAAAACATGGTTTTAAAGTCTGTTGGTAAGTGTGTAGTTTTCCATAGCCTTGAACTTCGGAATATTCCCAAGGCCTGAAGATAATCCTAAAGCCCTTTGTGGAGATGATCCAGGTTGGAAATAAGAGTACCATAGAGAGAACTGTAAAATCACTTATCTTTTTACAATCATGTCCAGGCTCTAACACTGTTTCACAATCAAGCAGGAAAAGGCTAAAAGATAATTCCCTAAGTTGCTAATATCATTAAACACCCTCATGTTGTTTTATAAATATACTCCAAAATTGGGTTTTTATATTATAATAAATAACAAATTATTATTTAGTAATAGAAGGACAAGAAGATAATACCAGCCTCAAAGATATAAGGCACCTCTGAAAAACCCTCTAATTTGGCACCTTTGACACAGACTGCCTCCCTAGAACTAAAATACTTACTGTTCTTCTCTTTCATCCTTCAGTTAAAAACATCTGGAGAGAAGCAATCAAAATGGTAGAGTAGGGAGTTCCTGTTGTGGCTCAGTGGTAACAAACCTGACTAGTATCTATGAGGATGCAGGTTCCAGCCCTGGCCTCACTCAGTGGGTTAAGGATTTGGCATTGCCGTGAGCTGTGATATAGGTCACAGACATAGCTCAGATCTGGGGCATATGCCCCAGGCCACACCAGATGCCACTCTAGCCCTTCTTGCTCCAGCACTGCTCTCCTCTGGGGCCAGGTGCTGATGCTGGGAGTGGGGAGAATGCAAACTTAGAGAAAATGAAACCAGCTTGTACCGGACCCTTGGGGCTTCTGCTCCAGCAACTTTGGACTTTACCCTGCCCCCATTAGGGCAGAATCAGACAATGAGCAGAGAAGAAGCCCCAGATAACACCTGGCTCTGCTCCTAGCCCCTCCATCTCCAGCCCCACCTGCCTCCAAAGTAACACTTCCAGCACACCGAGGGAAGATATAATTCAAGCTCACATCAGATCCAGCTCTCCCACCAAAGCCACTGGGCACATGTAGCCTGCATAGGGATGCTTTCAAACCTGGGAAGACACCCCTTCAAGACTGGATAGATAACTGCTTAACCTAACTTTACAGAGATGGGGAAAGTTAAACAAAATGAGAAGACAGAGAAAGTTGTTTCAAATGAAAGAATAAGAAAAAAACTCCTGAACAAACAAATGAAACAGAGATAAATAATTTACCAGCTAAGAGTTCAAAGTACTAGTAACATGAATGCTAACTGAACAAGGGAAATGAATAGAACACAGTGAGAATTTTAACAAGGAGCTAGACCATATTAAAAAAAAAAAGAATCAGAGCTAAAGAATATAAGAACTGAAATGAAAAACACTATAAGGAATTAACAGCAGACTAGGTGAGAGAGAAGAACATGTAAGTGATTTAGAAGATAGAATGACGGATAGATATCATCCAATCAGAAAAGCAAAAAGGAAAAAAAATTTTTTTAAATGAGAAATGTTTAAGAGACCTCTGGGACAATATCAAGCACACTAACATTTGCCTTTGGGCATTCTATAATGATTAAAGGATCAATAATAGAAGAGGATATTACATTTTTTAACATATATGTGCCAAAAAACTCCAAATATGAATGTACCTACTACACAATCACCTAAATGTATAAAGCAAATATTAACAGACATAAAGGGAGAAACTGACAACAATACAATAATAGTAGGGTATTTTTTAACACCCCATCTACATCAATGAACATCCAGACAGAATATCAAGAAGAAAACAATAGTCTCAAGTGGTACATTATCAGACAGATTGAACTTAATAAATATCTACATGATTTTACAACCAAAAACAGCAGAATACACATTTTTTTCAAGTGCACATGAATGTTCTCCAGCATAGATCACATGCTAGGCCACAAAACAAATCTTGATACATTTAAGAGGATAGAAATTATATCAAGCATTTAGTCCAACCACAGAAGCATGAAACTAGTAATCATTTACAGGAAGAAAAATGGGAAAAACACAAGCATATCTAGACTGAGCAATGCTATGAAAAAAACATGAAGGAATCAAAAAGAAAAATCTGAAAAAGCCTCAATATAAATGAAAATTAAAACACTTCTTTCCAAAATCTATGAGATTCAGCAAAAGCAGTTCTAAGAGGGATGTTTATTTTATACCTCTAAAATCAGAAACAAGACAAGGTTGCCCAATGTCACCACTTCTATTTAATATAGCATTGGAAGTCTCAGGCCTATGACTAGCCACAGCAGTCTAACAATAAAAAGAAATAAAAGGCATACAAATTGGAAGAGAAAAAGTAAAACTGTCGCATTTGCAGATGACATGGTACAATATATAAAAACTTTAAAGTAACCACCAGAAAGGTAAGAGAACTAATAAGTGAATTCAGAAAAGCTCCAGGATACAATATTAATATAAGATATCTGCTGCTTTTCTACATACTAATAATGATCTATCAGAGAAAGCAAGAAGACAATCTTGTTCAAAATACATCAAAAAGAATAAAATTCTAGAAATAAACTTAACCAAGGAGGTGAAAGACATATACTCTGAAAACCATAAAACAATGATGAAGGAAATTGAAAATGATACAAAGAAATGGAAAGATATCTCATGCTCAAGTGTTGGATATTCATGCTACTCAAAGCAATCTACATATTTAATGTGATCCCTATCAAATACCCATGACATTTTTCACAGAACTAGAACAGATAATCCTAAAACTTACATAGAAGCATGAAATACCTGGCATAGCCATAGTAATTTTGAGAAAAAAGAACTGAGTTAGACATATCATATTCCCTGACTTCAGACTACACTACAAAACTACAGTAATCAAAATACCATGGTACTGGCACAAAAACTAACACATGGATCAATGGAACAGAATAGAAATCACAGAAAGAAATCAATACACTTATGGACAATTAATCTATGACAAAGAAGGAAAGAATATGTAGTGGGGAACAGACAGTCTTTTTTTTCTTTTTTTCTTTTTTTTTTTTCTGTTTAGGGCCACAGGTATAGCATATGGAAGTCCCCAGGCTGGGGTCAAATTGGAGCTACAGCTGCCAGCTTCTGTGACCTATGCCACAGCTCAGGGCAATGCCAGATTCTTGACCCACTGAGCAAGGCCAGGGACCAAACCCGCATTCTCATGGATACTAGTTGGATTCATTTTCGATGAACCATAAGGGGAACTCCCCCAAAGAGTCTTTTCAATAAGTGATGCTCGCAAAACTGGACAACTACACGTAAAAGAATGAGATTAGAACATTTCCTCACACCATGAACAAAAATAAATTCAAAATGGATTAAAGACCTAAGCATAAAATCAACCCTCCCCCGAAAAAAAGCCTGAAAGAAAACATAGGCAGGAGTTCCTGTTGTGGCTCTGTGGGTTAAGAACCTGACGTAATGTCCCTAAGGAGTGGGTTCCATCGCCGGTCTCACTCAGTGGATTAAGGATGGCACAAGCTGCTGCATAGGTCGTAGATGCAGTTCGTACCCAGCATTGCTGTGGCTGTGGGGTAGCCCTGCAGCTACAGCTCCAATTCGACCCCTAGCCTGGGAACTTCCATATGCCACAGGTGGCCATAAAAAGAAAAAGAAAAGAAAACATAGGCCAAAACTCTTTGACATAAATCATAGCATTATTGTTTGGATCTGTTTCCTAAGGCAAAAGAAAAAAAAAAGCAAAAATAAACAAGTAGGACTTAATTAAACTTAAAACCTTTGGTACAGCAAAGGAAACAATTGTTAAAACAGACTGCCTAATGAATGGGAGAAAATATTTGTAAATGATATGACCAATAAGGAGTTAACATCCAAAATATATAAACAGTTCGTACAAATCAATATCAAGAAAACAAACAACCAAATTAAAAAATGGGCAGAAGACTTGCATAGACATTTTTCCAAAGAGAAAATGCAGATGGCCAAAATGCATATGAAAGGATGCCCAAAATTGTTACTCATCAGAGAAATGCAAATCAAAACTACAAGAAATCACCTCACACCTGTCAGAATGACTATCATCAAAAAAGTCAACAAATAATAAATGTTGGAGGATGTGGAGAAAAGGGAACTCTGGTACACTGGGGATGTAAACTATTACAGCCACTATGGAAAACAGTACAGAGATTCTCAAAAAACTACAAGTGGAACAACCATATGACCTAGCAATTCCACTCCAGGGTATATATCTTAAGAAAATGATTCTGATTTGAAAAGATTCATGCATCCCAATGTTTATAGCAGCATTATTTACAATAGCCAAGATATGGAAGAAACCTAAGTGTCAATCAACAGATGACTGGATAAAGAAGATACATATATATACAATGCAATACTTCTAAACCATCAAAAAGAATGAAATTTTTCCAGATGCAACAGCATGGAGACTTGGAGTTATTAGGCTTAGTGAAATAAGCCAGATAGAGAAAGATAAATACTGTATGTCATCACTCATATGTCAAATCCAGAAAATAAAACAAACTACTGAATATAACAAAACAGACTATTGAGAACAATCCAGCGGTTATCAGTGGAGGAAAGGGAGGGGGAGGGGCAAGATGGGGGAGGGGATTAATAAGGAAAAACTACTATGTTTAAAATAAATAAGGTACCAAGGATATATTGTACAGCACAGGGAATACAGCCAATATTTTAGAATAACTTTAAATGAAGTATAATCTTTTTTTTTACTTTTTTAATGATTTTTATTTAAATAAAATAAAATTTTATTTCATTTTATTTAAATAAAATAAAATAATAAAAAATAAAATTTTTATTTAAATGAATAAAAATTTAAATGAAAAGTTGTGAATATATACCTGAAACAAAAATAGTATTATAAATCAACTTTAAATTTAAAAAAAAACAAGTGGGGGAGGATAATTCTTAGGACAATAAGATGAGCAAAAGCTTGGTAATTTTTTTAAAAATAAATTTAAAAAAAGAAAACCTGAGCTCCCTGGTGGCTCAGCAGGTTAAGGAGCCACCTTATTTGTCACTGCTGTGGCTCAGGTTGCTGCTGTGGTTCAGGTTTGACCCTTGGATCGGGGAACTTCTGCATGCCAAGGGCAGGTACAGCCAAAAAAAAAAAACAAGCAAAAAAAAAACTTTCCCGGAATAAGCATAAAATCCACTCTAACTCCTCTCTCCCTACTGTACCTGCAAGTTCCCCACAACCAGGCTTGTTCCCTTCCATAGAAAACCTCATAGCATCCATACAACTTTGCCCCTAGATTTCTCCTTCAACACTGTTCTGATCACAGTGGCTGGCTGCAAAGTTTAAGAGCAGAGACTTAGGTTAGAGAAACCCAATAAACCTCGGATAAAGCCTAAAGGGAAAATCAGAATAGAGGGCTGAAACTGATCAAGTAGAAAGACTTTTCACATATTTACCTAATTTAATCCTCTCAGTAAATCTGGTACATATTCTTACTCCTACCTTACAGAAGAAACTGTGACTTAGATGCATCTGGTGATTTGTCTAAGCTCACCCAGCTGGCACTGAAAAACCAAAATTTGGCCCTGGGCTACCAGGTTCCAAAGCAAGGGCTCTGCTCAGCACTCACACAGCTTCCTAGGAAGGTGCACATCACATCGTCTGGATAAGCACAGTACGATACAGTAGCCTACAAAAGGCTGTTTACATGAAGTAAAACTCAATGAAACCAAAAATTCCATTTCCCAGCTGCACAATCCCCATTTCAAGTATTTAATAGCTATGCGTGGCTAGTCTGTCCTGGGCAGCAGATACATGCCAGCTCCATCACTGCAGAAAACTCCCTTAGACAGTACTGGTCTAGATGCATGAATCTTTTTTTTTCTTTTCCTTTTTTGGCTGCACCTGTGGCATACGGGAGTTCCTGAGCAAGGGGTCAAATCAGAGCTGCAGCCACAGCCATGGCAACGTGGGATCTGAGCCGCATCTGCAACCTACACTACAGATTGCAGCAAAGCTGGATCCTTAACCTACTGAGTGAGGCCAGGGATCAAACCCACACCCTCTTGGACACTATGTCAGGTTCTTAACTGCTGAGCCACAATGGGCTCTCCTAAATGTATGAATCTTTATGTTAATTAGATGGTGAGCAGCATCTAAATCTTCTATCAGAAAAATGTGTATCTCAAAGTATTCAATGCTTTCTTGGACTGCACATATTTGTTTAAAATCAAATCTCTCCTGATCTTGTCACTCTATTGCAAAATCTTGGTTACATAAAGCATGGTAAAATGAGGAATATATTCACTTTACATAATTTAAATATTCAAATTTAATGACTGTTTAGGCAAGAGTGGACCAGTCCACCAAGGCAGCACAAGCCCACCAGCAGAGCACCAGGAAGACAAAAGAAACAAGGGCAAATTACTGAAAGCTGCCAGCATGGAGCCAAAAGGGCCCCCTGACTGTCCCAGAGAACAGAGAATATCCAGCAGCAAAGGGACAATCCTAGCATGGAGAAATGCTACAACCTATAGCAAAGAAAATGAGCTGCCACGTGACCCACAGCCTCCTGCAAGCCAACCCACCACATAGATATGCTCTCATCAGAGATACAATGCAGAAATGATGCACTTGGAGTTCCCATTGCAGATCGGTGGGTTAAGAACCCGATATAGTCTCTGTGAGGGTGCAGATTCAATCCCTGGCCTCACTTTGCAGGTTAAGGATCCGGCATTGCTGCAAGCTGCAGTGTAGGTCACAGATGTGGCTGGGATGTGGCCTTGTTGTGGCTGTGGCATAGGAGTCAGCTGCAGCTCTGATTCGTTCTCTAGCCTGGGAACTTCCATATACCTCGCGTCCAGCCATAAAAAGAAAAAAAAGTGTCTTAGAAATACATATTCCTGCCTTGACGGGAAGCCAACTATTCATTGCTATGTCTTAAAGGTCCCAGTGGAGTAAGCCCATTTTAATCTGTGCTCATCACACAGTTTAGCGTTGGCTGACTCAGCAAACATCAGCAACAAGGCCAAGCAGCCAACAGTTATTCTACAGCTGTCCCACTGTTTGCAAAATCACAGAGGCAAGAAACAAAGAGATGTACTGCCCTCTGGGTATCATCCAAACAGAAGCAATGTGGAGTCCTACCTCCGAGAAGCTCACTGTCTTTCTTCTGCTCAGCTGGCTCGTTCCTTTGGCCAGACGCCACCACCTTGGAAGTGTTAATGGATTCTAACAGGGAGACAAATTCCAGGAAGTTGGACTCATTTGGTATTTGCCCTTCCTTGGCCTCGAGGTCAGATTTGGATGTTGGTATCGTTTTCTCTTTGTCGTGAATAATTTCTGCAGAACTCTTGCTTAAGAAGACATCAGTCCCACTGTCTACACTGAGGACACGAGCATGTCTCTTCTCCTGGCTGGTTCTACAGGATGATGGGTCAAGGTGAGCCTGGCCTTCCACTCCCACCTCCGACACGGAGACCGCATGAGGTGTGTGGGGGGGAGTTGTCCCACAGTGGTCTCTTGGGGAAGGGCTGCCATCCTTGGTGGCGATTCCTCCCTCCCCAGATTCATAGCCAGAACACTGATTGGATGATGCCTCCACCATCAGTCTCTCTGGGGTCCTGTCACTTCCATTGCTTTCAGGACACATGCCGCCCCCTCCCTCATCCTCAGACAGCTCGAGGGTGATGACAGGAATTCTTATCTGCTCCACATCTGGAGGACCGGCTGCCCCGGGGGTAGCTGGCTCAGCATCAGACTTAATCCCAGTTCGCTCAGTGCCAATCACCTTCAGGTGGAGCGAGCTTTCCAAGTCCGTCATGGAGGTGGGGGTACTGCTCATGGTGATGACGATCTTAATGGGTTCGTGCAGACTCCGTGGGTCTCCGGGTTGAGAAGTATCTATAAGCGTGACGGCGACCTCGCTATCTGAGTAGTCCATGTCCTGACCCAAGGGTGGCCCTACCTGCTGGCAAGTGTCCAGCTGCTCACACCTGGGATTGGCGATGACCGTGTCACACTGTGGGCAGCTACTGCTCAGGCTGTCCTGAAGCGACTTGCTTGGCAACTGTTCCCTTATGGAGCCCTGGGCATAGTTCCCAGGTTCTGGAATCAGGACTGAATTCTCACTCCCCCAAGGGTGGAAGGAAATGTCGGTCTCTAGTAAGTCATACTGAGACAAAGACAGGTGGGGAAACCTCTTCATGGTCTCTTTATCCACCAAGCCACCCTCAGATCTGTGGTGGAAAGGGGGCTGCCCCTTGCCTCTCCTTTCCTTCCCTTTATCATCGATGAGAGTTTCTGCCATGACTGGTCTCATTGGTATTGCTGATGTGGTCGTGGTTTCCAGCACGGAGATTTTCGAAGCAGGTAAGCTTTCCGTTTTGATACCAGGTGAGGTAGATGACACTGGCGCAATGGGTTGGTCATCTGACAGTATGACACCTGAAATAAACACACAACAACTTGATTCACACCTAGAGGGGATGAACAATGTTCTGGAGCACGACCTAATGATAAATCTAAAACCAACACCGGCCACCAATGCGATCAGATGCTTATTTCAAAAACATCACCTCTGCTGTGAAATTGGTCTTAAAATCTCTCTATTTAAAAGAACAATTCAGACTTTTAGCTCTTGCTCTTTTGTGGCTCCAGGGGCCAACTGGTATGGTTTAAACAACATTACTGCAGGAGGAAAGGTCCTGGTTCTGCTATTTACCAGCTCCATGACCTCGGCCAAGTTACTTAACCCTTCTAAACCAAGGCAGAGAGGGTCTAAAACATATAAGGCTTTCATGCCAAAGTAGCTTGGATTTCATGCTAAGAATAATACGAACCCAGTGAAAGTTTTTCACTGGAGAGGAGGAAGTACATGATCTGAGTTCAACTTTTAAAGAGAACTCTGTCTACTGCTTGAGTGAGGACTACAGTGAATTCTGGAAGAATGGAAGAAGGGAGACCAGTGAGGGGGCTATTCAGGTGAGAAATAACAGGGTTTTGGTCCAGGGAGGAAGTGAGGGCATGGAGACAAAGAGATACATTTGAGATATGCTTTGGAGTAGAACTAATGGGACTTGCTGATGGATTGAAGCTGGGGGCGGAGGGTGGGGGGCGGTGTGGCGAGGGAAAGAGCAACCAAGGAAATCTCCTTGACTTTGGAGCTTTGGCAACTGGATGGGCAGTGGTACTGTTTACTGATAGGAAGAAAACCAGAGGAGGTTCAGATGTAGAACAATCAACTGAGAAATCAGAGGCAATCCATTTGATATGACAATTAGAGATCTTCTCCAAGAGAAAATCGGTGTAAGCAGATGGATGCAGGAGACAGAGGTCCAGAAGCCAATGTACGCATCGTCATCACACGGGTGGTGTCTAAAGCCAGGTATGAGCTCTCCAAGGGACAGCCAGTATTTCAAAAAGAGAAAGGGCCCAAGACCAAGACCAGGGGTACTCCAGCCTTTAGAGGTCAAATAATAGAGAGGAGTCAATCAGAGGATACTAAGAAGGACAAAAATCAGGAAAATGTGCTATAATGAAAGCCAAGAGAAGAAAAGTTGTTTAACTAAAATGTATTGCATAGAGATGAATGAAGTCATACTATGGCTTATTAATGGGTCTTTTATGAATATGTTAGTATGTCATGTCTCAGTGCCCATTTAACCCTAAGTAAAAATGGTAATAATAAATTTTCCACCTCGAAAACTAAGAAAAACAGTTGGCCTAAAATGACTCCACCAAGACATTGCTTGTCAGTGAAATCGAACCAAATATAGTTAACTGGCTTCTATCTTGGACACTAAATGTAAAAACATACTATATTATAAGGAAAAATATATATCAAAAAAGATACTATGACAAAATTACATGGTCATGTCAATAAATGCATAAAAAGCATTTGATAAAAGTCATCCAATACTCTTTCATGATAAAAACGTTCAATTTACTGAGATTAGAAGAGAACGCCCTCAACTTGATAGAGGCTAGTTATGAAACACCCAAAGCTAAGATTATACTAAATGGTGAAAGACTGAATACTTTTTCCACTAGATCAGAAACAAGGCAATGATATCCACTATTACAACCTGTAATCAATACTGGACTGGAAATTATAGCCAGAGCAATTAGTCAAGGAAAAGAAAAAAAGAATAACTAGATTGAAAAAGCAAAGGATCTCTATTCACAGATGATATCATTTTGTGTATAGAAAATCATAAGGAACCCACTAAAAATATTAGAACTAATAAACATGCAGGAAGTTTGTACAATATAAAAATCAGTGTGCAAAAATCACTTATATTTTTATACACTAGCAGTGAGCAATCTGAAATAAAATTAAGCGTACAATTCCAGTCATATTAGCATCTAAAAGAATAGAATACTGAGGAATAAATTTAACAAAAGATGTGCAAGACTTGTATACTTAGGACCACAAATCATTGTTAAAAAAAAAAATAAATCAAAGAAAATTCAAGTAAGTGAAAAGACATCCTATATTCATGGATTAGAAAACTTCATATGGTTAAGATGACAACTCTCCCCAAATATTAATAGGTTCAATACACTCTTTATCAACATTCCAACTGGCATTTTTTTCTTGCAGAAATTAATAGCTCATATGGAAATGTAAGGGACCCAGAATAGTCAAAATAAAGTTGGAGGACACACAGTTCCCAGTTTGAAAACTTACTTACACAGCTACAGTAATCAAGATAGTGTGATACTGGCATAATGAGAGATATATGGGTCAAAAGAATAGGAAGACCAGAAATAAACTCTTACATGTATGGTCAACTGATTTTCAACAAAGGTGCCAAGACAAGTTAATGGGAGAAAGAAATAATTTTTTCTACAAACAGTGCTAGGACAACAAACATATGCAAAAGAATTATGCTTGACCTCTACCTCACTTCATACACAAAAATTAACTCAAAATGAATCACAGACCTGAATATAAAAGCTAATAAATCTTGATCTTGGATTTGGCAATTGTTTCTTATGTATGACACTAAAAGCCCAAGCAGCAAAAGAAACAATAAAGTGGACTTCACGAAAATGGAAAACATTTGTGTTTCAAAGGACTCTATTAAGACAGTGACAAGATATACACAGAAAAGGAAAAAAATTTGCAAATATATCTGATAAGGCACTTATATCAAAAACATATAAAGAATTCTTACAACTCACCAACAAAAAGACAATCCAATTAAAAGCTGGGCAAAGGTGGGAGTTCCCACTGTGGCTCAGCCAGTTATGTTCATGTGTCCATGAGGATTTGGGTTCTATCCCTGGCCTCACTCAATGGCTTAAGGATCCATCATTGCCGTGAGCTGTGGTGTAGGTTGTAGACATGGCTTGGATCCCACATTGCGGGCTGTGGCATAGGCTGGCAGTCCTAGCCTGGGAACTTCCATATGCCACAAATTTGGCCCTAAAAAGCAGAAGAAGAAGAAAAAAAAAAACACATCTGGATAAAGGACTTGAAACAGACATTTCTCTAAAGACAATGATGATAATGAAAAATCAGCATCATTAATTATTAGAGAAATGCAAATCAAAATCACGAGATACCATTTTACATCCACTAGAATGGCTAGAACCAAAAACATGGACAATAACACGAGCTGTCAAAGATGCAGGGAAATTGTGACCCTCATATATGGATGGTGGGAGTGTAAAGTGATGCACTTGCTTTCCTGAAAAGCCTGGTAGTTCTTCGAGTGGTTAACTGTGTTTAACCATTTGCCAGGTCATTACTAAAGGACCTGATCATTCCATTCCTAGATATACACCCAAGAGAATGAAAACAAGTCCACAGAAAAACGTGAACGTGAATATTTGTTGCAACATCATTCACAATATCCAAAAAGTTCAAACAATCCCAATGTTCACCAACTGATAGATGGATAAATAAAACGCGGTATATCTATTTACGGAATATCATTTGGAAATAAAAAGAAATGAAGTTCTGATACAAGCTACAACATAGACGAACTCTGAAAACATTCCACCAGTCACAAAAGACCACCTATGATATGACTCATTTATATGAAATGTCCAGAATAGGCAAATCTATAGAGACAGAAAGTGCTTTAGTGGTTGCCTAGAGGAGATCTGAGATTGAGGAGTGACGGCTAAGTGGTGTGGGCTCTCTTTTCAAGGTAATGAAAATATTCTAAAATTGATTGCTTCAACATATACACAACTCTGTGAATACACTAAAAAAAAAAAAAACACTGAATTATACACTTTAAATGGGTGATTCCATGGATCTGAATTATATCTCAATAGAGCTGTTAAAGAACAAAGCCATTGTGCTTTTAACAACAAGAAAAACTGGATGTGGGATGGGGTATTATGAGGTTGGTTGAAGAAAAAAAAAGTTGCTTTAGTGCAGTGCTGATGAATAAAAGACCAAAGAAATCAGGCGTGAGTCTAAACGCCCCAAACATTTTACTTGTATTGACTCAGAATGAAATGATCTTTGCCAAACCCTGCAATCCCTAACGCGAGGAAGGAAGGAAGAAACTTTCAATTGGAATGATGAAATTAAAAGGCCAGAACAGACACTGAAAGGTAAAATAAGGGTATTAATAGCAACCACACACCTGATCTGGAAGAATATGTATATAGTTCAACATAAGGGAAAATGTGTGTTTAAAAACAGACAAGAGGAGTTCCCGTCGTGGCTCAGTGCCAACGAATCTGATTAGCATCCATGAGGATGCAGTTTCAATCCTTGCCCTTGCTCAGCGGGTTAAGGATCCGGCGTGGCCGTGAGCTGCAGTGTAGGTCGCAGATGTGGCTTGGAGCCGGCATTGCTGTGGCTGTAGTGTAGGCTGGCGGCTACAGCTCCAATTGGACCCCAAGCCTGGGAATCTCCATGTACCGAGGGTACGGCCCTAAAAAGACAAAAATAAATAAATAAATAAAAACAGACAAGATTACAATGTTATGAAGCTTCGTGTGTGATTAAAGTATCTGAGACCTAACTAATGCACATTTTATTTCACTAGTAACATAGAAAAAAGAATTCGGATAATCCTTGATATATTAATAGCATGGAATTTAGCTGAGTCATAAAAAAAAATTCATTGTAGGTTTTCAGGACCATGCTGCTAATTTCAGCTGTTTTCCAGAAAATAAGATTTTACAAAATTTTCAAAATTTAAATAAAGGATAAAATTCTCTTTGAAGTAGTACTGAAAAAAAAAATAGAATTGCAGAGAAAGGAAGGGCTTAATTCAGGCCTCCAAAAGTTCTTTTCTTAGTTTTCTGAAAGCCATCAACAGACAATAAAATGAAATCTTAGTAAAAAGATAAAGCAAAAATATGGGGGTGAGGGTTTAAAAGAAAACTCCCAGAAACAAAATTTGTCACTTGAGAGAAAAGCAGATACACAGAATGTAATGTCATTTCCTCTGCCATTTTTCAGCGTAATCAATATAATAAAAAGACTGTGTCACTAGTGAATTTATCCTATTTTATATCTGCTAATATGAGCCATATGAACTGAGGTGCAGACTGAAGAAAGGACAGTGACATATGATCAATATCAGATCTGAACATAGACCCAAAATACAAATTCAGATAAGAAATAATTAAAGCTTTAAAAAAACGAAAATAAAATATAACTATACAATCTGAGGTCTGGCTAACTCTGAATGAAGTCACTGGCATTCTGCTTTATAAAAATTATTTTTCTCTTCCCTGAGGATAATGCTGTGATAAAATATTAAACAAGAAGAATAAACACTCTACCTTTGAGATCTTCCACTGTTTCCTGTGCTGGAAACTCCTAAATAAATGCAAGAACAAAAATCAATATGACAGCTCCCTGCCCACTTCCAGGCAGTCAACAGACACTGAGCAGCAGCTACTGCTTTTTTTCTTTTTTCTTTTCAGCTGCGCCTTCAGCCCAGGCCAGCAATTATACCCACACCACACAGCAGTGACCCTTGCCACAGCAAGGGTGACAACCCTTAACCCACTGAGCTACCAGGGAACTCCAGCCACTGTTTTTCTAAATGGCATGCAGGGAAGAGACAATACAGGGTCCACAAATAAAATCAGAAGCAAAGACCAACACAAAAATATAGACCTACCTATATTCAACCCAGGCCACTGTGCTGTGATAAAAGGGAGTTTGGAAAATAAGAAAGTAAAGAAAAGAAATCCTGTGCTATTTTATACTATAAGGAATAGAGCCCAAGAAAGTGAATCCAGGGAAAAAAAAGGTGATCTACTGACTTTCCAATAGCTAAGTGTGATTTAATACGGACTGCTGCAGGGGATTCCAGGGGCAGGCACTGCAAATATGAGAGGGAGATGAACGGCAGGGAGGGGGAAGTGAAGGTTCTTACCGGTGCTTCTTGCCAGGCTGGAGCCCTCCCACCACACGCCCAAGTGGGCGGAGGCAGAGGGGCCGGTGGGTGTGCTTGGAGCACGTGATTGGTTTATCTTGTGGTCCAAGCGCCCCCCTCAGGTCATTCCCAAGCGAGGCCAGTATTTACCAGCAACACACGTAAACTACAATCGTGCAACATGAGGGTGACACAGAAAACCAGGGCACTAACCAGGAGCCCAGAAGAGTGATGAGAGGTTATACTCTGTCCTCTGGAGCTGCCGTGGAGCGGAGGCGTGGAGAGGGGTGGCCCGGCCTCTTCATTTTTGCCGTTGTTAATCTGCCCATTATTGCTAATCCAACAGGAGAAACACACGGGCAGAACAATGGGTTTTTTCTGCCTTAGTTCCCAAACGATTTTTCCTCCTCGATTCCACTTTGTCAAATTCACCATACACAAAGTTTTAAGAGCTAATAAACATTCCTTTAAAATAAGACATGCTCTCTTAAGGAACCCAAAGAAATGAGGGCAAGAATAGTGAGGAATGCTCACTTGAGAATAACTTTTAATAATTTTAAAGTTCTATGCTATGTATTACTTTTATATTAACAAACCCAAATATTCTTTCTGAAAATACTCTAGCCTGCCCTAAGCATTTAAATGAGATAAAAATACTGAAGTAAAATACTTTGCTAGGCTAAGCCTAATGCAAGGGAATTCCAGAGCATGGTATAAGGTCATATTGTCAGTTAAACATCTGGAGTATCAACATTTTTATGCCTAAGTGTATGCTTAAATAAAGAAAAACATATTTGTGTCTGCCTATCCTGGCATATTTTCATAAACAACTAATAAATGATAAAAATTACTTTAATCAACATTAAAACCTTAAATTGTGAGCTGAGACATTAATTAGAAATGTTACCTTGGATTTTTGTCATTAGTTATGCGATCAGTGTTGGCCTCTTTGTCTTTATTTGCCTTTTCTTTCTTTCGGGAGGGCTTTTGCTGGATCACCTCTCCTTTATCAAACATGAGGTGTAGGCGATAACTGACCCATTTGATTATTGTGAAAAATATTGTCACGGAACTGCAGTAAAAAAATACGGTGATGGCATTTGGAGGGAAAGCCTAGAGAAGAGAAAAGAAAGAAAAAGATCCATTTGCTTGTAGGATCATCTTTTGTCTGAAAGCTGAAAGCATCTTTAAACTATTTATTGAGCATGAATTGTTGTGAATGAATTTATTGAGCATGATTGCAAAGTTTTACTTTTCATAACTTTTTCTGTTTGTAATACCTGAGGAGAAAGAGCCAGTGCCTTTCTCTCTCTCTCTTTCCTTTTTTTTTTTTTTTTTTTTTTTTTTTTTTGGTTTTTAGGGCTGCAGGTGCAGCACGTGGAAGTTCTTAGGCTAGGGGTTGAATTGGAGCTACAGCTGCCAGCCTACACCACAGCCACAGCAATGCCAGATCCGAGCTTCGTCTGCAACCTACACTACAGCTTACATCATGCCAGATCCTTAACCCACTGAGTGAGGCCAGGGATCAAACCCACATCCTCATGGATACTAGTAGGGTTTGTTTCCACTGAGCCACAACGGGAACTCCCCTTTTCCTCTTTTTTAAAAGTCTTCTTTCTCGGGTTCTGGTACGAGTTGCAATGAGATGAACATTTGATTTGCAGACAGGAGCCCCACAGAACAAAAGGTATATTAGTTTATAGTGAGCCTCCCCATTTTCTCCCAGCCTCATCTGGACTTCCCAGGCATCTGGTCTTCAAGGGCCAGAGGAAGGCCTTTGAGATGCTGTTTTCTTCAATAAAACGCCAACAGCCTTGCAGAGAACAAAGGGAAGGAGAAAGGTCAGTGTAACACCCCATCCTTTCCTCCATGATTTCCCACTGGGTTCACATCACCAGGCCCTGGATTTCCCCAGCCTGGCTATGGGCTGGAGGCAAAGGCCAGTAGAGGGTGTGGTGCTTCTAAAAAGGCAGAGGGATATATCCACCAGTGACAAAGGATCTTCACACAGAGGTCATGGTGAAGGTCAGCTCAAGTCTGTCCAACCCCCTCAAGAAACAAAAAAGAATCACTGGCATCCATGTAGTTGTTCCACTCTGTAGGATGCCCCCACAATCCCCTCCTATTTCCCATCTAGACCATGAACTACTGCAGGTTCTGTGGTCTTTCCTAAATGAAATTATCTTCTGGGATAGAAGTGAAACCCAGAGTGTCCCAAGATGATTTTTGTTTGTTTGTTTGTTTTGCTTTTTAGGGCCCCACCCATAGCATATGGAGGTTCCCAGGCTAGGGGTCCAATCAGAGCTACAGCTGCCGGCCTACACCACAGCCACAGCAACATGGGATCCAAGCTGCATCTGTGATCTACTGAGCAAAGGCCAGGGATCAAACCCACAACTTCATGATTCCTAGTCAGATTCATTTCTGCTGAGCCACAATGGGAACTCCCCCAAGATGATATTAAGGACAGCCTCAATAGTGAGATCCAGGGAATTCCTGTTGTGGTGCAGTGGTAACAAACCCGACTAGCATCCATGAGGAGTCAGGTCCCTGGCCTCACTCAGTGGGTTAAGGTCCCGCGTTGCCATGAGCTGTGTGGTGTGGGTCACAGATGAGGCTCAGATCTGGCGTTGCTGTGGCTGTGCTGTAACCTGGCAGCTGCAGCTCCAATTTGACCCCTAGCCTATGAACCTCAACATGCTGCGGGTGAGGCCCTTAAAAGACAAAAAAAAAAAAAAAAAACAATAAGCAAGACATACCCACAGTAAAAGCTAAAGTGAAGAATTTTCACAATCATTGCCTTGTTTTCATTTCACAGGAAAAAAGTCCATTTATATATGAATTCATAAATCAGCGAATGAAGGAATGATTAAGTAAGATAACATCAGAGGGACAGATAATGTATCAAGTCAGTTCCCCTCCTTGGAAGCAGATAAGTTTCTCATTTATGCACATACCTCCTTGTGAGAAGCTATGGAGAGCAATGGAGAGACAATTTGAAAAGAGAGAGTGACAGGGACCAATAAGAACCCCCATCACATTTTCTTACCATCTCTGTGTATTTCAGCTCTAAAAAATGTAGGCTAAAACTAAAGAGTGAGTTTAAAGAACTGATAAAGAAGAACTAAAACCCAGCAAATGCTAAACCCAACATGACGCTAAGTGAAATAAGTCAGACAGATAAAGACAAATACTGTATGACCTCACGTATATGAAATTTAAGTATACGTGAGACATAAAGTTATAATCATTCAAAAGCAAAAACAGAAAAAGAGATCAGATTTGTGGTTACAAGAGGTGGCGCCTGAGGAGAGGGGAAATTGAAGGAAGTTGGTCAAAAGGTATAAACATATGAGATTAACAAGTACTAGAGGTAGTTCCCTGGTGGCCTGGTGATTAAGGATCTGGCATTGTCACTGCTGTGGCCTGGGTCACTGCTGTGGTGTAGGTTCCATCCCTGACTGGGAACTCCCATATGCCACAGGTGGGGCCAAAATAATTTTTTTACAATACTAAGGATGTAATGTACATGATGACTGTAAGTTAACACTGCTGTATAATATACAGGAAAATTGTTAATGGAGTAAATCCTAAGAGTTCTCATCAAAAGAATTTTTTTGGAGTTCCCATCATGGTGTGGTGGTTAATGAATATGACTTGGAACCATGAGGTTGCAGGTTCCGTCCCTGGCCTTGCTCAGTGGGTTAAGGATCTGGCATTGCCATGAGCTGTAGTGTAGGTTGCAGACGTGGCTCGGATCCCGTGTTGCTGTGGCTCTGGTATAGGCCGGTGGCTACAGCTCCAATTTGACCCCTAGCCTGGGAACCTCCATGTGCCAAGGGAGCGGCCCCAGAAAAGACAAAAAAAAAAAAAAGAATTTTTGTTCTTTCCTTTTATCGTATCTGTATGAGATGATGGATGTTAATTAGACCTACATTTAACTGTGATAATCATTTCACAATACATGTAAATCAAACCACCAGGGTGTACACCTTGAACTTATAATGTGCTTCAATTACTTCTCAATAAAACTGGGATGATAAAGAAGGCAGATGAAAAAAGTTTTTAATGAACAATAAAACCCAGCAAATATCTATGACAACAGATTAGCAAACGGTCATATACAAATTATTCAAAAGCAGAGTTATAATGTAGCTTGGACTTCACAGTGTTCCAACCAGCGGAGGTAGCAGAGAAAGATGGAGCTCACTAAATAGTCCATGTGCACTCTACATTTCTCAGCCTCCTTTGCAGACAGGCTGTGGCCATGTGCTTACTTGCGGCCAATGGACGATGAGCAGTAGTGGCCAGTGTCACATCTAAGCCTAAATAATTATGAGCTAAGTGCCTCCTCTGAGCCCCTCCCCTCCTCTTTAGTTGAGATTCTCAGAGGCCATTTTTCTAGATCCTTCTACAACATAATAGCATTTCCTTCAGCCTAGGATGCTTGGTGACTCTAGAACAAGACCCTTATGGACCCAAGATGGTTACGCAATAGGAGTGAGAAGTAAACCTTTGATTCGTTAAACCACTGAGATTTGGGGTGGGGCAGCTAGCATGGCTTAACCTAACTAGTACTGGCAGTTCCATTTTCATGGGGAAGCTTACATTCAAACTAGATTAGAAACAAAAAAATCTAAGGCATTGGGAAGAGAATGCCAGGGTGAGAGAGAAAAATTAAACGTGGATAGTGGGAAAATTCATTTGGGAAGAAATTGACATGATATTAGGCAGAAGAGATATTCCTTTTCAGCTTATTCTCATAAGTATGGACTGACTATAGCATAAGCTTAGTGATGTTGACATTAAGAGAAGGCAGGAAGTTAGAATTTTTCTTCTTTTTACAGCTGTACCTGCAACACATGGAAGTTCCTGGGCTAAGGGTCGAATTGGAGTTGCCGCTGCAGGCCTACCTCACAGCCACAGCAGTGTCAGATCCAAGCCAAATCTGCGACCAGTGCCACAGATTGCAGCAATGCCAGATCCTTAACCCACTGAGTGAGGCCAGAAATTGAACCTGCATCCTCACAGAGACAACATCAGGTCCTTTACCCACTGAACCACAATGGGAACTCTAAGAAGTTAGAATTTGAAGTTAACATGAGCATTACTAACTAGTTTGCAACCCAAGGGAAAACAGGCCCTGTATCATCCTCTATTAAGGACCATTTGGCACTTGGTCACATCCCCCCAAAGCCCCTATACCTCCCCAGACCATAGTAAGAGACAGACATTTTACTGCCAACTTCCTTGGAGAGAAGAGAAGTTTCAGCTTGTGACACACGGCACATTATTCCTCCCCAAATCTGCTCTCATGATTCCTTGCAAAACCTCTCCTTTCAGCACACCCTCTAAATGGAATACAGCATCCTCCAAAATACCTCCTTTTTATGCCATATAAGTAAGCTCTGCTCAGGCCGCACCAATTCTACATCAGGAACATCCCTGAAAATGACTTTTTTTTTTCATTTATTGAAGTAGAGTTGATGTACAATGTTGTGTTAATTTCTGCTGTATAGCAAAGTGATTCAGATGTGTGTGTGTGTGTGTGTGTGTGTGTGTGTGTGTGTATACACATTCTTTTTTAATATTCTTTTCCTTTATAGTTTATCATGGGGCATTGAAGAGAGTTCCCTGTGCTGTGGAGTAGGACCTTGTTGTTTATCCCCTCCTCCGTGCATAATAGGTTCCATCTATGAACCCCAACCTCCCACTCCACCCCTCTCTCAAGCCCCTCCCCGGTGGCAACCATAAGTCCATTCTCTATGTCTGTGGGTCTCTTTCTGTTTTGTAGATACGTTTATTTGTGCCATATTTTAGATTCCATGTATAAGTGATCTCATATGGTCTTTGTCTTTCTCTGTATGACTTACTTCACTTAGTTTAATAATCTCTAGATCCATCCATGTTACTGCAAGTGGCTTTATTTCATTCTTTGTATGGCAGAGTAGTATTCCATTGTATATATGTATCACATCTTCTTTTTTTTTTTTTCTCTCAAAAATCCTTTTACTCCTTGATGTACTAAAAATACTGTCTTTTTTTTTTTTTATTTTCCCACTGTACAGCAAGGGGGTCAGGTTATCCTTACATGTATACATTACAATTACATTTTTCCCCCAGCCTTTCTTCTGTTGCAACATGAGTATCTAGACAAAGTTCTCAATGCTATTCAGCAGGATCTTGTATCACATCTTCTTTACCCAGTCATCTGTCACTGGACACTTAGGTTGTTTCCATGTTGAAAATTACTTTCAAGGCCATTTTACTGCTGACCTCATTAAGTTTAGTCAACAAAAGGTCTCCAGCTTGATTTCCTCTTCTATGAGTATGAAAGCAGGGAGAGGAGAAGGGTTTAGGAAGGAATCTGCCATGAATGAGCAGTTTTAAATGTGTTTAATTCCTATCACAGATTTTTTTCCCCTGATATAAGGTATATTCAGATTTTGAATACCAGTTTACTTGGGTAAATCGTAATTTTTTTCTTGTCTCCATGAATTCAGGTCAAGGACTCCCAGAGCCAAGTGTGAGAGAGAGCATGCTACCATATATGAACCCACCTAATGGACACAGTGCCCCCTAGAAGCAGGTCAGTCTTTCAAATACATCAAATTCAAAAATGATGAGGTGGGTGGAATCTAGAAATCTGACTCATCCTCAAAAGACAGCCCTAACTGTGCTTCTATCTTGCAAAGTAAGATGAACAAAAAGGAAATCATAATGCTTTCTCCTCTCAGGCCTGCTAGTTGGCTTCCCATGAGTCTGCTAGTTGGCTTTCCATGAGTCTATTTCTTATTACTTCTGCTCTAATTTCTTTGAGCTCCTGGACTTCTGGTTTTGTGTGCAGCTTTAATGAAGGGACTCCTGGATAGAAAAGTGGCAGGTAAATGTTTGGATAATCAAGATAGTTCTCCAGGGACCAACAAGATGGAAAAATAGCTAAAGCTTGGAGAGTAGACATGAGGCAGAGTCATTAAAATGAGTATCCTCGTGGGCTTGAAATGCTTTGAAAACAACTCAAGAAGCTGGAACCTGCAATTATCTAATTATCTCTTCTTTTCTCACAAAGAATACTGAGTGCATAGCTTAGTCAATGAATGTTTAGTATCATCAAGAAATCTTGGATTCCTGTTACCTTTTTGATTTCAGATTGCCATTGTAAGAGTTAACATTTTAGTTACATCTTTAATGTACACTCGGATAAACAGAAAGAATCAATCAGTAAGCTCATTAAAAGCAAAGTGATGTCAGCCTCAATCTTTGATCATCTCAACCATAAATCTGTACTGATACTGAATTTGAATATTATTGAATATAAAGTCATACATTTCCTAGTAGAAAGAAATGCTATTTAGAATTTAAAATGAGGCTCTAATAATGTGAATGTTTATATAATATAAACTATACTTGATCATTGCTGGATTTGATATATAAATCTAAACCTATATATTATCTTTCATAAGGAATTTTATAAAGACTTTTATCTTGGCAGAGCCATTAAGTGATGACTGGAAGATCTAAGTTCATAATCAACAAGTCCCCCCGCTCCTCATGTTTTTAGGTGCCTTCAATCCCCCTATGATAAAGAAATGTTTATTGTCATGAAATTTAAAATGGGTTTAAATTGATATTTAAATTTAATAAATTATAATGTGTCATTTCTTAATTTTTAAGCAATAGTCTTCAAAATCTTTAAACAAAAGATTAAATTCAGTCAGTAATTATGCCCTTTAAAAGGAACAGTGGGGCAAAAATGAGTTGACTTATTAAACTTTTCCTTATACATCTGCCTCCCAAATCTGCAGAAACTCCAAAGGCATTGCTAAAAGAAACATTTAAGGAGTTCCCGTTGTGGCACAGTCGAAATGAATCCGACTAAGAACCATGAGGTTTCAGGTTCAGTCCCTGGCCTCGATGCTCTGTAAGTTAAGGATCTGGCATTGCCGTGAGCTGTGGTGTACGTCACAGACATGGCTTGGATCTGGTGTTGCTGTGGCTCTGGCATAGGCCGGCAGCTACAGTTCTGATAAGACCCTTAGCCTGGGACCCTCCATATGCCATGGGTGCAGCCCTAAAAAGACAAAAGACAAAAGACATTAAAAAAAGAAACATTTGAAACCATCAGGATCACTGGCAGGGCTGTTGGCATAAATGAATGTTAGAAGGTACCTACTTGGAGAGGTGCTCTGTTTTTTAAACTTTAAAAAGTGATTGGAAACTATATAGCACTTCCTCAAAAAATTAAAAATAAAATAACTGTATGATCTAGCAATTCTACTTCAATCCAAAAGAACTGAGAGCAAGCTCTTGCAGAGATGTTTGTACACCCATTCTCACAGAAGTATTATTCACAATTGCCAAGAGGCAAAAGCAGCCCAGCCCACATATCTATCAATGGAAGAATGGAGAAACAAATGTGACATATGTTTATATAATAAAATATTATTCAATCTGAAAAGGGAAGGGAATTTTGACACATGCTACAACACAGATGAATATTGAAGACATCATGCTAAGTGAAATAAGCCAGTCACAAAAAGACAGATACTGTGTTACTACAGTTACATGAAGCTTCTGGAGTAACCAAATGCATGGAAAGAGAAAGTAGTATGAGGACTACCAGAAACTGGGGACAGGGCAGCGGGGCCGGGGACGGGCGCGGGGGGCTGGGGGTAGAATGGGGACCTGCTGTTTAATGAATACAGAGTTTCAGTTTTGCAAAATAAAAACATACTTAACTCGGAGTTCCCATCCTGGCTTAGTGGTTAATGAATCCAACCAGGAACCATGTGGTTGCAGTTTCAATCCCTAGCCTTGCTCAGTGGGTTAAGGATCTGGTGTTGCCATGAGCTGTGGTGTAGGTCGCAGACGTGGATTGGATCCCGAGTTGCTATGCTGTGGTGTAGGCTAGTGGCTACAGCTCCGATTAGACCCCTAGCCTGGGAACCTCCATATGCCTTGGGTGCAGCCCTAGAAAAGACAAAAAAAAAAAAAAACTTAACTCTACTAGAACTACACATTCAAAAATGATTAAGATGTTAAATTTTAAGTTATGTACATTTTACCACAATTTTTTAAAGTAATTATTATTTTTATACCACTTTAGATGATATATGGCACTTTCCAACTGAGAAACATAAACAACCAAATCACATTGGGTTCCTCTGCCTGAAAATGGAGTTTAAAGAGTACCAGTTCAGGGAACTCCCATTGCGGTGCAGCAGAAACGAATCCAACTAGTATCCATGAGTTTGTGGGTTTGATCTCTGGCCTCACTCAGTGGGCTGGGGATCTGGCGTTGCTGTGAGTTATGGTGTAAGCTGCAGACACAGCTCAGAGCCCATGCTGCTGTGGCTGTGGTGTAGGTTGGCAGCTGCAGCTCTGATTCGATCCCTAGCCTGGGAACTTCCATATGTTGTGGGTGTGGCCCTAAAAAGCAAATAAAAAGATAAAATAGGAGTTCCCATTGTGGCACAGTGGAAACGAACCCGACTAGGAACCATGAGGTTGTGGGTTCAATCCCTGGCCTCACTCAGTGGGTTAAGGATCTGGCATTGCCATGCATGAGCTGTGGTATAGGCTGGCAGAAACAGCTCCGATTAGACCCCTAGCCTGGGAACCTCCATATGCCACAAGTGCAACCCTCAATAGACCAAAAAAAAAAAAGATAAAATAAAAAATAAAATAAATAAATAAAAATAAAAAGGGCATCAGTTCATCAAGGATCTGCTGATTCTCCAAGACTAACTCTCAAGATCAAGGTGTATCTGGAGTTTCCTGGTGGCCTACTAGTTAAGGATCTGGCATTGTCACTGCTGTGGCATGGGTTCAGTCCCTGGCCTGGGAACTGTCCCATGCAGGAATAATCCTGGAAGAAACTAGGATTGAACCTGAGCACTGAAAGATGAACTAGAGTCAATGTGGAAGGGCAACTGGTAACAGTGTGCAAAAGCTATGAAGTGGCCTCAGAGGATGCAGTGTCTGCCCCACTGAGAGGGAAGAGGAATGCAGTAGAAGAGGCTGGAGAGATGAGAAATGTGGAGGACAGGCTGCTGCTGGGCCCTTTTAGTCCCCCCTCCATCCCTGCTGGGGGCCCACAAGTGGTTTGCTTGTTATCTCCCCACCTCTGCTCTATAGTTTTCAGGATAGTCCCTCTCAAGCACAATTTTAATCACATCACTGCCCTATGCAAATGTCTACATTTAACTCTCTCCAGTAGTTGTTTTCTTTTTTCTTTTACAGCTACACCTGAGGCATATGGACATTCCTGGGCTAGGGGTCGAATTGGAGCTGCAGCTGAGGGCTACACCACAGTCACAGCAACACCAGATCCAACATGCATCTGCAACCTATTCCACAGCTTGCAACAATGCCAGATCCTTAACCCACTGATCAAACCCACATCCTCAGAGACAATGTCAGGTCCCTAACCCCCTAGCCACAACGAGAACTCTAGCACTTCTTATATTAAACCTTTTCTGCTAAAGCCCTTCGGAGCCCCCAGACTCTTGATCACTGATTCACAATACTGTATTATGCTGTCCACCACCAAGGATAAAAATCCCAAACCCAAGTGTCCTCAAGGAGTAAACTACCTAGATGGAAAGATAAGATTAAGGCAATGTACAAGCAATACAGAGTGACACAACCAAAGGGCTCTCTCAGGTAGATGGTCCCACTGAGCATGAGGCCAGCCAGTGAGAGGAGGTGGAGACCACGGGGGAATGGGAGCTGTTGTGGGGGGCTTCATAGGGAAGCCAGGAGGCAACTATAGTGTGGGAAAGGGACAGTGCAAGATGTGGAGCAGGAATCTGGGTGAGGGTGGCTTCCAGGCACATCACCTTAGTACAAATATGACAGGAAATGCCACCAGAGTAGACAAACTCAAGGGAAAGAGAAGATAACAAAACTCAGAGATACACTTGAAGAGGAGGCTCACATGGAAGGAAAAAGGGGAACTGGAGCCAAGCAAAGAACACTAAGAAATGATAAATGACAAGGGCATGAGGAAAACAGCCAGGATACACCTTTTTTTTGCAATAGTATAGGTTATGTTTGCTATTCTTTGTTGATCAGTTGGTCGGTAAACAGTTTAGTGAATGCTACATGTCCAGCACTCTGATTTCCAAATCAGCTTTGATTTGTGCCAGTCACAGATCCTTCTCTCACTTTTATGGATTCTCCTTTCTATAATTACAAACTTTTTTTGTTTAAATTGAGCTAAAAATTGTACCTTTTTTTTTTTTTTAGGACCATGCCTGTGGCACATGGAAGTTCCCAGGCTAGGGGTCGAATCAGAGCTGCAACTGCCAGCCTACGCCACAGCCACAGCAACACGCGATCCAAGGTGCATCTGCAACCTATGCCACAGCTTTCGACAATGCCCAATCCTTTAGCCCACTGGGCAAGGCCAGGGATTGAGCCTACATCTCATGGATACTACTTGGATTCTTAACCCACTGAGCCATGATAAGAACTCCCAATTGTGCCTTTTTTTAGAAGATACTAAATCATTATTTCAGATAGGTATTTCCAATTCAAATGAAAGATTACAAGGTTCTAAGTAACTTCTGTGACTTGATTTGTACCTGTTTTCTCCTACTGCTGAAATCCTGATTCCTAAAAATATTAACATAATTTCTTATTATCTATTTATCTATATTATAATTTCAAAATAATAATATAAATATTTCAGACTAAGATGCAATTTAAGATTTTTGTGGTGTTTTTATCCTTAAGTTATGTCCCAGTAGGCCTAGAAACTCTGTATTTTAAGTCATTTGAAATGTTTTTTGCATGAATATGCCAGACTCTCAAACAAGATTCATCCCTTGTTTCCAGCTAGATTGCTGCCCTCCAGTTTTTCCTTCCCTTTATTGTTCTGTTAGTTTTTTAAAAATTTATCCTTTTATTGTATCTCCTTAGAAATAAAAGCAACTGGATATATGCTTCTTATTTCCTTACTCATTTTTTGTCTCATTTTAGCTTCTGCTTTTTTTTCTATGTAGCAACATAGAGATCACTCTACAGCAGTCTACTTTCCCACTCCCTTTTTCATAACTGCATAGTACTCCACTGTGTGGATGTACCATACATAATTCATTAACCAGTTCCCAATCAATCAACACTTATTTCTAGTCTTTTGCTCTAACAAATAGTAACTCATCTTGCACAAATATCCCTCTGAATTTCTGAGAATGGCTACTTATTTAAAGCACATTAGGTACTACCTTTTAAATCTTTGTGACCGAGATATGCCAAAATCACATTATTTTAATAAATACTTCCTGGATTATTAATAAAATAATCTCATTCATGTATTTATTTCATATATATATTTGTGTGTGTGTATATGTCTCTCTGACAACTGTCTATTTAAGACACTTTTCAAGGTGTTTATATTTTTCTCATGGATTTTTATGTATTCTCAAAAGCCATGTAAAGATGCTAAGCCCCATGAGGACAGGAACCAAGTCTGTTTTGCTCTCCATTATACTCTCAACATCAGCCTAGTATCCAGCAAATAGTTGCTCAAAAATCTTGGTGAATTAATACATATTTATGACAGTAATATATGTCTGTGTGTTGTACCTTTTTCTCAACTTAACAATTTTTCAACTTTAGGGAAGTTATTTAGCCTCCATAAATCTTTGTTTCTTCTGTCAAATGGGAACAATAGGTTTGAACAGGATTGTTAATTATTGTACTAATACATTTTCTCATACATAAGAAACACCCAAATGCTAGTGTCACTTTTCCTCATCATTATCATCATCTATACATCATTCATCAATATCATCAAACAATAAATTCCGATACAGTGTTGTCAGTAAAGAGCAACAGAGCAAATGCTTTTACTGCTTGCACAGATAGTCAGAAATGTTTACACGTAATGTGAAAAAAATAATGAAATAAGCCAGACAATTGTTTTATTGGAAGATATTTTTCTCAGGGATTGCTCAGGGCTATTTCTCACTTTCTGGGATTTTCATTCTTCCATGATTATTAAGGATCAAATTGTAAACTTGAAAGAAATTATAAGTTATCAAAAGATGAGGAAGGCCAATGGGAAATAAGTATTAGTTCTCCTCTGATGTTCTTTTGAGATGGTAAAGATTTGGAGACAGGAACAAAAAAATACACATAATCCAACACAGAAATTTCCTAAGGCCCTCACAGCCCCAAACCACCTATATTTGTTTTCCATATGTAAAATCAACCAATATCATTAAATGAGGAAAAATCATTTCATTTGAGCCAATGGTCTTTTCATCTTCAATGCAAGTTTCCCATGATAGGGAAAAAGGTTGTAATTATCATACAAATACCACAAATAGAAAAGAAAACTGCCACATAAGTAATAAAACAAATGTTACCTTGGAAACAGCAACAAAATTTGAACTTTAAGGCAATCCAATACCAGGAGTAACACCTTGCTTTTCAAGCTCTATTTTAATGATCTGGGTCCAGGTCACCATATTGTGGTGAGGACACTGAAATGGGTCTGACCACAGACTGTTACATGTACTACCAAAGTTTTGAGTTCCCTTATTGAGTTAGACTTCATTAATGGGAAGAGTAATTTGATTATCTACTTCGTATGAAGCACCACACCAGGGACCAAAGGGGAATCCAAATCATATTCTCACCCTCAAGATCCCTCCAAACCTGGGAGAAGGATAAGCCCCCTCTTGACTCCAAATCTCTCTCCAGGTATTGCATTTACTATTTCTCACTCCCTTCACAAAAGACCTGTCCTTATGCCCTGTCTTCATCTCTTCCATTGCCTCCTACACCCATAGCAACCTGGCTGCTACTCCCCAACACTCCACTAAAAATGTCCATACTACCCAAAGCAGTCAAGATTAATGCAATCTCTATCAAAATACCAATGACCTTTTTCACAGAAATAGAACAGACAATCCTAAAATTCATAGGGAACCATGAAATACCTCAAATTACCAAAGTAATCTTGAGAAAAAAAGAACAAAACTGGAGGAATCTCACTCCCTGACTTCAGACTATACAACAAAGCTACAGTAATAAAAACAGCATGGTACTACCACAAAAACAGACAATGAATCAAAATAAAGAACACAAAAATAAACTTACATGCTCACGGTCAATTAAGCTATGACAAAGGAGGAAAAAACATACTATGGAGAAAAGAGTCCCTTCAATAAACAGGGCTGGAAAAACTGAACAGCTACATGGAAAAGAATGAGATTAGAACATTTTCTCATGCCATGTACAAAAATAAACTCAAATGGATTAAAAGCCTAAATGTAAGGCCTGAAACCTTAAAACTCCTAGAAGAAAACACAGGGTGAACACTCTTTGATAAAAACAGCAGCAATGTTTTTTTGATCTGTCTCCTGAGGCAAAAGAAATAAAAGCAAAAATAAACAAGTGGGGCCTAATTAAATTTAAAAGGTTGGCGCAGCAAGGTAAACCCTTGTCAAAACAAAAAGACCACCTACAGGATGGGAGAAAATATTTGCAAACAACACAACCAACAAGGGTTTAATATCCAAAATATACAAACAGCTCATACAACTTTGTATTAAAAACACAAACAAACAATCCAATCAAAAAAAAAGGCAGAAGACCTAAATAGACATCTTTCCAAAGAAGACTTACAGATGGCTAGCAGGCACATGAAGAGATGCTCATCATCAATATTAGAGAAACAAAGTTAAAACCATAAAGAGATACCACATCACACCAGTCAGAATGGCCATCATTAAAAAGTCCAAAAACAACAGGACTTCCCATTGTGGTCAGCAGGTTATGTTCCTGACTAGTATCCATGAGGATATGGGTTCAATCCCTGGCCTTGCTCAGTGCGTTAAGGAGCTGGCATTGCCATGAGCTGTGGTGTAGGTCACAGACACAGTCTGGTATCTGGTGTTGCTGTGGCTGTGGCATAGGCTGGTAGCTGCAGCTCTGATTTGATGTCTAGCCTGGGAACTTCCGAAAAGGTCTACAAATAACAAGTGTTGAAGAGAAGGTGGAGAAAAGGGAACACTTGTACACTGTTGGAGGGAATATAAACTGATACATACACAATGGAAACCAGTATGGAGGTTCCTCAAAAAACTAAAAACAGAACTACCAATTAAAATAATGTAAAATAGAAATTCCACTCCTAGGTATATATATATGAAAAAATAAAAGATTCAAAAGGATCCATGCATGCCTATGTTCATAGTAGAACTATTTACAAGAGCCAAGATTTGGAAGCAACCCAAGTGTTCATCCAAAGAAGAACAGATAAAGAAGAAGCGATACATATACACAATGGAATATTACTGGGCATATGTAATTCTGCCGTTTGCAATAATGTGGATGGGCCTAAAGTACATTATGCTTAGTGAAATAAATCAGAGAAAGACAAATATTGTATGATATCACATATATGCATAATCTAAAAAATAAAGCAAATATATACATCAAAACAAAAATGTGCAGATACAGAAAAGAAACTAGCAGTAAAGAGGGGGGAGAGGGAAGGGGAGAGTGTCAAGGTAGGGATTTGGGATTAAGATATACAAACTACTCTGTATAAAATAGACAAACAACAAGGATATATTGTACAGCACATGGAATTATAGCTATTATTTTATAGTAACTTTCAATGGAGTCTACCTTGTAAAAACATATAATCACTATGCTATACACCTGAAACTAAATAGTATTGTAAATCAATTATACTTCAATTTTTAAGAATCTGATTTGGGGATAAATCCAATATTTAAATTTAAAAAAGAGTAGGGAGTTCCTGTTGTGACTCACTGGGTTATGAACCCAACTACTATCCATGAGGATGAGGGTTCAATCCCTGGCCTCACTCAGTAGGCTAAGGATCTGGCATTGCTGTGAGCTGTGGTGCAGGTCACAGACATGGCTCCGACCTCATGTTGCTGTGGCTGTGGTGTAGGCTGGCAGCTGCAGCTCCACTTCAACCCCTAGCCTGGGAACTTTCATATGTCTCAGGAGTGGCCCTAAAAAGCAAAAATAAAAAAGATTCATATAGGAATGAATTATACCCACTGAATTTCTTTTCCTTTGCTTTTTAGGGCCACACCCACAGTATATGGGAGTTCCCAGGCTAGAGGTCAAATTGGAGCTACAGCTGCTGGCCAACACCACAGCCATAGCAATGCAGGATCTGAGCCATGTCTGTGACCCACATCGCAGCTCACGGCAATGCCAGAACCTTAACCTACTGAATGAGGCCAGGGATTGCACCCTCATCCTCATGGATACTAGTCAGATTCGTTTCTGCTGTGCCACAATGGGAACTCCCATTGAATTTTTTTAAATGAATCTATGAGACCACCCTAACAAACACAACAAAAGTACAAGATCGAGGGGAAAGAAAAGCTTTCCTTTACAGAAGAATACCCACCAATAAATAAAATATCACCATTTTGCAGCCACCATTGCAATAATTATTTTAGGCAAGAATCATCAATTTATGGTACAACCATGAGTGAAAACTTAGGGAGAAGAGAATACAATAATATGTCGCCTCCAGGTTTCCCTTCCCAGATTACATATTAAATACATGAGGAAATTAGATACCTTTACAAAAGAGACATCTGGCCAACACCATCTTGACTAGTGGCCAAAGTTAATAGCACCAACAACATGCTAATGATATTAGCATGTGGTAATGACCTTGGGGCCCCCTGATGTGAAGCAGGACAAGGACACATCATTTTGCCAAAGAAGTGCATATCACACATCTAATCTCAAGCATACAATAAAAAAATCCAAATTGTGGAACATGCAACAAAACAACTGTCATTACCACAAAAGAAAAAAAAAAAAAAAAAAGACCTGAAGAACATGTTCTCAAATAATAAAGGGCATTTCAGAGACATGACAATAAAAGCAACAGATGGTCCTTGATTGAATTCTGGATCCAGAAAAACAAAACAAAAAGCCCAGCTACCCAGATACTACTGGCACAACTGGAGAAATTTTCATGAGAACTATATATTAGACAAAAGCACGATATCAGTGTTTCTTTTCTGAGTGTGATAATTATGTAGAAGAATTTCCTTTTCCTTAAGACACACCTAATAAAGTTTCTAGGGAGAAGGTGTCTTGATGTCTGCAATTTATTCTCAAATGATTCAGCAAATTTCAAAATATATAAATCTATAAGGAGAGTGATGAGCAAATGTGGCAAAAACATTAAGAACTGGTAAACTGAAGTGAAGGGTATATTAGTATTCATTGTATTATGTTTGCAACTTTTCTGTAGACTAGAAATTCTTCAAAAATAACAACTGGGGGATGGGAATTCCCACTATGGCACAGTGGGTTAAGAATATGACTTCAATGGCTCAGGCTGCTGCAGAGGTTCAGGTTTGATTCCCAACCCAGCATAGTGGGTTAAGGATCCAGCATTGCTACAGCTGCAGCTTAGATTCAATCCCTGGCCTGGGAACTTCCATATGCCATGGGTGAAGCCATTAAAAAAAAGAATTGGGGGATAAAAAATAATACCCTACTTCACACTTGACCAAAAAGTAACTCATCAACATGTCTCACCAGCTGAGAATGAAACCCACACTCCTTTTGGTCTATCTTCTTTGCTTGACCAACTCCTAAGCAATCATCAAGTTCTAGATTAGCAGTTATTTCCTCTAGAAAGCCCTCCTAAACAGCTAAGCCAGGATAAGGTCTTCCACCTTTACTGTCTAGCACCTTGTACTTCCCTTGTAATAACTATCATCATTGTGTTATTCGTGTCTGTTTATCTTTACCTGTTAACATAATTAGGAAAGATACCAATCTATCTTTTGCCTACTTTTTTCCCCAATATCTATCTGAACACCTGGCACTTAGTCTGTTGTTGGAGACATGGGGTCATTCAACAAATTGGTCCAGCTCTTCCCTGGACACATAGTAGGACTGTATTTTCCCCTTGCCTTGCAGCAGGTATAACCATGCTTCTTGCCCTGATAAAGAAGTCTTAGTGCAACAGACACCTGCCATTTACAGGTGGAGGCTTCAAGAGCTAGTCTGTGACCCTCACGCTGTTTCTCCACCCATCATAGTGACTGAAAATGACTAGGGTCATGGAGTGGGGATGATGGGGAGCAGAGGCCCCAGCCACCCCAAAATGAAGGTTCTATCAGCTTGGTTACCTACATGCCCATGATGAGCAAGACTCTTGCTAACAATGCTCCCCTCCCCCACTGACGATGTTGGACACATAATGCGAATAAAAAAATAAACTTGGGAAAAACAAGGAGATTTGGGGGTTATCTCTTACATCAACACAGACCAACATATCCTGATTGATACATGTGCGTTCCAATAAAGAACAAAACTTCATTCAAAGAGCCAAGTCTTAGCTATAGGTTAAAAATCATCTGGAAAACCTAAATAGTCTCATAGGGGACAGGTCAAATAAATCACCCTTTACTCACATAGTGGAATACCATATTGACACAAAAAATAATGAAGTAGCTCTTTATGTAATGCCCTCCAAAATAAAGTAGAAAAAGTAAAGTGGAAAAACCAGGATAAGTAAAGATACATGGTTGCATATGCATAGAACAAAGTAGTCAACTGGAAGTGTTGGCCAAAGAGCCAAAGCAGGATAGATGTTAGATTCCAGTGCAACTTCTTACACAAACCATAGCCAGAAACATCTAAATGGGTTATGACCATGAGCTGGATGACTGTAAGATCCCTCACCAAAGTAAGGATGTGACAATTTCAGAACTGGTGAAGGGGACCACTGGTACTCAGTGAGCCCTGTGTCTCTCTCCCCCACATTGGAGAGAAAGGCTTCAGGGGGACCACTCAGAGACTTACTATGAGTCCCCAACAATCTGGGCCAGGAGTCTGATGTCTGATTCTTTGCAGAAGAGCTAAAACATGAAAGGCTGGCTGACTAGTTGCTCTTATGGAGGCGTGAAGGCTAAGTTGCTCTGCTGGGGTTGGCCTGCCCTCCCACAGCCTGCTGGGGAGAGAATACATGAATGTTTGCATGGACTGTGTGTGCAAAAGTCTGCGGAGTTTGCTGGAGAGATCCAAAAGCACACTGGGGTAGAGGGGACTGCAGCAGAAGGAAGATGGGGTGGACCACCACGATCCAAGGAACTGTGGAAAGAGTAAGCAACCAGGAGGGATAAAAGGGCAGGAGCTCTCTGCAAGGAAACTGTGGGGGGTGGGGAGAGCCCTGGCAAGGAGACTGGGGCCTCTGTGGGACGGTGGAAGGACTCATCGGAAAGAGTCAGCTGGGAACATGCACCAGTCAACAAAGAACTTTCCTGCTCTCTCTTCAATGCCAAAGGCCTCAAAACATCAGCCCATGGGGAAGGGAGGAGAGTGAAAAAAGATCATGCCACCCTTATACCCCTTCCTGCTTGGATCACCAACATGGTACTAGACGTTCCAAAAGCTGGATCAAGTTGGTGTTTTGTTAACTATCAGACTTGTATTACCCGTGACCCAAAGTCACATGTCTTGCACATTTTTATCCAAGAGTAGAGAAAAAAACTCTCTATGGAGCAAATTGAAAAGGATAGTGGTCATTTGCAATAGCCAAGACATGGAAACAACCTGAATGTCCATCGACAAGGAGTGGATAAAGACGTGGTACATATACACAATGGAATATTACTCAGCCATTAAAAGGAATGAAATAATGGCATCCTTATCAACATGGATGGACCTAGAAATTATCACGCTAAGTGAAGTCAGTCAGACAATGAGACACCAACATCAAATGCTATCACTTACATGTGGAATCTGAAAAAGGACACAATGAACTTCTTTGCAGAACAGATACTGACTCACGGACTTTGAAAAACTTAAGGTTTCCAAATGAGACAGGTTAGGGAGTGGGGGGATGCGCTGGGGGATTGGGATGGAAATGCTATAAAATTTGGTTGTGGTGGTCATTGTACAACTATAAATGTAACAAATTCATGAGTAATATAAAAACAAAAAGAAAGAAAGGATAGTGGTCAACAAAGAAGGCTGCTTAGGAATTAAACCTAGAAGCCCTCGCATCAAACTTACACTCATGTGAGCAGAAAATAACACTGGAAGAACACACAGGGGACTGTGTGTGGTGGCTGCCTCTAGAATGAGGTACTAGAGACAAGTGTGGGAGTCTTATATGCTCCTTTGTACACATTCAGGTTTTGGATCTCTTCTTGCCAATGTGCAGAAAACAGATGCCCAAGCACCTGTATTCGAGGTGGTACGGATGAGTGGGCTTTAACGCCTATGCTCTAATTCTGGTTAAGTCACGACTAGCTCTGTATCCTGAAGCTTCCTAAGCAACCTCTCCATAGCAGTTTCATCAACTGTAAAAGTGGGAATAATGACAGAAGGCTTGTTGTGAGGAGGAAATGATTTAGTTCACGTAAAGCTCTTACAACAGTGCCTGTCTGTATGGGCTCAGTGAATGTTGGCTGTTATTATTATCTGCTCTAACAATCATAATTACAGTCAAGTTAAAGGGGGGAAAATCCATCAGAAGGAGAGGAAAAAATCTGAATACCATTAAGAACTAGTCCTTTTTTTTTTCCCCTTGGGATGTAGAGAAGAATTTAGAATGGATAAAAATGGGAATACGGTTGGATAATATGTACAAGGAATCATCTAAAAGAGATAATGGTTAAAATCAGAAAACAAGGAGTTCCTGCTTGTGGCACAAAGGGATAGGCAGCATCTTGGGAGTCCTGAGGCACAGGTTGGATACCTGGTCCAGCACAGTGGGTTATGGATCCGGCATTGCTGCAGCTGTGGCTATGGCCCAGGAACGCCATATGCCATGGGGTGGCCAAAAAAAAGAAAAAAAAAATCGGAAAGCAATAATCACCTGATAAGTATCACTTTCTACCCCATATTCCGTGATAACCTATATGAAAAAAAATCTGAAAAAGAATGGATATGTGTATATGTATAACTGAATCACTTTGTGGTACAGCAGAAATCATCACCACAATATTGTGAATCAACTATACTTCAATAAAATTTTAAAAAATGAAAAAAATTAAGAATTAGAAATACTTTAAAAGAAGAAAAAAGAAAATAACCACCTGATAACTATTACCTTTCGTACAAAAGAAATCACACTAAGGGTATTAAAGCATTAGACACTGGAAAAATAACAGTATATCTAAGGAGCATTTAGAATGGATGGGCAAGGAGGTCCTGCTGTATAGCACAGGGAACTCTAGCCAATCTCTTGGGATAGAAGATGATGGAAGATACTATGAGAAACATTAAACATAATTTTTTCCATTTGTACAGGGGTAACACACTGTATTAAATATGTAAGGTCTTATCTATGTGGGTTTGATTGCAAAAACTAATAAAGTATTCTCTAAATAATGAAAAAAGATACTATGAGAAAAAATGTGTGTATATATATATATATGCCTGACTGGGTCACTATGCTGTACAGCAGAAATTGACGCAACATTGTAAATCAACTACACACTAATAAAAATAAAAATTTTTTAAATAGTATATTTAAGGAGAGCAGCATTCAAATAAAAGTAGTCACTAATTGGGAGAAATTAAGGGAAGTGCGGGTAGGATAGGAGACATAATAAACTGAACCACCAGAAAATTAGTCATGAACTTGCAATACTAGAACAGAATGAAACGGGGTGAGGGGAGCACTCTTTTTTGGAGAGTGCTGTGGAGGCCAACATCCTAAAACAGGGCAGGTGCTTGTTCTTTTGACACAGACACAAAAACACAACCCGTGAGCAGATGTCCCTGTGTCTAAATGGCAGAAGACAAGGAACAGCAGAAGGAATTTTGTAGGAGGGTGGCTGTGTCACTCAAGAAAGGCAATATTAACTTGAAAAGATTGAGGACGTCTGCCCTGGGACGCCTGAGGAATGAGACCACCCCTGGTAAAAGTGCTTGCACCAGGAATGCAAAGTCCCTTGGTACACACAGCCCAAACAACCATCTGGAACAGCAAAAATTTTAAAGCAACCACATGGGATGGCATTCAGCCCAAGTCTAGAAGGCTTGGGTCTGCACTTCTTTGGAAGCTCAGGGCCCAGAGAAGAATACCTTCAAGCATCCCAGGCTACAAACCTGCTCTGTCTCAGGCAGGTGGGAGCAGGAGGAAGTTCAGACCTTCAAGTGAATTATGGGAAAGTGCAAAACATCATGCATCTCAATGTGAGAATAAATAAGGTCCCCAATAAGTTTCTGGGAGTCAAAGGAGACAAAGTATGGACAGTGGGATTCAAGAGCAGCAAAAAGCCTTTCTTACAAAGAAGCTGAATTTGGGCACAGGACTGACCAAGGAGAGAGGTGCCCTTTTAGGACCAGCAAGGTGCCAAGCTGTCCAGCAAAGTAATAATAACAGTCAAGTGCACCAGCCAGGCCTGCAGTGTCAGGTTGTGCAGGTTGCATCCTGCACAAAGACCTCCGGCTGACAGGGTCAAACAGCGCTGAAGTCCAGTCCCCAGGTCCTGAGCCAGAAAAGGGTGTCTTTTAGGATAGATTGCTGTTCCATAATTCACAAAGAGGCATCTTCTACATTAGAAGTAGGAGTGAAGGGGGGGGGGGCAGCCAAAGAAAGACAAAACCTAAGGAAAAATAGTTCTGTACCCAAGTGTGGACTGGCCACAGACTGTGATAGAAGACTCACCAACTAGGTATGACAATGATAGCTGGTACACACAGAGCACCCACTGTATATCTGGTGCTACATGGCCCTGGGACCGGTAATCCCATTTTAGCATAACTAGAGCAATTAGAAATGAAGCTGTGCTTATCAAAGAAAGTCTCCAAGGCTGAATTAAAAAGCAGAACTGGAAACAGAGCAAGTCTGGCTAAGATACAAGAAAATCAAAGGAAACATAAAGCAACAACCATAAAATAAAGGACAGGTTTCTGCGTGAAAATCATATATAATGTCGCCCTGCATTGGGTCTCGAAGAGTGGGAAAGTTTCACCCCATTTTTTTCCCACTACCCAACTTTCCCACCACTCAGATTGACCTTCTATGAGGTCAGTCAGGATAACCAGAATTCTGCTTGCTGAGGGTCCACTGTTGCAGGAAATTCAAATGCTCTCATGCACAGCAGGTCAGAAAGCACAGTACTGTGGAAAAGACAAAGACTTGGAGGCACCAGGACCTCAGCTAAAATCCTGAACGTTACTACCTATTATCTAGATGACCTTGGGCAAGGAACCTTCTCCCTCTGGATCCCGGGTGCTAAATCTATAAAATGAAACCCGCTATCGCCATCTTACAGATGAGAAAACTGAGGCACAGAGAAGTGAAGAGACTGGCACAAGGTCACACAGTTGATAAGTGGTAGAGCAGGGACATCTTTTGACACTACCCTGGTGCTGTCAGAACTTCTTTAGGGTCAGAATCATGCCCAGGGTTGCTCTACATGAACCTCTGTTGGTTATCGCAAAAGAATAAGTACAAGAACATGTGTAATAAACAAAAGGTTATATATCTCCGATGACAAGCACATCTTTCAGTTGGTCCACATCATGATTAGTCTGATAATAAATCAAAGAAAAACTCTCCAAATTATCTAAATTCACCTAATATTTTTAGCAATATCTTTTGAGCATTTCTTGAACATATACACTTTATAAATGCTAGTAAATAATTTATTTTCCATTATCAACCAGACCTAAGCTCTCTGGGGCTCAGAGATCGGTTCACCTCAACAACTTCTAATAAAATTTTAATGTACATACTTAAAGTCCCCATTAAAGGGTGGATTCTCCCTGCAGTGGAATTGTCTTGATGAAACATGTTTAATTGAACTGTACAAAAAACAGAAAAGTTAGGGCCCCTTAAATACCAAAACTTCAAATAAGTCCCTGCTCTCAGCAAGCCTCCAGGGATCTTTTTTTGACCAAGTTGTCATAAGTAGAACAAACCGAGAAAGCTGTTAACACTCACAGGTAGGGCTGAAGTGCAGAAAAATATATTTAGACACCAAAACCTAGAGAATAGAGCCCTTCGTTAGGGAAGGTCATTTTATTTGACTTCTATGTCTAAGGTCATTTTCAGAGACCAGAAGACCAAAGCAAGAAAGGACTGCTTGCATTTTCCTCAATAAGAAAGGCTACACATTAAAAAGCAGCAATTATAATAAATGCACTCACATAAAATTATTCTGTAAGAGTTAAAAGCACACTGGCACAAAGATATAAAAACTGTAATATAACTAGTTTGATCCAAAGAACCCAATGTAAGAGTAAAGTTATTTAAGGTATCAGTTTTTGCTTTCTAAACTCTTGAGATTTAGACCAAAAAAATTAAATACAGTTAAAGAGGAACTTAACTAAGGACAATTTCCTATTTTAAATATCGAGTAGGAATCAAAGTACTCCATAAGGCATAATTAGGCAGAAATTAAGGGCTCTGATCATACACACACAACGAATCTTAAAAAGGAGTTACGTTAAAAACGGGCCCATAATCATTAAAAAAATCTTTAGGAATAGACATTAATGTGATTGTTGCTGAGGAGTGAGATAGAAGTGGAGGCTATATTTCTTTCATTATCAGGAAGTACTCGGAATATGCTGTGAGGTAGACAATTGAATGCTGGTTGGAACAGAAAGGGATGCAGGTGGATTTTATTTCTAGCAGTTTTGTTATGTATGAGATCACTGTTGACCAAATGCAGGGCACTCTGCTAGGTTCAACAAGGAAAACCAAGATGAATCAACAAAATCAAAATCCAATGTCCTCCAAAAGCTCACGATCCAGCGGTAAAATACATGTTCCAACAACTAAGTACAGGATTCAAAAAGTACCATGGTACTAACAGTAAATACAGAATGGCATCAGGGCAAGAGAGAAGAGAGATGAATCCTAGATAAGTGGAATCAGGGAAGCCTGGACAGACATGGCCATTCCATTGGGCCTTGGAGGATAGAGAGATTTGAGCAAGTGAATGATGAGGAGGGAAAAGTCAGTTTCATATCGAGGGGTCACTATGCTCCAGGTGCTGAGAAGGACTTTGATTCATTCATTCAATCAACACTTCATTAATTCACTCAATCCTCATATGCACCCTATAAGGGAGGTACTATAGGCCTGCTTTACAAATCAGGAAGCTCGAGCTTGCTCAAGCTCATACAACTAGGAAGCAAAAGAACCAGGACTGAACCCAAGCCTGAGTTCCTCATTACTCCTCTCTGCTGCCCCTCTGGGCAAAGAGAAAACATTGGGACATACAGGCTAAGGAAACAGGATGACCAAGGTCACAGAAGAAGAAGAAACTTATATTTATCGAAGGGTCTCCAGGGATCAGCTGCCATATTACCTACTTTTTACATGAAATTTCATTTATTTTTCCCATGACACAGTCATTATCACATCTATGTTAAGGATGAGCAAATTAAGATTTAGATAGGTCAAATATCAGGTCAGACAGCTAATAAGTAGCAAAAACAGAAATTGACACAGGGACTGAGTCCAATCCCAGGTCAAGCTGGAAAGATGAATAGCTTTCAGTGCTCATTTAAACCCCCAAACAACATTCTACACCTGGTCCTGGTAGTTTTTCTCATTTTAGAGATAAGAAAATTAAAAATCAGATAAGGTAAGTCATTTGCCCAAGGTCACAGACCTGGTAAGAGGTGAACCCAAAATTTATGTAGGCAGGCTGACTTCAGGGCCCAGAATTCTGACCCTTGGATAAATTACCAAGAAGACAATAAACGGGAGCCAAATCATAATCTCTGATGTCAGACTCCAACTCCGTCAGCCATGCAAACTCACTGAAGGTTTTTGCTGGGGAGAACCTTGATCTAGTTATGTTTTAGGAATAAAGTCCTTCAATAGACACCAAAATTAGATTCTTATTCTTACCCCACTTAGTATGACGTGTACTTGGATAGCTTTTCAAATAAGGTTGAAAACATTGTTTCCATTAGGTATGTTTACCTAAGAAGGTCATCTATGCAGTTACTCAGCAAGCCTCAATTGTGGTAACCTCAGGAAGGGTCCAGCCCCAACCAGTAACGCTTTGCTTTGCATATACTTCATCAGATTTGCCCATATTATATTTTTCTACAGATTCCTTTACATAGTGGCGTGGAAACTGGCAAGTTGAGTAATTGATCATTGAAAGTGCCTTCCCAAAACAAAACAAGAAGGGAAGAAAAAGGGTAAAAGATCGACAACTGAAACAGGTTTGCTTTTAACATTTCCTATTGCCTTTTGGCTATCCTGAACAGTATCTCATACCAAACATTATCCCAAGGTACCAAGCGAAGGAGCCTAGGACTGTTCACAGACAAAACAGATTCAACATTCCACCACCACAAGCAGAGTCTGACTCATCCTAAGCACCAGCATCAATTCTTCATGAGTCCCAGAGCCCCCAAAGTCCCTTCTGCTTCTTTTCCTGCCAGACAGCCCCTCCCTGGTCCTCCTTTCCCTGACTTTCTCCGTCCCAAATTCCTTAAGAGCCTCCCCGGTCCACCTCTAAGGAATCGCTGCCAGTCTTTTTCATCAAGAGGCAGACTCCGAGGTTTGAACTGTTCCATCCGCGCGTTTCCCCAGGGCTTGAACCTGCCTACTCACGAGGTGCAGGGCCAGCGGCAGCAGCAGCAGGAACAGCCACAGGTAGAGGTGGCAGCTGTTGGTGAACTTGCTCTGCTCCGGGTCGTGGTACCAGCCGCCGGTGAGCGCGGCCCACACGCCCTGCCGGAGCAGCTGCAGCGCCTGGGATACCATGCCTGCGCCCCGGAGCCGGCGCGCGCCGCGCTGCCCGCTGCCTGGACGCCCTCGGTTTTAACACTTGGGCTCTCGGGCGGCGCCCCAGCCGCCGCCGCCGCCGTCACCGCCCCCTCCAGCTCCCTCCGCCCCACGACAGACGCTCGAGCTGCTTTTCTGCCCGGATCCGCGAACCGCGGCGCCGGAGCCGGCTGCTGTCGCCGGGCAGGTGGGCGCCATGTCCGAGGGAGGAAGGATTTTCCCATGGTGCTCAGAGGCGGCTGCTAAGAGGATGCTCCAGAGGCTCCGCCCAGCGCCCGCCCAGAGCCCCTCCATAGGACTTCCTTGGGGGGTGGGGGGAGAGGAGAATTTGAGTCCCTTCAGCCTCTCTTCTTTTGCCTCTTCCTGCATCCCCTTACTTTCCGCCCCATCCTCCCATTAGGGAGGCTGAAAGGATTAAAAATCAAAGATGTTCTCATGCAGAACAGACAAACCAGGACATGTCCCTTTTCCTTTTCCTTTTTTGGAGCCTGCACCAAAACAGTTACGTAAGTCAAGCTCCTGTCACACGTCACTCAGTGTATTTCTTTCCCATTCTCCTTAATCAACCGCTGACTCCAGATGGTCTGCTAGCAAAATTCTACCTGCACACTTGACCCCAATATTTTTTCCTCTCCTATCCTTTCTCCTCCTCCCCGCTGTTGTCCAACTGGGCAGATAATGAAGATAACCACCTTTCTAGAAAGTTTAGACTACTTGTCTTTTTATATTTTTCCTGGAACATTATCCCAAGTATCAATCAGGTATACTATTTAGATAGGAAGACCCACTAGAAGGTATTATTGAACTAATAATCTTTAAGCTTGTTTAGCAGGGAAATTTCAGAATATTTTATGAAAGCAGGTTTTGGACAGAGAAGAAATAAAGAGGAACTTGCTTTCTTTAGAATGAGGAAAGGAAGCCCTCATTATTAGTCACTGATAACCTAGAGTAAATGAGCTTCATATTGTTGAAGAGAGCAAGTTTTGGAAAGCATGGGGAGAAAAGGGAACTCATTGTCCTCAGAAAGGAGCAGAGGGAGCCGGAGTGTGTTAGGGCCTTTGGGGAAGGACAAAAATTAGAAGTCTCCATGATACCAAACAGGCCTTTTCTGCATCACTTACCTCATCTTCCCAGACACATCTGATAGGGGCACCTGTATGTGCCCTGTCCATGCTCTGATCTGCAGCAGCTTCGGTTCATGGCCATCTTAGGTCCAGTAAAGGCATGCAGCCTTTCTACACTGAAATAAAACAAGGGGAGGGCCATCCTGAGGAGCAAGTCCAGGACATGAAAGTCCACTGGGTTACAGCAAAGACCTCACACTGGTGCACAGGTCTTCAGTCTTATCCATTCTTTATTCTGCAACCATCTACACAAATGACTACCAAAAATGTAATAATGCTGCTTTCTGTACTGGGAGAATAATTTTCTCAGAGACATAGAGGATGCTTGTTTTTCTATGGCCTCATTGCTTGAAATCTACCAAGGTCTCTATAAATGTTTAATGAATGAGTGACTGAATCAAACAATCAACTCCACAGGAAAGACCCACACGGAAGGATCATCTCATTGCTTGGGTCCAGGAAGAAGAGCCATGCAACAAATTCATTCCTGTACTGAAGGAGTACCTTTATTCATTCATGCCTGATGCATCAAAAATATTTATGGAGCCAGGCACATTGCTGTGTGGCAGGCATTTTGCTGAAGACTGAGAAAGTGAATACATGAAATATAGTCACTACCATGAAGGAGTTCACAGACTACAAGAGGAAACAGGCAAATCAATGAAGATTTGCAATTAAATGTGCTGTGTGTGTGTGTGTGTGTGTGTGTGTGTATACTTATTTTCCTGCACATACTGGAAGTCTTACTGTTGCAATGTACATTCTTCCCACCGTTCTCACACTGGGAGCCACTTCAGGGACACAAATTTCTGTGAGCAATGTCTTATTGAGACTGTCTGGACTGTATACACAGCTGAACCCCATTAATGCTTCTAAATAAACTCAAGTTTCAGGCAGGCAGGTGCAGAGATCTGCTTGTCCTGTGTCTGCCCAAAACAAGCCTCCTATTAAGTTCCCTTGCTTATTAAACCTGCCATCTACTCATCTGGAGGGGTCTGCCTCTTACTTCCGTCTCTCTTTGCCTTCCGTGTATAGCTGTCAGTTTCAGTTTCCCCTAGGAACTTCCAAGGTTGTGAACCAACATAGATAGATGTACCTAAGAGGTGAGGCAATGAAGAGAAGACAGGTCCAAATCCATGAAGGAAGGGTGGTGTCAATGAGACCCAGAGAACTGGGTCTTAAGGCCAAATGCTGGCTCTCTGGGGAGATAAATGTGAGTATCTCGCCAGGTAGTTATAACTAAGAAGAGAAACATGGTCATTTGGGGAAAATGTCAATATGGTAGAATATGCCTGGAAGATACAACCGGGGAGGGAGGAAATGGAAGAGAAGGACCCCTGCTGAGAGAGATAAGCAGAGGTCAGGTTTGTGGGTCATAGGAAGTACTTCAGACCTTATCTTGGGCAGGCACTGAAACTTTTAAGCACAGATGTGACATGAACAGCTGTGCTGAAGGGGGATGAATACCTGAACCAGCAGGAATGGACATGACCTGGAGGGATTAAATAGGATTTAGAACATCGCATGGACATAGAGAACAGACTTGTGGTTGCTAAGAGGGAGGGGGAGGAAGTGGGATGGATGGGGAGTTTGAGGTTGGTAGATGCAAACTATTACATTTAAAATGGATAAGCAATGAGGTCCTGCTGTACAGTGCAGGGACCTCTATCCAGTATCTTGGGATAGAACATGATGGAGGATAGTATGAGAAAAAGAATGTATATATATGTATGACTGGGTCACTTTATTTTACAACAGAAATTGACACAACACTTAAATCAACTATACTCTAATTTAAAAAAAAAAATCAGGACATTCCCACTGTGGCTCAGCAGGTTAAGAACCTGACTACTATCAATGCGGTTCAATCCTTGGCCTCGCTCAGTGGTTTAAGGATCCAGCATTGCTCCAAGCTGCAGCATAGGTCACAGACATGGCTCCTGAGTTGCTATGGCTGAGGCATAGACCAGCAGCTACAGCTCTGATTCGATGCCTAGCCTGGGAACTTGCATATACTGCAGGTGTGGCCCTGAAAAGAAAAAAATATATGTATTAATAAAAAAAAATATGACTTAGTGTAGAGACCAGTTCAATGCAGAGGTAAAAGAATAAGCTAACGTTCTGATTTGGGTTGGAGGGACTATGCTGTAAAAGCAATCAAGTTATGGAATAAGGGGGTTTTGCAGAAAAAATGACAACACTGGGGTCTTTGCAGGGTGGGAGCAGGGTGAGTATGGTTCTGGAGCTGAGTTAGGAGAGGTGTCTCATATAGAGACAGAGTCTTGAGAGAAATCAGGATACAGTCCCATGAAAGGGCATGACAATCGACTGGAGAAAAATGTGAGGGCTGTGGGTCACCAGGATTAAAAGCACGGGCAAGAGAAGAAGAGGAAGAGGAGTGGGAGACCAAGGGGAATCTGCTATCAACTAACCAACACGGGGAAAGAGCAATTCGGAAAAGAAATGGTCAGTGGTGCCCAGTGCCATAGAAAAGAGACCATACACAAAGACTGAATGCTGTCCTTAAGAGTGACCTCCACCAAAAATAAATAAATAAATAAATAAATAAATAAAAATAAAAAGAGTATCAACTAGTACCCATGAGGACGTGGGTTCGATCTCTGGCCCTGCTCATCGGCCTAAGGATCCAGCGTTGCCCTGAGCAGTGGTGTAGGTCACAGACGTGTCTTGGATCCTGCGTTGCTGTGGCTGTGGTGTAGGCTGGCGGCTACAGCTCTGATTAGATCCCTAGCCTGGGAACCTCCATATGCCGCAGGTGCAGCCCTAAAAAGACAACAAAAAAAGATCGACCTCCACCACAGTAGCTTCAGGGATTAATAATGGCTAATGAGGCAGACACCTAATTGCATCCTATTTTAAAAGAGTGAAGGCGTGGTGAAGCAGGGGCAGCCAAAGCAAGTTACTCCTCAGAGGCCATGAAGGTAGGTATGCTCTAAATGCAAGTTCAGGGACAGTTAAGTTTGATTTGACTGACTGGTTTTTAATATGGGAAAATATAAGCAACTGCCTTCCCTGCTGCTCTGCTTTTCCTGGGATGGTGTTGGTCTCTTGTCCTGGCTTTTCCTGTGATGCCCACGTTGATGATTCTGAAATCTCTATATCCAGCCAGACCTCTTTTGTGAACTTCAGATTTATATCGATTCAGTGCCCCACCATCAACTTGTTCAAACGTCTACTCACGGGCATCTCTCTATTATTTTTTCTGCTGCACCTTCTGTATCTTGGCTCTCAGGCAATAAAGGTACAATCCACCTGATCATTTTAGGACCTAGAAGCTATCCCAGACTCCTCCTTTCTCCCATCCACCTCTCTCTTATTACCATATCCATTCAGTCACTAAGTCCTATCAATTTTATCCCCAAATGGTTATCAACTAGGTATGCTTTTCTCTCTCTCTCTACCACCACTGCTTCAGGTCAAGTCCTCAGACTCTCTCACTTAAACCATCAAGTGGTGGCTTCCTAATGGGTTTTCATGTCTCCAATTTAATCCCTGGGAGCAATTAAGATCCATCCAGAAAAAGGATGGCTTTCAAACAGATGGGAAAGTTGAGAAAATAAACAATGGATGCTGAACAACCCAGAGAATAGCAGAAGCGAGACTCCTAAAACCGGAAGAATAATAAGAGGAGGTAGTATTGTCTGAACCAAGAAAGGAGATAGAGCAAGGCTGTCTGGAGAGAGACGGAGCCTGCAAGCTGCCAAAGGAGATCCCTCAGAAAGGTGATGGGGGAGGAGCGGAGCATGCGCAAACAGCCCTATATCGTATCTTCTCCGTCTCCCAGTCTTCTACTCGTCCTTTCCATTGGCCTCACCTACCTGGAAGCTTGGGAAATATACTCACCTGTAACACAGATGAGAGCAGGTAAAGGGCAAGCCAAAGTGATTCAGATCAAGGGTAAATCTGACCTGTTTCTCCTTCTTAAATTTTTTTCTATTACAATCAGAAAACACAAATTAAAAAAAGTTAACTGCCTTCCAAGTCTTGCCTTCGTCTATTCCCTCCGGCTTCATCTCAGGAAATCTAAACTGCTTCAGTTGCTTGGCATACCCCATGTTGCTTCATGTCCTTCTGTCCTTGCTGATGCTGTTCCTCCATAAGTCAACAAATGTCAACATGTTTACACACACACACACAGACACACACACACACACCGGTGGGATTTTTTTTTCATGTATTTTGTTGAAGTATAGTTAATTTAAGATGTTGTTAGTTTCTTCTGTGCAGCGAAAACTGGTAGGAATTAGATTATAATTGAATTTACTATTCACCTTTGAGAGAATTGACAGCTTTTCAATATTGAGCTTTTCCTTTGATGAACAAGAGGTATCCTTTCTTTTGTTAAGCTCTCTCAATATTTTATGGTTTTCTATGTAGAATTCTGTTTGTTTGTTTGTTTGTTTGTTTGTATGTCTTTTTAGGGCCTCACCCTCAGCATATGGAAGTTCCCAGGCTAGGGGGTCAAATCAGAGCTGCAGCTGCCAGCCTACACCACAGCCACAGCCACAGCCATGCAGAATCCAAGCCACATCTGCGATCTACACCCCAGCTCACGGCGACACTGGATCCTTAAGCCACTGATGGAGGTCAGGGATCAAACCTGGATCCTCATGGATAATAGTCGGTTTCGTTACTGCTGAGCCACGACGTGAACTCCAAGAATTCTCACACAATATCTACTGGCACCAGTGTGAGCCATGGATTGGCTAGGGGTGAGAGGAAGAGCGTAAAAAATTGAAATATTATGGAGCTAGAAATAAGTAGGATTGAAATATTGAAATAATATGGGTACTGGAAGAGCACCCCCTTGTGACCAGAGGCATATCCAGGCTTCATCTGGTAGGAATTGCCTGCTAAGTTAAGAATGGTTGTCCAGCATCCCCTAATGTGGGCAAGGTGGCTGGAGAGAGGGTACTTCAGCTGTGTCTGAGTCACCACAACATAAACAATGGGGTTGATGGGTAATATGGCTTTGCAGAGCCATACATCTCTGATTTGGGACCCTCCCAAGGTCCCTTTCACTACATCCCACCATCAACTACAACTCTAAGTGGACACAGACAACCTTAAGATTATTCCAGTGGAGGATCAAGACATGGCTAAGCCAAAGAGCAGACTTTGGTGAATGAACAGAAGTAGTTGAGAGCCCTGGACAATGAATGGCTGATAAAGTTTCCATGCCACCCTACACCTTGTGTGGCCCACCTGCTAAAACCAGAGAAGAGGTAAATTTGCTGCTCAAGGATCCATGTTGCTCAAGAGAGAGCCCTCATCTGCCAATCTGCCTTTTCCCTATGGGTACCGGTAAGTAGTTAGATTACAGACTCCTTCTTACTGATGACTATTCTGGATGAAATACTCTTTGAACTCCCAGAGGGCTCTGAGTGTGGACAAGTGTACCTGCTGGAGAAATGAAATAATGGTTGATAAAATTTCTCACAGAAATGTAGATACCCTCATTTGTAAATATGAGCAAAAAACATAAAAATTATTAATTAAAATTCAAAAGCTCACCTCTCTAAGAAAATAGCCACCACTAAAATAGAACACATGAAGAAAACAAGAGAGGTCCTTAAAAATTATAGTTAATATCCCTCGTGCTATCTGAGAAAATATTGCATTGATTAAAAATAAAATTAGTCATTATTAAAGAGGAACAATTAGAAAGTAGAAGAGAATTTTGGCTATTAACAAAGTTTGTGATTATCTTATACAAATATTTTCAGAAATTAGAAAAGGAAGAATACTTGTCAGCTCATTTTATAAAGCAAATATTTCCTTAAACAGGTGAAGACATGAAAACAACTGACCATTCATAATTCCTCTATATATAACAAGGGCAAAAACCCCAACAAAATATTGGCAGTCTGAATCCAACAACATAAAAAAAAAAGGTTATATATCACGATAAGGAATTCTTAGGAATTCCAGGTTGGTTTAACATTCAAAAATCAATTAAGTATATGTATGATTGTGTCACTATGCTGACATCTCACTATGTATGACAGCAGAAAATCACACTACACTGTAAACCAACTATACTCTAATACAATTTTTTTAAAGTGAAAAAAATTATTTTAAAAATCAATTAGGAGTTCCCATCGTGGCACAGAGGAAACAAATCTGACTAGGAACCTTGAAGTTTCGGGTTCGATCCCTGGCCTTGCTCAGTGGGTTAAGGATCTGGCATTGCTGTAAGCTGTGGTGTAGGTCACAGAGGCTACTCAGATCCTGTGTTGCTGTGCCTGTGGCGTAGGTCGGCAGCTGTAGCTCCGACTGGACCCCTAGCCTGGGAACCTCCATATGCTGTGGGTGTGGCCCTAAAATAGCAAAAATAAATAAATAAATAGAAGGTTAAAACTATAAAAAAATTTTTAAATAAAAATAATTTAAATATTCGAGGATGGCCCTAATCTATGAGTTGCTGGGCACCACGCATATATCTGCTAAACTCTTGTGTATTCATTCTACAGGAAAATATGCTTTATCAAAATGAGTGAATATACTAAGGAAAAGAAAGTCCTGGGACCCAGGAAACAAGCTAATTTTAAAAGAAATAAAAAATAAAATAGAGGAGTTCTTTCATGGCTCAGCAGGTTAAGGATCCAGCATTGTCACTGCTGTGGCTTGGGTCACTGCTATGACGCAGGTTTGATCCCTGGCCTGGGAACTTCCACATGTTGTGGATATAGCCAAAAAAAAAAAAAAAAAAGAAGAGAGAGAGAAAAAAGAATCTCCTGTATAACATCTCACAAAGTGGCAAGCTTAGAGGATAATTAACCCAGATGAAGCATCAAGATGCATTTTGAATGCAGTATCTTTAACAATTTTGGACCTATTTGAATATTTCATTTCTTTTGCCTTTATAGTAATTTATATTTTTAAAGAATGAGTCCATCTCATTATAAGCAGCATATATAGTTAGATTTTTATTTTTGTTTTTTCAGTGTGATAATCTTTGTCTTATCATTGAGATATTTGGTCTGCTTATATCTCTTATAATAATTAATATTTGGGGATTTAATCATATCATCTTTCAAATAATTTTAAATTAGTCCTACTTTATCTATTCTCTTTCTTGGCTTCTTTGGGATGGATTATGTTTTATTGAAATATTTTATATTACCTTGAATATCACAAACCTGTAAATCTTTTTTTTTTCATTTTTTTTTAAAGGAAGCTGGGGTTCTGCTGCTTTTAAGTGACTAACAGTGATATTTGTTGTCAGCACAACAGTTCTTCAAATCTTGCTTCATATTGTGTTTTTATTTTCTTCCTTTTTTTAGGACTGCACCCTCAGCATATGGAGGTTCCCAGGCTAGGTGTTGAATCAGAGCTGCAGCTGCAAGCCTACACCACAGCTCCTGGCAACGCTGGATCCTTAACCCAGTGAGCGAGTCCAGGAATCAAACCTGTGTCTTCTGGATACTAGTCAGATTCGTTTCTGCTGAGCCAGCCAGGAACTCCTGTAAACCATTTTTATGAGAGGTCAGAACTATGAAGTGAGGTATTTCTAATAGAGGTAGAACTATACAGCAGTCAGGATAAATGTCAGGACGTGAAGGACAAGTGTGTAGAAAGAGCACAGAGGAGATCAGGCATGGAGTAGGTACTTTTGTGCAGGAGTTGCAGGTATAGTGGAAATTACTTATAAGGATGCTGGTATTTCACAGAACATCCATAAAGAATTCAAATGAAACAGAAAAATGATAAACTAATCCCCAATCAGTAGGCACAAAAAGATATGGAAATAGGACAAGACCACATTTATTTAGGAGAAATTCCTAAAGAATAGGAAACTAACCCTTTATTCCAAGATCATTTGAGATTTCCCTAAACGTCCTCAGTTCTGCCTAAGAGTAAACATATAATATAAAACACATTTCTGATTCAGTTAACTTCATATTATAACTCAAAACAGTCAAGTTTGGAGCAGAATATACCTATTATTGTTTTTATTATTATTATTAGCAAACATGATGGAGGATAATGTGAGAAAAAGAATGTATATATATGTATAACTTGGCCACTTTGATGTACAGCAGAAATTGACAGAACATTGTAAACCAACTATACTTTTTAAAAAATTTAAAAACTGAGGGACAAAAAAATAAACAAATAGGAAAAAAAGCAGAGTGGTCTTTACTCATTTATAGCACTAGAGGGCACCAGAGCACTTCTTCAATCTCAGTAAAGACCAGTCCATTACTGGTATTACAAAGCAAAAGACTTTAAACAGGGAGTGAATTCAATACTCCAGAAAGCTTGCCTCCAAAATGACAGTTCTACTTTTCACTCAATTCGTTTGTTTATGTCTTCTGAAGGTCAGTGTGGGTGACCATTATTATTTATATTTACAAATGTTTAACTAATTCGTGTCTCTGAAGAGCAGAGTAGAAATGATGGACCCAAGGTATATAGTCTAAATCCTAATTTTAAAACTTTTCAGAAATAGCTCTTCTCTGCTCTGCATCCTGTGTGCAGTTGCAATTGCTCCTTGCCAGGCCTTCTCACAAAAGTTTCAGGATCAAGGGATTCCTGGCCTAGAAACAAAAGCAGAGTCGTTTCATTCCCCAGTGGATTGGAATGAACACTGGTCACAAAATCAAGTAGAAATGGAAGAGAAGACACTCAAGAAGATCCGAACAGGGACTATAAGGGCCCCCACACATGAGGTGACACACAAATTTATGCCATGTCAAGGACACTTGTATCTCACCCTATCACTCTGAAAACATCACTACCACCTGAACAGCTGAATATGCTTTATTGGGAGAATGATCTTTCTCTTTGTGTCAATGTTTCTGCACTACTGCTTTGGCTCAGTAATAAATATGTGAGATCTTTTAAAATTTTTTTCAGAAATAAAAGAGGACTTGTAGCTCCAGTGGCGCAATTGGTGAGCACGCGGTACTTATAAGAAATAAAAGAGGACTTGACCTAAACATTAAAAGGGTGCATCATGCCCCCATCCTCCAAAAGGACCAGGAAATTCATAGTAAGAGCAATCCCAGAGCAATTAACACCTGCAATCCAAGTAAGGATCTTACTGAACTCACTCTCCCACAAAAATAATGAAAACTTGGGCAAAGCCACTAAAAACAATCATTTCAGAATCCTGAAAATTAACCAAAGCCACAAACAAAACTGCAAATCATCCCTCCAAAAGAAACTGTTGAACTTGGATAAGACAGTGGGGTCTGTGACATGTTAACCAGGGCTATTCCCATCCCTCCTCCATCCCAAGCTCAGTAGCACACCCTTCAGAAGCATAAGAGGGCATCCTTTAGACTGCAATTAAAGGACACTAGACAATCACTCCAATCCACAAAAAGAAATAATGAGCTCCTGTGAAGGGAACTACATCAGTAAACATAAAAAGTATACTAGTTTTGTTTCTGACCCCTCTCTTCTCATATCTGTTTTTGAAGACAACTGCATAAAGCAAGAATTATAAAACTGTATTGAAGAGCTTATGATATACGAGGATATAATTTGTGTGAAGAGAATAGCATGACGAAAGTAGTAGGGAACAGAGTTATATTAGAACCTGTTTTAGAATAATATCAAAGGTAAATTAATATTAATCTGAATTAGATTGGTTTTTCTGGGTTTTTTTGTTTGTTTGTTTTTTGGTCTTTCTAGGGCCGCATGTGTGGCATATGGAAGTTTCCATGCTAGGGGTTGAATCAGACCTGCAGGCCTACACCACAGCCACAGCAATGCCAGATCTTAACCCACTGAGTGAGGCCAGGGATCAAATCTGTATCCTTGGATACTAGCTGGGTTTGTTACTGCTGAGCCACAAGTGGAACTCCTGAATTAGATTGTTTTAAGATGCTGATTGTAAACCCAAAGGCAACCACTAAAAATTTTTTAAATTTAAATACAGTAAAAGAAACAATAAGGGAATTAAAACGGCACACTAGAAAATATCTTTTTGGAGTTCCGGTTGTGGTGCAGCGGAAACGAATCCGACTAGGAAACATGAGGTTGTGGGTTCGATCCCTGGCCTCGATCAGTGGGTTAAGGATCCGGTGTTGCTGTGAGCTGTGGTGTAGGTCACAGATGCGGCTCAGATCCTGTGTTGCTGTGGCTGTGGTGTAGGCCGGCAGCTATAGCTCCAATTTGACCCCTAGCCTGGGAACCTCCATATGCCGCAGATGCAGCCCTAAAATAAATAAATAAAATAAATTAAAAAAAAAAAGATGGAGACAACTAGTCAAGGGAATAATAAACTGCTAAAAGAATATTAGTTTCCCTTGAAAAAGCAGGCTTAGAATCCATTAAAGTAGGAAAAATAAGGTTTCCACTACCAAACGATATTAAGGAGAAGCAATATCCTATGTAAGCAGAAGCTGGGTCTCAGATTCCACCTGTTGAATATACTGTAATTTGCTAATATTTTGTAAGATATTAAATTTCCAATCTTTGGAGGCTGAGGTTTTGGGGCTTTTTTAAATGGTATTCTTACTGTGATTATAGGAAACCAGTCTGCCCAAGCACATTATTAGATAAGAAAATACTCCCTGAAATAGATACTCACTGGAAGCTTTCCCTCATTGCACCCTCAACTTTATCAAGCCACTTGAGAAAAGAAGAGGAAGACTTCAAATAATTTTTTTTTTTTTTGTCTTTTGAGGACCAAACTCGCTGCATATAGAGGTTCCCAGGCAAGAGGTCCAATCAGAGCTATAGCTGCCAGCCTGCACCACAGCCACAGCAACTCAGGATCCAAGCCGGGTCTGCGACCTATACAACATCTCAAGGCAATGCTGGATCCTTAACCCACTGAGCGAGGCCGGGGATCAAACCAGCAGCCTCATGGTTTCTAGTCAGATTTGTTTCTGCTGCACCACGACGGGAACTCCCCAAATGATCTTGAGCAGCAACCACAAAACAGTACTTGAGATTTATAGGACACATTGCAGTGTTTCAAGTACTTCACATTCATCAGCTCCTTCAGGGTAACAAAACCAAACCTATAAGGTAACACTAACACCCATAAAATCAGAAAATCCATACAATGACACAATGATGAAGATGCTGTGGCTCTGGGCCCCAGAAAGTCTTCTTATTTTTTTTCTTTTCTTTTCTTTTCTTTCTTTCTTTCTTTCTTTCTTTCTTTCTTTCTTTCTTTCTTTCTTTCTTTCTTTCTTAGGGCCATACCTGCAGCCTATGGAAGTTTGTGGGCCAGGAATCAAATGGGAGCTGCAGCCACCAGCTTTGGCCACACCACAGCAATACTGCATCAGGGCCGCATCTGCAACCTATGCCACAGTTTGCAGCAACAGCAGATCCTTAACCCACTGAGCAAGGCCAGGGATCGAACCCACATCCTCAAGGACACTATGTCAGGTTCTTAACCCAATGAGCCACAATGGGAAATCCAATGGGAAATAAAACTCACATGGAGGCAGAAGAAATGGCAGCAGCAGAAATGGGTAAAAGCAGAGTAATAATAACTTGTACATTCCACATTTAAGTTTAAAGGAAGAAAAGATTGGCTGGGTTAATTTAAGAATTCTGAAGAAATTTCAGTAGAGATTTTATTTTACTGTCTCTCTCTCTCTCTCTCTCTTTTTTTTTAGGGCTGCACCTGCTGCATATGGAGGTTCCCAGGCTAGGGGGGGTCAAATCAGAGCTGTAGCCACCAGCCTACACCACAGCCACAGCAACGCCAGATCTGAGCTACATCTGTGACCTACACTACAGCACATGGCAACGCCAGATCCTTAACCCACTGAGCCAGGCCATGGATCGAACCTGCGTCCTCATGGATACTAATCAGAATCATTTCCACTGAGCCACAAGGGAACTCCTCAGCATAGATTTTTAAAAGACTAAAAGAAAGATTACTTCAACAAACAACCCTGAACCACACAGATCAGTGTTGAATTAACATATGCATTAGCATACGTATAGGTGACAGAAGCAGCTCAGATCTGGTTGCTGTGGCTGTGGCTGGCAACTGCAGCTCCTGATTTGACCCCTAGGCTGGGAACTCCTATATGTCACAGGTGAGGCCCTGAAAAGAAAAAAGATAGAATTTCAAAAGAGCTGTGTAATGTTGTGATCATTAATTCTCTTGGTATTCATCATATATTAGGTGAGTATGTTAATATTCTTCCAATTTTAAGTGTAGATTTAAAAATGGGACAGTTGAAACAAAAGGTCAAGGTTTCTAAAAAGGTCAGTGGTGGATGCTGGACTTTTGTGTGTCCCAGTCTATTTCAGGAATGTTACATCCTGAAAATTGATCTGATACACAGGAAACCATCATTTTCGTAGAATGAATATGATAAAAAAAAGTATGACAGAGTAAATTTGTTCAGAGTAGAAAAGTCAACTTACAAAAACAGATCCATGAGTCTGTAAGCCAAGCGTCCAAAAATTAGACATTCTGGTCAAGAACATGAACTTTCTGTATATTTTGTCATGTAACTAGCAAGTGGCTGGAACTTAATAAAAATTAAACATAGTGGGTATAAATCCATTACTCTATGGTTTATTTCACTACCATCTTAGCAGAAGGAATTGCTCTTTTTCTTTTAATCATCTCTGTCCTCTGTTTAATATTTCTAGCAGTTTATAAAGAATTTGTCATTATATTTGGAAAGAGTCCAGCACATCACAAATAAAACGAATTCAGATAGGACAAAATGTACAAAAATGGCAACTCAGAGTGGAATGGCAACCTTCCTATCTCAGGTCCAAGGTCATGAGTTTTGTGCTTTCCTTTAGAAGGAGTATCTTCGAGAGTTTAAAAAAGACCTCAGCTTTCTGAAACCACTCAAGTTTTTACATTGTTGTATTATTCAGTGAAGCAGTTCTTTGTCCACTTGAGCAGCCTTGTCTGTAATCTGTAACTTTAAGCATGGACAGGCAAGGCTCCAGTCCTGTCCAGTGATTAAAGTTACAGAAATTCTAAAAATCATGATTACTCGGTCTAAAGCTGAAAGCCAGCTGAAACCTTGAGCATAAACAGCAACCTGACACAGACTGAATTCAAAGCTTCAACACGTAGAAAACATGCCAATAAGTGTTAACTTCTTATTGCTGATGAATCATCACCATCATTCTTGTGATTATTATTCATTTAACCCCACATCTTCAAACTCATGAAAAGGAAGCCAGAGAACCAGATCCAAGAAAGGCTAATTTCCAGTCTCAACATATTTTAAAAGGACTTCGGGCTGCTTCTTACTCACCACCCTCATTAACAGGTCCTCAGCTACAACTTTGAAGTCATGGGTTGGACCTTCCCAATGAGAAAGTCAAAGTGCAATGTGAACTTTGTGGGACTGGCTTATTTAATCTTTCTCCAGGCAATTGTCTGTCCAATTCCTTTCTCTCCTTCAAATCTTTGCTCAAATCCTTCCATTTTCAACAAGGCCACCCTGTCCACCTGTTGACCACCTCCCCACGCCCCAGTCACACACTTTGCCCCCATTCCTGATCCACCTTTTTTTGCTTTCCTTCCTATACATATACAATATTTATCAACATCTAATATACAATGGAATTCACTTATTTGTTCTATTTGCCATCTACTGCCTGTAAAATATAAGCCCCATAGCAAAAAAGAACCTTGTTCCATTCACCTTTACATCCCAAGTACCTGACTATTACCTAACCCGGGGGGAGGGGGGGGAGGTATTGAAGGGAGTTCCCGTCGTGGCGCAGTGGTTAACGAATCCGACTAGGAACCATGAGGTTGCGGGTTCCATCCCTGCCCTTGCTCAGTGGGTTAGCGATCTGGCGTTGCTGTGAGCTGTGATGTAGGTCGCAGATGCGGCTCCGATCCCGTGTTGCTGTGGCTCTGGCGTAGGCTGGCAGCTACAGCTCTGATTAGACCCCTAGCCTGGGAACCTCCATGTGCTGCGGGAGCGGCCCAAGAAATGGCAAAAAAAAAAAAAAAAGGTATTGAAGGATGAACCTAGTTTTTCTGTATATTCTATCCCATCACTATTACAAACTATCATTACTATTATTGGCTTTATTGTAGCATGGTTCACGGTAAATGAACAAGAATACTGGTAACAACGTAATAAAAGTTAACAATGAATAATAATAATAATAAATTACTTGCATTCACTCCCAAAGCATTACATTTCTGATGTTATACGCCTGAGAGCCTTAGAAATTACCACCCCAACTTTTAATTCTGATCACCCTGTGAAAATTTTTGAATTTTTCTTGGCAGATGAAATTGATCTTTGGTAGAGGAAAACATACCAATGGAAGCCCCACAAAAGATAAATATGCCTTCTGTTGAATTTTCTTTTCTAATGGCTCCTCCATGAATAGTAATTCATATTAAAATAATAAGAGCTAATACTTTATTAGTATTAGTTAAGGGCTCTGCTTTAATATACTAGCTCAATAAATCTTCAAAACAACACCACAGAGCAGATGACACTGTTCTACCATTTTGTGGAGACAGTGGAAGACTATTCGGATGCATGAAACAAGTAATGTCAGAATCAGAACTGGGATCCAGGACTGTCTGTAGACTCTTGATGTTATAGCAAATTATGCCATATTGGTAAAAAATCACAGACACACACACACACTGTTTCCCAAATATAATCCAAGGTAAGTAATTGATGACAGCCAGCACTTCCAAAGTTCTAGGACATCAATCAAAATACCTTTTCTCTTCAAAAGTTTGAGTCATTCCATTGAACTCCTGGTCTTCCTAATAGTCTGTTTTACATCTAGAAATGCAAAGGGCTGATAAAAATAATTTAAAATTCTGGGAGACTTTTTTTTTTATCCTGAATATTTTTCCACGTTTTAAAGAAACACACACCTTGCTCTTGAGGGGATCTTTTTTCCTCAACCCTCTTTCTCACCTCTCCAGGGTTTCTCAGCTCTTCTCAAGTCCAGACACCCTGGCTCATTTTTAAAGCCCTATCTAACCTGCCTTCCTTTCTCAGTGTTTCTCCAGAAAACATTCTGTCCTGCGGTTGGGTCACCTCAATGGCCCATGAACACCATAGTCATTGCCCTTTCTTCTTTCGCTTTCTTCTTCATCCTCTTACAGTCCTGTCTTGACCACCCCTTATCGACCCTGACCAACCCTGAGAGTTCGCTGTCATGTGTTACACTTTCACACAGCAGGGAGTGGGCCGGGGAGCCGTCGGGATTTTTCCTGAGTTGCCAGTGTCGGGAACCTGGGATAGCTGGTCCCTTTACTTGCCTCCTTCCTTCTTGCTGACCCACTTGCTTTGAACTGCTCTACTGCTCCAGACCTCCAAGTGGCATGTCCCTCTATCGTCATATAGCTGTTTCCTCCTATTTGTTAGGCTTGATCTAGAAGATCCTTGATGGCAAGGCCAGGTCTAGATTAATTTTCATCATCTCCACTTTTTCGCTTATTTTTTTTCCATTATAAATTGTCTCCCACTGCACAACTAAAGCTAAATTTTTCTTTTCTTTTCTTTTCTTTTCTTTTCTTTTCTTTTCTTTTCTTTTCTTTTCTTTTCTTTTGTCTTTTTGCCTTTTCTAGGGCCGCTCCTGTGGCATATGGAAGTTCCCAGGCTAGGGGTCTAATTGGAGCTGTAGCCGCCGGCCTACACAAGGGCCACAGCAACACCAGATTCAAGCCTCATCTGCGACCTACACCACAGCCCGTGGCAACACCGGATCCCTAACCCACTGAGCAAGGCCAGGGATCGAACCTGCAACCTCATGGTTCCTAGTTGGATTCGTTAACCACTGAGCCATGACAGGAACTCCTGAATTTTTCTTGTTTTTTTAATTAAAAATTTTTTATTACAGTTGATTTACAATGTTATGCCAATTTCTGCCATACAGCAAAGTGACCCAGTTATACACATATATACACTCTCTCTCGCTCTCTTTTTTTTTTTTTTTTTGTCCTTTTGTCTTTTTAGGGCTGCATCTGGGGCATATGCAGGTTCCCAGGCTAAGGGTCTAATCAGAGCTGTAGCCGCCAGCCTATACCACAGGCACAGCAATGCCAGAATTGAGCCTTATCTGTGCCTTACACCACAGCTCGCGGCAACACCGGATCCTTAACCCAATGAGCAAGGCCAGGGGTGGAACCGGCAACCTCATGGTCCCTAGTCAGATTCACCTCTGCTGCGCCACAACGGGAACTCCCTGTACACTCTTTTCATAAAGCTGAATTTTTCAACGTCAGAGATCTTCTCTTCACTAGTTCCAATGGCAACTTTCTACTTTTTTTCTTCTCTGCGTTCATGGTCATGGCTACCTTGTGGATAGATTAGATCCCCCATGAAAGGGACGATCTCTCCCCCCTCCCTAGTAGCTGCTAAATACCTTCTATCAGGAAACCAGATGTCAAAGCAGGTAGGAGAGTGGCTTTCTCAGCTTATTGTCCTCAGGTCTCAGTGGAAGTGCAGGAAAGAAAGCCAGATTTTCTAGTTTAATGTGAGCATTTCATTCTACTTTGTAAGCCCATTGCTTCTATTAACTTCTTGCTTAAGTGTCCCAGCCTTGTCTGTGCCGGCCTGAAGTCTCAAGAGTATCCCGAAAAGTGTCTTATGCCCTCATTTGAATAAAAGCCTTATCAGCAGAGCTGATTTTTCTTTTTTAAATCCTCCATTAATTTTTTTTCTAATCTCAGGACCCCTTTATACATTTAAAAATTATTGAAGACCTCAAAGAGTTTTTGTGTATGTGCTTTCTAAGTATCAATAATTTCTATACTGGAAATTACAGCTAAGAAAATTGTAAAATATCTATTTATAGCTTTTTTTTTTTTCTGTTTCTGCCATACCTGTGGCATACGGAAGTTCCCAGGCCAGGAATCTAATCCAAGCTGTCACAGAGACAACGTTGGATCCTTAACCTGCTGTGCCACAGTGGGAACTCCAATTTTATTTATTTTTTAATTTATCGATTTACATATTTTTTGTCTTTTTAGGGCCACATCTGGAAGTTCTCAGGCTAGGAGTCGAATCTGAGCTGTAGCTGCTGCCAGCCTACACCGAAGCCAGATCCTTAACGCACTGAATGAGGTCAGGGATCAAACGTGGATACTACTCGGGTTTGTTAACCACTGAGCCACAATGGGAACTTCAGCCAATATTATTTTAAAATAACAATAATAAACTCATTTTATGGTAACATCTAGCATATTATTATTCTTTTTCCAAAACTAAAACATATAGATACGTTGATTGGCATTGTTTCATATTTTTAAATATCTTTCTTTTGTGTGGCTAAGCAGAAGACAAGGCAGAAGTATTCTGAATAGCTTTTTTAGGTAGTAATGAATATTCTTTGCTATTGTTCCAAAATTCAACAAGCGGTGGTCTTTTAAAAACTAGATGCAGGAGTTCCTGCTGTCACACAGTGGGTTAATGATCCAGCTTGTCTCTGTGGTTGCTGGTTTGATCCCTGGCCCAGTACAGCAGGTTAAAGGATCCAGCGTTGCTGCAGCTGTGTCGATTCAATCCCTGGCTGGGGAACTTACATATGCCATGGGTGTGGCCAAAAATGGAAAAAATAAATAAGAATGGGTGCAATATAGAATCTGAAACCATTATCAGTGAACTTTTTATAATTCACTTTGGATGGTCTTTTATCCTTTGATGATTTTGCATTATCAAAAAGTTACTGATCTTTGTTGTTCCTGCTGTGGCTCAGGAGTTTAAGAACCTGACATAGTGTCTGTGAGGATATGGGTTCAATCGCTGGCCACACTCACTGCGTTAAAGATCTGGCATTGCTGAAAGCTGTGGTGTAGGTTGCAGATGTGGCTCGGATCCATTGTGGTTGTGTGGCCTGCAGCTTCAATTCAACCCCTAGCCTGGGAACTTCTATATGCTGCAGGTGTGGCCCTTAAAAAAAAAAAAAATTTACTGGTCTTTGGAAAATACTGATTCACTGAGCTATACAGATCATCCAAATGTCTGGCTTATTTCATTATATAATATGAAGAAATCACATTTGATTTTTGGTTTTTTTTGTTTTTGTTTTTGTTTTTGTTTGTCTTTTTGCCTTTTCTAGGGCCTCACCCAAGGCATATGGAGGTTTCCAGGCTAGGGGTCTAATCAGAGCTGTAGTGGCTGGCCTACACCACAGCCACAGCAACGCCGGATCCTTAACCCACTGAGCAAGGCCAGGGATTGAACCCGCAACCTCATGGTTTCTAGTCGAATTTGCTAACCACTGAGCCACGACAGGAACTCCAGAAATCACATTTGTTAATATCACTACCAAACCTATCCAAAAAAAAGTCTGCATGGTTGGGAAGATGAAATGTTTCAGCTCACATAAGCAGGTACGAGTTTTCCAAAATCTTGACTTTTGCCTCAAGGTTCAACTTTTATCACTGACTATGAAAACCATCAGTGATTTTCCATGAAATAATAGTTCCATTTGTTCATTTTCAAGAAAACGTCTTCTAAATCTCCAAATGTGAGTAACTACAATTTGTCAGTCATTCTTTTTAGTAAAAACGATGTTCCATGAATACAGCTCAAAGAATCACTCAAATGCTTTTTCTTAAAACAGCCATCATACTTGGGTTTGCAGTAGAATCATTGTACACTGCATTTCCATTTGTCATATAGATTAAAAATCTGTACACGAGAGTCAAGATTTTTTCCTTTGGTTTCCAAAGGTGTTTTAATAAGGAAATCATAATTGATTTGTCCTACAAAATCTGCTAATAACTACATGCCAGTTAAAAGAGAACTTGGAATCAGAGAGCTGTATTAGCTTTTGAGATCATTGACCTCAAAATGTTCATATTATAAGTGTCTAAGATAAGAAGCTGGATAATTATGAATAAAGTAAAATTTTCATTAGTGACACTGAGATTGGGTAGGGACAAATGTGAATTAAAAATATATATTTATAGGAGTTCCCGTATGGCTCAGTGGTTAATGAATTCGACTAGGTTGTGGGTTCGATCCCTGACCTTGCTCAGTGGGTTGAGGATCCAGCATTGCTGTGCGCTGTGGTGTAGGTTGCAGACTCGGCTCAGATCCTGCGTTGCTGTGGCTCTGGTGTAGGCCAGGGGCTATAGCTCTGATTGGACCCCTAGCCTGGGAACCTCCATATGCCGTGGGAAGTGGCCCTAGAAAAAGGCAAAAAACAAAAACATATATATTTTTTTAATAGTTATTTCCCCAATACAATTTTTTTTCCTACTGTACAGCATGGTGACCCAGTTACACATACATGTACACATTCTATTTTAAGAGTCAAGATTTAATTCAATTAATAGTTTTTACTGCTTTGTCAAGAACATTTCAAAGTGATCCCTGCATTTTTTTCTTTTTCTGCAATTATGTAACACTGAAGAATATAATCACTACTAGTGCATTCAGTGCTACTGCTTTGATTTGTTTTATAAACTGTTGCTTTTGCAGCATCAGAGCAAATGTCAACACAGTGAAAAAAGCAAATGACATTTTAGTGTAACTATGAACATAAATTTGACCTTTGTGGCCCCCAGAAAGGGCCTTAGGGATCTCCCAGGACCCAAAGACCACCATTTGAGAATTGCTGAACTAAGATAAAAGAGGCAGCGTAATTGATTAGAGTAAGATTCCCAAAGAGAAGGTGATTCCTAAGGGTTGGTTCTCCTTCTAGAAGCAACACTGTTGAATATAACTTTATTTTTTAAGAGAGCAAATCCATTTAGCCATTCCCTCTATTTTCCCTAACACCAACCTGTTATCTGCTTTGTCTGATTTTCCCCCCTGGGTTCTTATTTTCATCTACTTCTATTATATTTATTTGTCACTCCAGTTCTGTCTCGGCACTATGTTCTTTTGCTACTAACTTCCTATGGCAGGAGCTGGGCCAGACGGACTGGGTGTGGTTATAGCACACACCTCTGAGTAGCACAGGAAACCTATGCTACTTTCCCAACTGTGAGATTTGGGGGTTGGAGGGGTTTAAAAAAAGATGCAAATGTGACAAATGCTGAATTTTAGGATAATCGAGGCCAGATAGACTCCCTGCCAGGACAGCTGCCTGCTCAGAGGTCCCTGAAGGGGAAAAGGTTCCAGGGCAGTCACACTGCGAGAGGCTCAAGGAAGGTCTGAAGGATGAGCCTCTGAATCCTTGTGTGGAAAGTGGTACCCACTCTTCTTGGCATCAGGTGTGTGAATCAAACGAAGGTGTGAGTTTAGCTCCTTTAGGAGGCCCTGAGGATGGATCTCTCTGGAACTTGAGATGCTGGGTCCTGGAAGGCAGCAGAGTCCTTGAAGGTCAGGAAGAGCCTAGCAGGGTGCACGGAACCATCACACAACTGTGGGCAGGACTTCTAATGAAGACACACATACCGGGTCCCCCTGCTCCCTAGGCGGCCCGGAATAGTCCTTGTCAGTGTCTGGCATCAGTTTAGAGAATTACTCCCCAAATTCCGTTCCCACCTTAAATGCTCTCCTTTCTGAGCTCCTCATGCTCTGACATTCCTACCCTATAGTTGTCCCAAATCATCTCACATTCAACATGCGAAAACAACAACAAAGCCCCAAACAAAACCCCTCTAAAACTATTTCCTAGGTCTTTTTCATTACCATCCGCTTAGTTATTTAAGCTAGAAACCTGAGTTCAGTTATATCAAACTTTTCCCACAAATCCTCATTCACAATTCTCAAACCCCCATGGGTCTGAAAATCCAAACTGATTTGGTAAGGTGGCATCAAAACTCGTGTGGCAACGAAACATAACTTGCAATGACATGAGGCTATTTGTGGCCAACCATCAGTACTAGAAAACACTAGAAAAACAAAACAATTAGAAACTATGTTTGCTAAATAAAGAGGCTGATCAGAGAACCTGCTTGCTCTCTTCATTGAAAAGGGGTATTAATAGTAAGAGCTAACATTTATGGAGAACTTACGATGTGCTCAGCACCTTCCCAAGCCTTTACATCTACTAACACATTCCATCTTCACAACCAGCCTCCCAGGTAGCTATTATTTCTTACCATTCCCATTTTACAGATGAGAAAACTGAGCCACAGAGAAGTAATTGGAAGCAATTGGCTCAAGGTCACACAGCCAATAAATGGTATAATTTGAAAGGGTGAAAGAAAACTGAAAAGGCAATGACTTATCATGTGATTCAATGTTATTATATCTCCTGTTCTCATAAAGCCAAAATCATCTCTCTGTTTACAGATGGTAAAGGACCCACACTTCAGGAAACCCTGGCCCACGACGGGGCACTCTCTTTTCTTTTCTTTAGGATTTTTATAACTGGGCTCTCTTCTGCCTTTGTAGCCTCATCTCTTGCCAGAGGAAACTTTCCACCTCTAGCAGTTCACGAAGCCCCCTATTTCTTTGTACTTCCATGACTTTGCTCACACTGCTTGGAATGTCCCTCTTCCTTTTTTTCCTATTAATCCTAGTCAGACTCAGCTCAAAGGCAATGTCCCACACAGTGGATTGATCCTTTGCCTTGAGCCCAGGACACCTGGCTTATTCTTCTGTGACTTACTTATTCTTTCTTAATCTCTAGATCCCAGACTTTGGAACCTACAATACTTAGGCTAGTCTATTACACCAAGAAAGTGCTCAATAAATATAAATTAGACATATTCACACCTGAAGAGTTTGTTTTTGTTTTTGTTTTTTTCACAAACCTCCATCAATGTAGAGAAGAAATGCTCTTGTCTGTGGGTGATGGTGGCTTGTGTCGACTAACCTGAGGATAGCCAGCTGGAGAGGAAAAGGGCCTGGGATACTGGGCAGGGTGCTGCTGCCCGTTGGACAGCAGAGGAAGAAAGGCTGGCTCCATCTCACAGTGGTGGTCCCTTTCAGGATAACTAAGTATCTTATTTCCTTCCACAGCCCTCAACACCAGTAAACCCTCAAAAACTTTGTGGAGGCTTTTTAAATTAATGAATGAAAAAATTACAGAGAAGAAAACATGTTCTCATACAAGAAAAGCTCAAAGTGCCTTCCTATCCTTAGACCTGAAAGAGTTCTTTGCCTGTAAACATAAAAGCTTCAATTTCTGGTGCTGTTAGAAGGCCATCCGTCATTCGGTAAACAGAGCAAATGAAGGTGGAGGCCCTGCTTCGTAGGATGTTTATGTACACTCGGTAAATCGAGCAGGATTTAGCTTTCTGTGCACAGATTCTCTCCTCGTTCTATTCACCTTTCCCGGACTTTAGCAATGCCTCCTGCATTCGAACCAGCGGGCTCGACAAACATGGGATTATCTGTCACTTGAAGGACGAGCTTCCGGGCCTCTGCAGACCCGAGGCTCACTGCCGGGTGCGCTGTCACCTTGTCAGTTCTGAGCTACGCGGAGGATTTCAAACGCACGCGGCCCAGTAAGCCTGTCTGCAGCCGCGCTGCATTTTCTCTGCGACCTGTTCTGGATGCACCTTGATTCTCAACCCGCTGTCCCCACGCCCTGAGGCACCAGATCCTCTTTACCTGGCGGCTGCCACCGCCTTCCGGAGAAGAGTGGAGAATAGTATTCCCAGACTGACGTTGGGCTTAAATTATACTTTCCGGAAAGCCTGTGGCAGCCCTGGGCTGGCTCCGCCTCCTGGGACTCAAGGGCGCAACGCAACCAAGGCTGGAGCGCCAGCCGTGGCGGCAGCCGGGGGCCCAGAGGGGTGGGGTGGGCAGGGTGGGCCAGGTGGGCGGGCCCTGACTAGGGGCGGGCCTTGGAGGCGGGGCGGGCCCAGTGCGACGGGGCGGGCCTGGGGGGGAAGCGGGATAGGGCCTGGGGGCGGGGCAGGGCGGGCCATCGAGGGGCGGGCCTTGGAGGCGGGCTGGGCCCTGGCGGCGGTGCGACCCAGACGGTGGCTAGGCCGAGTGTGCTGCCAGCTGCCCACAGGCCCAACTTGCCACCATGGAGCGACAGCGCCGGCGTCCGCGGGGACCGCTGCAGCAGCAGAGGCGGCCGAGGAGGAACGGGGGCTGGGACCAGGGCCTCCGGGTAGTGAGCCTGTGAACACCCACCGTCCCCCAGCCCCGACTCCTCCTTCCTGCCTTCCTGGGCTCCGGCTGTGACCCCGCAGGACGATGCGCGCGGCCGGACTCCCCGGAGGCTAAGCCCGCTGCCCTGCGCTCCGCCCTCGCTGCCGCCCTCCATGGCCTTGCCGGGCGCCGAGGGCGCGGTTGACAGGCCGGGGTCCCCCGCGCGGGGCGCCCCCGCCGCCTCCTCGTCGTCGTCGTCCGCCTCCTCCGGCGGCTCCGCCTCCGCCTCGGCCTCGGCGGGAGCGGGGCTGTGGGCCGCGCTGTACGACTACGAGGCGCGCGGCGAGGACGAGCTGAGCCTGCGACGCGGCCAGCTGGTGGAGGTGCTGTCCCAGGACGCCGCCGTGTCGGGGGACGAGGGCTGGTGGACCGGGCAGGTGCAGCGGCGCCTGGGCATCTTCCCGGCTAACTACGTGGCGCCGTGCCGCCCGGCCGCCCTCCCCGCGTCGCCGCCCGCCCGGCTGCCGCCTCCGCGGCCCGGGTCGCCGGTGCACGTCGACTTCGAGCTGTTGGAGCTCAAGGAGCTCATCGGCGCCGGCGGCTTCGGGCAGGTGTACCGCGCCACCTGGCAGGGCCAGGAGGTGGCGGTGAAGGCGGCGCGCCGGGACCCGGAGCAAGACGCGGCGGCGGCGGCCGAGAGTGTGCGGCGGGAGGCCAGGCTCTTCGCCATGCTGCGGCACCCCAACATCATCGAGCTACGCGGCGTGTGCCTGAGGCAGCCTCACCTCTGCCTAGTGCTCGAGTTCGCCCGCGGCGGAGCGTTGAACCGCGCCCTGGCCGCAGCCAACGCCGCCCCGGATCCCAGCGCGCCTGGCCCGCGGCGCCCACGCCGCATCCCCCCACATGTGCTGGTCAACTGGGCGGTGCAGATTGCGCAGGGCATGCTCTACCTACACGAGGAGGCCGTCGTGCCCATCTTGCACCGGGACCTCAAGTCCAGCAACAGTAAGTTGGGGCCGGGTGGGGGAGGGGAGGGAGAGGAGGGCGCAGCCTTGCCGGGCTCTGCCCACCTAGGTGCGGGCCCTGGGCGGGTTCCACCCGGACAGAATGCCGGGTGGAGGGAGGCAGGGGTCGGCCTCCCGACACCGTCAGCCCTTCTTGCGCAGACCTTCCAGGGCTCAGAGGTCCAGATCCTGCTTACTTGCTTTAGGGCAGGTGACACACTCACCTTGACTTTTTAGTGTGCTTTTAGTGTGCCTTTTAAAAAAATGCAGATCAGACTTGTTTGCAGACTAAACGGTTGTAAAATGGACTTTCTGGAAACCTCACGATGCTGTTTGGCCTTTAGGTACAGTAAGTGGTTCATTTGGATAGAACTTTGCAAACTGAAGGCTTCCTCAGCAGCCTGTGTGCCCCACCCCACCCCCGTTTTGCCGGGTGGCCTTCATCAAACTGCCCTTCAGTTTCACAAGCAGTGTATTGAGGTCTCTTCTTTCACACTTTAAATATGGCTTCCTGTCCTTTGACGTTTCCAAGCGGTTTTCTTCATTCAGGAGTCTCTGTACAAGAAACATGATTTCATGTTCCGTGGCCTGAGTGTTGCTGGTAAATAGTCTCCAGACCAGAAAGACCCTTTTGCACCATTATGCACGCTTGGGTTGAATTTAAGAGCAAGCTGGTTGTCCTTGGGCAGATACTCACAATCCTCAAGCCCTGGCCTATATCATTTACTTTGTTTATAAGTCAGGGTGCATTTTCCAGATGGCAGGAAAGAACGGACAAATGAACTAAGCGCAAATTCTGTTAAATTTCATAGTCTGAAAGAGCGAACAGAATTGCTGTTTAAAGTTTTTTCTTCAGTATGGAAGATTGCTTCCTATTCTTAGATTGAGATGAAATCTCCTGCAAGATTAAAGGCTGCAGTGAGAACTGGCATTGGCCTACCACAGCTGCATGTCTTTCCACCTTGTGAAACCTGCTAGGACAGGAGGTAACTCAAGCGGAAATGCTGTCCTTCTCCAAGTCTGCAGACAGAGGAGCGACAAGAAGAAATGATAAATTTGTAGTATGTTTGTGTAGATTTTTTTTTTTTTCTGGTTCAAAAATCCTTCAGCCCTGAAATGTATTTGAAAATGACAAATGTGGCATTTTCACGATGTGAATTATAAGGAATTTGAAAGTTGGTAGCAACATAAAAGCATTGACTATTTCTTTTAGGTTTTATTTTAGGACCTCCGTTTGCCCCCATGTCTTATAATTTAGATTGCACCTGCTTGAGGGATTAGAGCAAATTCTAACAAAATATGGTCTAGGAAAGTGGCGGTGGTGGTGTGTGTGTTCTTAGAGTTCTGACAGAGGCCACATGAAGGACTCTACAATTATTTGCCTTTGGACTGTGTTACAGTAAATTATAGCACAATTTTAAAGGTACTTAGTTTTGTAAATGCTTCATACCTGACACAGGTTTTGCTTCCAATTCGTGCTTATTTCCTAGAATATACTTTTATTGAAAGAAATGTTTCACGTGCTGCCACAGAACAAGGCCTGTGTGTCCTGTCCATGTGTCCCACAGGCCCTCTTCCCAGTGAAGTCCTGTGAGCTTTTGTCTGTCTCCCGGCAGTTCAGTACAGAACAGGGATTTTAAGGATGGCAGGAGCATCTTGCTTTTTGCTCTGGCTCTTGGCAGCTGGCACAGTTATGTGATAGCCATGGCACCTGGTGTTCTACAAACTCACTCTTCACAGGACATCACATCACCAACACAGGCCAAGCAATTTGGGTCCTTAGACCAAAAGAGGAAAGAAACTAACTATTACTTGTGCGTGATACTTAGGCTGTTTGGTTGGCTTATAATAATGCTTGAGGTCCATATGACTGTTCCCAAAGAAGACAGACCATGTTCGCTAGTGTCTGTAAGAGCATAACAAGGGAGATTAACCCATGTTCTTATAGATTAAAAACTTTAAAAGAACTAATACTATTAAACACTAAAACGAAAGAGTATGGCCCTGGAATAATAACGTGGTTAAATAGTTTTTATTGACGCCAGAAAAACTTGTACTGTGAAAAAACAAGTAGCCTGCTGGTGTCTGTGGGGGATAGTTTGTAATTTGAAGGTGATTATATGCCGCAGCGTAGTTTTTGAAAGACTTTTCACCCTCAGAATAACTTGCCAAACTTCCTGGAGCATTTTAATTTCTGTAATTGTCAGGCAAGATTGCTTTGCACTTGAATTTTCACACTTTTAAAAAAACTTAATTGGCTGGGTCACTCGCTTAGCCAAATATTTGTTACAATATGACCATTTTTATAGTTCTGTAATTTCTACCATGTAAGCATTTTGAATAGGGCCGCAAATGTGCAGATCACAGCGTCTAGCACATTGCCTTATCCTGGCTCTCTGCTGTTATTTATTCAGTGAATAAATGCAGACACTTTGGAATGCTCTTATGACATGTGCAGCCATAACTTCTTGTTCAGACTTTTTAGTACAGCTGGTACTTATAGTATGTTTTGTTTGACTTTATTGGTTATTTGCTCATGGTGGTAGTGAGTTAATAATAATGTAAACAAGGTTTTAAAAAATAAAAATCAATATTGAATTTTAGCTTTATTCCTTAGTCTATTCATGTAACAAAGAGCCAGTCAGTATAGGACCACGTGGAACCAGGCTAGTAGAAATGATTGTGTAAAACAAATGTTTAAATTTATCAAAGTGAGATACGGCTCTCAATATATTTTCTTTCCTCTTTTTCTCATTGATCTTTTTTTAAGTCTTATATCATTTTGAGACAATGGTTATGTTGAAGTAAAAGGAGCTGATGTTGTGATGGTACAAACAACTTTTGTCCCTTTCCTAACAGATAACTAAAGAATGAAAGCAGAGCCAAATTAGCAAGTTTTAAGCATCATTTATGTTGTGCAAATACACTACTAGGTCCTATCACTCCTGGATGCAGAGTAAATAGAAAACAGTTTGCTAAATCTCTACCACAACTGGAAAACAAGACAGAGCAGCCTGAAGTTACTGTGAAAATGGCCAGTTTTATATGTACTCAGAGAAAAATCATCAGGAGCTGAAACTCATTATTCAACACGTTTCGAGGGCCCACCCTGTGCCAGGCCCTTCTGGGCCCCAGGACACAGTGGCAAAGCCATGGCAAACGGGGTCCCCGCTGGCATAGGGTGTAGTCTAGTGGGCAAGATAGATGGCAGTCATGCAGATGTTAGAAAGTGCCATCAAGACAGTAAAGGGTGGGTGAGGGGTGGAGAGGGAAGGGTTGGAGGCTGAGGGTGCTGGTCAGATGGGCTGGTCGAGGGAAGCCTCTCCGAGGAGGTGATAGGGAGCCCTGGGGGAGGAGTAGAGCAATGATCCAGGCAAAGAGCAGAGGGAGCAGAAATGAGCCTCGCTTGTTGGGGCAACTCTGGGGAGACGGCAAGCAGTGGGGTGGGGGGTGGAGGCAGTGGGGGGGGGGGGGGATACTAGGTAGGCGCCAGGGTGGAGGGGGCTGTCAGGTGGTGAGCACTGTCCATGGGTCCAAAGCCTGGGAGCATTTTGTGCAGAGAGGGGGTGGGATCTGATGTCTGTGTTTACAAGGTTACTCTAGAGAGTGAACTAGTAACTGGCCATGGAGGTTGTCCAGGCCAGAGAAGGCATTCACTTGGTGGAGGGCAGTAGCAGGGGAAATGGTTTTCAGGGAAGCTACCAGGGCGGAGTAAAAATAAAATGCTATGGTATGTAAATTGCCAAGGGTGATTTGAATTATTAGAATTCAGTCTCAAGTGTTTCATTTATTCTGGCATTCTTCAGGATTGAAAGAAGATTGCACGGCATAATTTATGGTTCCTTCTCAAACTATGTTGCTTGCTGTGTTCTGCCTTTCTTTCTTTCTCTCTCTTTTTTTTTTTTTCAGCGGAAAAATAAACCTTCCATGAGAAACTGAGCCACTGGTTCTGGTAGCTGCTTATTTGTATTTTTTATTTCAATGATTAAGCATCTTTTTTATCCTGATTTTTTTTTTTTTTTAGCCTTCTGGGAATAATTATTATCTATACTACTATCTACAAGGACATCTGCAGTCTCTGAATAGACATAGTTATATTTACTATGAAATGCAGTTGAGAGCTCTTACTAAAACAAACTACAAAAGGATCTAAATTTTTTTTTTTTAGCTTTTCTCATTAGTACAGTGTAAATAAAGGAACTATTTGAGAAAATTACAGCAAATGTGTTATCTCCAAAAGGTGCTTAAAAAGCTCGTAAGAATGATTTGGAAGAGCTATTAATTGTGCAATTACCGGTTAAAAGACATGCCTCTTCTCCCTTGTCTCATCTGTGTCTCTTCTTTTACTCCCAACGTGTAACTTCATGCATGGCCTCTTCCTGTTCCAAGAGTCCTGGGACATCCGTCCAAAGAGCCCAGTGGGGACAGCTAATCTGCTTCTGAAACAAAATCAGCTAAAGATACATTTTTGGTAGAACAGCAATCACAAAGGGTCACCACGTCTTCTCCTGCCATTTTTATGCTTACATATTAAAAAAAAAAAAAAAGAATCCACTTGTAATTTTCTAGAGTTGTGAAGAGGGGCAGTAATTTAGTGCTGGATTCTACCCACTTGTTACTATACACATCTGATCATTTTTGTGGTTATTGTCAAGTGTATCGAGGTATGGGAAGGTAAGAGGATGGGGAATTTTCCTCCCCCCGTTTCCGAAGGCCAAGGCCGTCCGTAAGCCCAGTTTTCCCACACTGGCACGTGAGTGTTGAACTTTGGCGGATAGTGCAGAACTGGAGGGAGCACTGGCTTTGAAGTCAGACCAGGGTGTGAATATTGGTGTCGTCATCTATGCTGTGTGACCTGCGGAAAGTTATATCACCTCATCTGAGCCTGAATGTCTTGATTTCTGATACTGTCCACAGCATTCCTCTCTAAGAAATGGACAGCAGTCAGGTAGCTAGATGCTGTTTAATCTTTTACTCACCCTTCATAAGCAATTAGGTAAATTCTGGCCTGAAAGCAGATGGCTTTTTTAGGGAACAGTTAGCAGACACGTGTGACTAGAATGAAAGGGAGCTGGGGGGAGGCTTTTTTGAGGAGGAGACAGGCGTTTAGCCTGTGGCCAGACAGCATGGCCTTGAATGCCGTGCTAAGAGGTGTGGACTGTCTAAGGGCAAAAGCAAGCTGTTGACAGTTTGAAGGAGGAAATACTCTGATCTGCGGTAAGACCAACATCTACAAAGAAAAATATGTAAGTTTAGGATAATTTGCTTTATGACTGTACTATGTAGGCTGTCAGTCATGCAGAAATAAAAAATAAAATACTTGGACATAATTTTGGCATAAATGATCATTTATGTCCTGAGCCTGGTTTTTATAACCACTATTTAGTGAGCTCATTTAGGGCACTTTCTTTCTCTGATTCTTTGGAGTTAGAAAATAATGACCAGATTTATTATGTCAGTTATTTTTAACTCCAAATATTTTAACTCTGTGGTACTTGAGGGGCTCCCCTAATAAGGGAATTTTAGGGGCAGAAGAAGGGTTCCTGGGGAGGCTGGGGAAACTGTGCTGGTTTTATTTTGGAGCCTGGTCATTTGTACAGATGACCCCTAATCAGAATGAATTCAGTATTTTTAAAAATTCTTCTTCAAATACTGCTTCATCTTAAGTGCTGTAACTAAGTATCAGCAGGAGCAGGAGCGAACATGTATTTAATGCTTATTAGATGCTGGGTACTGCCCAGACTTTATCCTCATTTATTCCTCACAATGACCTTTTTAAGGTTGATACTTTGATTATCCCCATCTTATAGATGAAGAAACATGAATCCAGGGATTAATTAGCTTGATCAAGACCACTCCACTTGTCAGATAATTGAATCCAGGGCCTTTAATCCCATAACTTGACCGTCTGTCTTCTTCATTTGGTGCCTAGATGAATAGTTCTCAAATGTGTGTCATCAGAACCCCAAAGAGCTTTCATTTACGTGGGTTTGGCTGTTGATATTTACCATATTAGAAATTTAAGATGATAAGTTTAAAGATATTTAATATAAAAGTAATGACAGGACATGTTAACATAGCATTTTTAATGGGGGGGGCTTATTTTCCAAAATAAATTTAGCGAGAAGAGTGGCCTTGCTTTATACTTTGAGCTCATTTTGCTGACTTAGCAGAAGACAGATGAACATTTCTATCTGCTTCTGCGTTTCACCTGTTACCACCAAAGGGTTGCTCACGGTGCGTGGGCCACACTTTGAGAACCCTAGGCTAGAGGACCAGTTTTTTTTGCTGGAGAATGGCTCCCTCAAGCAGTTGTTCCGACACCTAATGTAGCATCACACACACCCCATGAACTTCTCGAAGTACTATTCTCTGACTCCCTTTTAGATATTCTGATTTGGTTGTGTTCAGTGGGAACAAGCAATGAATTTTTTCTCTAACACTTCATTTTAAAAAATCTTGAAATATCCCAGGTCAAAGGACCTTTAAGCAAACACTTGTCTACTCACCACCTAGATTCTACCATTAATGTTTTACCAAACTGCTTTCATGCAGACCTAACCCTATCCATCCATCCATCCATCCATCCATCCATCCATCCATCCATCCATCCATCCATCCGAGCTTTGGATGCAGCAGTGTATTTTTTAAGAAGCTTCTTGAAACTGCTGTCCAAGGGACCAGATGTGTGGGTTCCTTCTTACGGTTGACATGTAAATTCTTCCGTGGCAACAGACTATCTCCCAAGTCCAGCTCAGTGTCTGATGATGTTGGTCGGTCATAGAAGGCACTAGATGGGGGTATGGGTGACATATTCTGGGCTTGGGTCTCTGGGGAAAGGACTATCTGGCGTCTGTCCCTCTGATGTTGGGGGTGTTGTGTCTAAGAGGGGATCTCTGACTGCACTGCTTACCACCCATGGGCTCGTGAACCCTGATTTTTTTTTTTTTTTTTGGCTTTTTAGTGTGGCACCCGAGGCATATGGAGGTTCCCAGGATAGGGGTCAAATGGGAACTACAGCTGCCGGCCTACACCACAGCCACAGCAACACCAGATCCAAGCTGCTTCTGTAACCTACACCACAGCTCACCGCAACACGAGATCCTTAACCCACTGAGTGAGGCCAGGGATTGAACTTGCAACCTCATGCTTCCTAGTTGGATTTATTTCCACTGAGCCATGATGGGAACACCTCCGGCTTTTTGAATAGAGTGAGGTGAGGACCAGTACACCTGGGGTCCATACACTTTCCCACCAAATCCAGGTAACGTGTTTGGCTTTGAAGGCCATACAGTATCTGTTGCAACTCTTCCACTCTCGAATTAGGCCCCTAGGATGAAGTTCGCTGACCCCTAGTATATGTCAGAGTATTTAATAAACTGTAAGATACTATCTAAATGTAAACCGGTGACGATGCTCATTTTTATGTATGGTTTAGAAACTCCCCTGAGTGCTTTAAATATTTACTACCTTTGTGTGGGTGAACTCACTGATACCTAAAATTGTTGCACAATTCTTTATAGCCAAGAATATTATTATTAGTCATTCTGCAAAATATATAGTGCCGTGTTATCACATATATATTCATCTTGGTGGGGATGAGGGTCTTCTAGACGCAGGCCACCCTGTACCGGGAAACAGTCCAGAGCTTCGTCTCCCATGCTGCCATCTTCACGCTTTGGCAGGTCTGCTTGTAACTTGGGTTGACAAGTTGAGGGTCAAGGAGAAAAGGCACGAGGGACTAAATTGCTCTTGTAACTATGTCACTACCAGAGTTCATTACTAGTACATTTTTAAAGTTGTTTGAAGAAGCGAATCACAGGCTATTTGGGGGAAGTATCTTGATGGCATGTAGGATGTTCGAGTTATTATCGGCTTGATTGACTTCAAGGAGTTATTTTGTTTCAGGCCTTCTGCAAGTACTGCCTCAAATAATACTGTCTGTATTGCCTGTTTGTTTGTTTTACTAGTGTATTAATGTAGAAAGTTGTGGAAGATTCCTCCCTCATCATTTTTCTTTGTTACATACCTTGACAAAATACTTAAAATACTAAGGTGATGGGAATACAGAGCTCGACTTCCACAGGCAGAGACGTGTAAGATGTTTTCTCATGAAAACCGAGGGTCGCGTGTGTCCATGCAAAGGTGGATACTATGGCACCTGCTTTGGGTGGGAGGAGTAGTGTGGAGTCCTGTTGCAGCTGACCATGTCCCCCGGTCCTTGCTGGGTAACCTCTTCTTGTGTTTAATAAGGGGATTGTTTCATTTACACCACAGTTGCTTAGTGACCGGGAACTCTGTGCTGGGAGCTGTCTAGGCTCGGGGTTCAGTAGTGAGCAAAGCAGGAGCTGGTTGCTCCCCTTGTGGCCACAGCCAGTGGACCACGTGGACACAGGAGTGTAATGAGTGGGCAGTGTGCCGGAGAATGGTGAGCGCTTGGTAGAGACACTGGAAGTTGAGAGGAGTTGGGGGTGTCGGGGTGAGCAGCGGAAGGCCCAGAGCGGGAGGCCAAGGGGGGCCTTCCAGAAGGGGAAGCAAAACCTAATGGGTGGGAAGGCAGGTCATCTAGGGACACAAACTGTTGTAGCCAGGACAGAAATTGCTCCTCACATCAGAGGCCAGGTGAAGGGGAGGTGTGGGGCCTAAGGCCGGGGAGGGGGGGGTCCCCTTGGCCACTGGAAGGTGCGTTTTTGTTTTGTTTTGTTTTTAATTTTTTAAAGTCGTATTGAAGGAGAGCTGATTTACAAGGTTTGTGATCATTTCTGTTGTACAACAAAGTGATTCAGTGATACATGTAACACACATCCATTCTCTTTCAGATTCTTCTCCCACATAGGTTATCACAGAATATTGGGTAGAGTTCCCTGTGCATGTCTCCCACCCTATTAGGATTCATGCCCAAAATAATAATCATTCAAATAATGACAAAAAATTATAATATCGTACTACCTACATAAGTAGCTATTTCAGCCTTACTTAACTTACATTTCTACATATAACTCACTCTACATCCCTAACTATAAACATAAAAATAAAATGACAATTTGGGTACACAAAACAAAATTTCTTCCAACAATGATCGCAATGTCTACATTAATTTTACCTCTCACACCAGCCCTCTCAACACTAAACTAGGAATTTAGGTTAATATCGACCAAGGGCCTTCAAAGCCCTAAGCAAGTGCGATGTACTTCATTCCTGAATAATAAGGACTGCAGGACTGCATCCTGTACACAGCAGGTCCCCTTTGGCCAGTCATTTCATATACCTCAGTGTGCATGTGCCAATCCCAACCCACAGCTTGTCCCTCCCCTGCCATCTGTCTCTGTTGGTAACCATACATTTTTCAAAGTCTGTGAATCTGTTTCTGTTCCGCAGGTAAGTTTGTTTGTATCCTTTTTTTAGATTCCACATGTAAATTATTTCATATAATGTTTGTCTCTCTCTATCTAACTTCACTTAGTATGATCATCTCTAGGTCCATCTGTGTTGCTGCAAATGGCATGATTTCATTCTTTTTTATGGCTGAGTAGTATTCCAATGTATGCATGTATCACATCTTTTTTTTTTTTTTGTCTTTTGTCTTTTGTCTTTTTAGGGCTGCACTCATAGCATATGGAGGTTCCCAGGCTAGGGGTCGAATTGGAGCTGTAGCCACCGGCCTACACCAGAGCCACAGCAACTCCAGATCTCAGCCACATCTGTGACCTACATCTCATGGCAACACCGGATCTTTAACCCACTGAGCAAGGCCAGGAATTGTACCTGCAACCTCACGGTTCCTAGTCGGATTCGTTTCCTCTGCACCACGACGGGAACTCCTATACCACATCTTCTTAATCCATTCCTCTGGAGAGTTTTGAACCGAAGCCCCAGCTCTGAGTGACTTTGCAGCAGGTTACACAGTCATAGTTTTGAGAACAGATGAGACAGGGTGAGGGGACCATTTGGGGGCCGGCACCCCGTTGATGACATTTAAAGCCCTGAGATTGGCTAAGATGATCTGGGAACTGAGTGCTGATAGGGAAGACCAGCAGTCCAAAGACTGAGTCCCAACTGAGGTTACCAGTAATTAGAGGCCAGGAGACAGAGAGGAACCAGATGAAGGAGCAGCTGGAATAGGAAGGAAAGCAGAGAATATCCTGATGCCCAGGGGCCAGTGAAGAACGTGGTTCAGGGGAGAGTGATCAACTGTGTCCAATGCGTTGTCAGATCAGTATCTGGATAACTTCTTTGTTGCAGTTACTTCTAGAACAGTCTTTACTCCCCACACTGTTTTAGGAGGGCAGAGATGAGCCAGTTTTCTATAATCAGCAACTGACTTCTCATGAAAAGCCTTATAATAATTCATCATCTTCCCGCTCATTCTTCCTCTTACAGCATCCACTCACTCATTTAGCAATTATTTATTGAGCATATAAAAATGCCAGCTGCTTAATCACGTTGCTGTGCAGCAGAGATTAACACATTGTAAATCAACTGTGCTTCAGTTTTTGAGAATGCTAGTTGCTGTGCAGTAAAAAGAAATAAACATGATTAATTACGTGCAAGTTTTATCTTTCAGTTGCTTATAATTTGATTAGGGAGATGAGACCAACAAGTAAGATAAATGTTTAAGTGTAATGGGAGTGGCACAACTTAAGTGCATTAGAAATGCAGTGAACTTAGAGCTGAGGCCGGGTGTGATTTTGTGGATGGTCCACACAGCAGGTGCAAGGAGTATGGAAACACCAATGCCCTGTCATGTTTTTTATTTATTTTTAGTAAAAATTTTCTTTTAATTTAATTTTTTTTTCATTTTAGGGTCACCCCTGAAACATATGGAAGTTCCCAGACTAGGCATTGAATCGGAGCTGCAGCCGTTGGCCTATACCACAGCCACAGCATTGCAGGACCTGAGCCTCATCTGCAACTTGCACCGCAGCTTGTGGCAACACTGGATCCTTAACCCACTGAGTGAGGCCAGGGATCAGACCCCCATCCTTGTGGATACTAATCAGGTTCTTAACCGGCTGAACCCCAATGGGAGCTCCCTAATTTAATTTTTTTTTTTTTGGCTGTTCCCACAATATGCAAAAGTTCCTGGGCCAGGGATTGAACCTGCACCACAGCAGCTACAATGCCAGGTCCTTAACCTGCTGTGCCACCAGGGAACTCCCAATGACATGTTTTTTAGAAGCGGCTTTTAATATACAGAATTGTTAGAGGGTAGGGTTCATTTTGGAGGATCCAGGAAGAGCCGAAGGGGTCATTGAGAATGTGCTTGACGACTGGCATGAAGGTCTCCAGAGACGAGTAAGTCTATGAATGGAGCACGTGTGGGAATAGATGGAAGGAAATCTGCGAAAACAGGGCTTTTTGGTCAACCTAGAAAGTTATCATTTATTTCCCGAAAAGGAGTGGTTGGTAGTTTTCATTTCCTCATTGTCTTAGACAGAGAAGTGATATTTTGTTAATGTATTCTTTCACATTGTTGCTTTTCTCAACAAATTTCTTTCTGCTAACCTTTTTTTGGATAATATATTCCTAGTTAAACATTAATTGAAATGAACCTGTTCGACTCAAATGGAATTTGGACCAGCAGTGCCCATAATTGTTGAGGAAATAGAATGGATACATTGTAATTGCTTTGGAAAAAAAAAAAAAGCTATAGGTTGTACACTATAATTCGGAAAATACCAATGTGAAACTTCAAAGGAGCCGGAAAAATCGGGCGCCTGGTGGTTGAGTAAGTAGATGAAGCCCAGGTTGTAAAGGCTGATGGTTAAAGAATGGGGCTAACAGGGGTCAGAAATCTTTACCGAAGTCTCATGAAAGGGGGGTGCAAATCCTGGTCGCTAGCTTACTAGGGAGAATCTCCTACAGCTGTATTGCTTACACCCAGAAAGTTGATGTGCCCAGTTTGGGCACGATCCTTCCTGGGTTCCCTTCCTGGTCAGGGCAGGAAGCGGAAGCCCTGCCAGCCTCTGTCCTCAGCTGAAACCTGGCCAGGTGCCCGGTCACATTACCTGTCCGGACACTGGCTATTTTTGGTTTCGGTCACTTTGCCCAAAAGATAAGGAATTTGAGGAATTCTGCTGAACACCTCTGAAATAGAATCACAAACAATGGGCCTTTCATGGAACTCTGAACATTTGACATTCATGGTGTTATTTTAACTTGTTTTCTGTTAGTTCAAAGCGAGGAGGCACTTTGGTCCGTGGAGACTTTGGACTTGGGATGGGGGCAGGTGTTCTCAAGGCGTCAATGCAAAGGCTGCTGCTACTACATCCTGCCCTGGCAGCTTTTTGGAAATGCAGTCAAATTTCATTGTTTAGTTTTTAGTTCTCAGTTTGAGTTCTGTTTTTATTAATTGTAGAGTTGCCCTTCTCAAGTTTTTTTGTTTTTTTGTTTTTTTGGTTTTTTTTTTTTTTTTGCTTCTCAAGGGCTGCCAGGTCTTACTTGGGATCTGGGAATCTGGGATGGTTTTAATGCCCGTTTTAATCAGTGCTTCCTCATGCCTTCCTGTCTGGATGTTTATCAAAATGAGGAGATAATGTATGTGGAAGTCTGCAAGGCACCTTGGTCATTCATTTGGAGTCTCTTTTGGTGGCAAAGATGTCATTGTTTAAAATAAGTTCCCCATGGAGTTCCCGTCGTGGCTCAGTGGTTAACGAATCCGACTAGGAACCATGAGGTTGCGGGTTCGATCCCTGGTCTTGCTCAGTGGGTTAAGGATCTGGCGTTGCCGTGAGCTGTGGTGTAGGTTGCAGATGCGGCTCCGATCTCGCGTTGCTGTGGCTCTGGCGTAGGCTGGTGGCTACAGCTCCAATTCAACCCCTAGCCTGGGAACCTCCATATGCTGCAGGAGCGGCCCAAGAAATGGCAAAAAAAAAAAAAGACAAAAAAATTTAAAAAATAAAATAAATTCCCTAGTGGCTCAGCAAAGTCAGGTTAAGGATCTGGCATTGTGACTGCTGTGGTGTGGGTTCAATCTCTGGCCCGGGAATTTCCACATGCTGTGGGCATGCCCCCCCCAAGTGAAATTAAAATTATAAGGGGGAAAAATGTCATATAGCTGATGAAGTAGCTAATTAATCTATTTTTGATAAGGCTTTAATGGATTAGGTATTTATTTTTCTTGACATTCACTAGGAATAAGGACTGAGAAATAATTATACTTTAAGCTGACATGGAAGGAAAGAAATTTCAGGAGTTAACAGAATGAAATTTCTGGTTGTTCTACCCCCCTTTTGTGATTGGTAGCTTTATCAGGGACACAGAAGACTGAAAATACAGTCATGCACATGGGATCTGAAGCCAGGCCCTGTATTGTAGACATATGATCTGGGATAACAGTTCTTTTTTTGGCTGTACCCGTGGCATGTGGAAGTTCCCAGGCCAGGGATCGAATCCTCGCCACAACAGCAACCTGACCTGCTGCAGTGACGACTTCAGATCCTTAACACGCTGCACCACCAGGGAACTCCTGGGATAACATTTCTAGAACTATAAATTGGAGATTGTGATTTCCACCTCACAGAATAGTTTGAAGATCCTCTGAGATGTTAAACGAGCGGCTACACTATATATAGAAGAGGATTAGTAAATGGTAGGCAATATTCTTATTAGAACTGGTGATAATTATTATTAATAAAAACGATTCCATTGACCATTTGATGTACAAGGTACCGCCTGAGGGGTATTGAGGGAGAGAGCAGGACTCCTTGCTCTCCAGATCTTACAATTAGAAGATCACTTATCAGAAGGACTATTACAGCACAACAGTATTTATTCAGTATTGGTGATTTCTAGAACCAGTCCCCACCCAGGTATCCCTTTGTGCTTCCACCTGGTGTTGGTTCTCTCCAGTTGCGTTAACTCTTTGACTTCTGTGACTGTCTAAATGGAGGCCATGAATGTGAATCCATTGCAAAGTGAAAATTCAGCCCTTGCAAAGTGATAGGATTTCCTGATGTCATGAAAAGTGATGTTGAAGATGTGCTAAAAATGCTTTCAAACCCATAGATAAAGGGCTTGTGTGCCTGTGTAAGTATGTGTGATCCTTACAGACTGCTTACTGTTTCAGCCCTTGTTTACCTGTACTCGTGTCCCCCTCCCCCAACCTCGTGATGTATGTGCTGTCATTTCCATGCCAGGCAAGGGAGCAGAAGCACAGAGTCCAGACCACGCAGTCTGGCCCCAGAGCACCTGCTTCCAACACTGTGCCAGAGCGCCTCCACTGAGATCACTTGATAATTGCCCAATGGGAGGAATCAGAAAGGAGAATAGGTACCTCATATAGAGAGGTTCCAAAGGATAAAGGAAGCCCCTGTGAGAAATTAATAAAAGCTGTCAGCTGAGCAGTGCAGGCAGTGGTTAGGATCACAGCCCCAGGGTCAGACTGCTTGAGCCTGGCTGCTCCTTAGCTGTGTAACCTTGGGCAGATCACTCAACATCTCTGTGTCCCCTTCCTTATCTATCAAGCACAGGTGATTAATGGCACCCACCCAGAGCCTTGTGCTGATTTAGATGCCTGTCGGTGTACCTGACAGAATGTGTTCAGTCATCGCCAGTTATTCCTGTAATTAACATTTGGGAACGTGGACCCCTTATGGTCACGTTCCACAGATCAAACGTCAGTGTGCCTGATACTAGTCTCCACTTTTGTTTGGATAATTTATTCTAAGAAACCTCCCACGCTTGCTTGTTTTTGTCCTTCTTAGGGTTAGTGAATAGTTGCAACAATGGCAACAATGTTGTTAAAAAAAGAATAAAATAGATTTACAATCCTTTTATTTTCCAGGGTGAAACTAGGATAACAACTCCTTCCCCTGACACATATATACCCTTTTAACTCTGAAATTTGGGTGGCTGTTTAATTGGATTCACGGTGTTGCTTAATTTTTTCAGTACTAATCATCCTCTAATAATGAAGACCTATTTCTTGGGATTTTTCGTGAGAATTAAGTGAAATAGTGCTTTAAAGAATAAAGAATATGGTGACTATTGATGACTTGTTCATGACTTAGGAATTGGCTATTAAGAATGGACTGTTTTGGTAAATCAACTATAACAGAAAAAAATTAAAATCCTTTTTAAAAAAAGAATGGATGTTTTGTTCATTTCATCTGTAAACATTAAGCACCTGTGCTGAGTCGGACCTGACACATGGTAGGTGTGTGTGCGCCAATGTGACTTTCTCACCACTGTCCTCCCCTCCCCGCCATCTCTCCCTCCCTCTTGCTCACTCTTTCACATTCACTCTCTCACATTCTCACTGTCTTAGTGCTAACAGTAGTGGAGGAGACAGGTGAAAACAGTGCGGGTACCTGATGCTGTGTAGCGCTGTCGTGGAAACACAAGCTCACGTGAGTGTGGGGGAGGGAGCACATCCTAGGCTGGGGGGTATTTGGAAGGTGGAGGTGTCACTGAGCAGTTTGGGCCAGAGGCAAAGGCAGCTGGGCTGAAGCAGAGGAGGCTCACCCACAGAGGAGTGAGGCAGAGTTGGAGGTGTGGGTTGCTGTGCAAATCTCAGGCTCTGATGGCCCAGGTTTAGGAGTGTGGACATTATCTCTGAGTTATGGGGCACCGTGGAATGTTTTCAGTGCAGATGGATTAAGGTATAATTTCCATACAGTTAACCTCACCCTCTGAAGGTGTTCAGTTTGATGAGTTTTGACAAATGTATATAATCCTATTACCACCACCATCACCACCACCATCAAGAAAGAGAGCTTGCATCACTGAAAAAGTTCTGTTGTATAGCTGCAGTCAGACCTTTCTCCAGCCTCTGGCAACCCGCTGATCTGACTTCCGTCCCTCTTCTTTCAGATGTCCTAGGGAATTGCAGTATGTAACCTGCGTAATGGTTTTGAGATTCACCACTGTCATTGTCAGTGTTTGTTCATGACAGCCTTAAAAGGGAAGGGAAGGCTGCATGGTTTAGGAAGACGGATCTGCTATGCGTGGTGGTGGGTTAGAGAGGGGAGTGGGGGGCTGCCTCCTGTCCAGTGAGAACGATGATAAGGATGGTGCAGGGCATTGAAGAGGAACAACTGGACTGTAGGTTGGAAGGCGGGTTTTTTGTTTGTTTGTTTGTCTTTTTGCTATTTCTTTGGGCCGCAGCCGCGGCATATGGAGGTTCCCAGGCTAGGAGTCGAATCGGAGCTGTAGCCACTGTCCTACGCCAGAGCCACAGCAATGCAGGATCCAAGCCGCGTCTGCGACCTACACCACAGCTCACGGCAACGCCAGATCGTTAACCCACTGAGCAAAGGCAGGGACTGAACCCGAGACCTCATGGTTCCTAGTCGGATTCGTTAACTACTGCACCATGACGGGAACTCCTGGAAGGCGGGATTTTAAGGAAGGAGTGAGTGAGGAGATAAGTTAGAAAAAGCAGTAGGTTTAAACCATTCCCTTCCTAGCACGTGGGACTTCATGGAAAACCAAGGGAATGCTTGTGCATGGTTGCAGGCAAGGAAATCAACCAGGGGAGAGCGGAACCCAGGGTGCTGGGAAGGGCAGGTGGGTGGGTGCCCCCAGGGGAAGCGCGGTTGTTTTAGCACCTGCTGCCTGAGAGCTGGGGCAGCCCTGGCCTGAGCTGCCTCCCCAAAGCCCCTCTTGTCCATCCTGTAGTTGTTGGGGGTGGGATTGGGCGAATTCCAGCATCTGGATAATGTTCCTCTGAAGTTTCTACTGTTCACTGGTTTTTGATCTTCCATAAAGCAATCATATCCCGTAAAATATCTGTATGAGTTAAAATATGTACAAACACTTTGCTAATTTAAGATAATGTTTGATAATAATGATTTATGGTCATATGCCATACATTCGCAATATTCTCTAATATATTCTGTAGAAGAGACTCTGCATTTAGATGAAGATCTAGTTTCTTAGAAGAAAACAATATTTTTTCCTACAGGGTAAAGTTTTACAGGCTTCTGATTCTACCTCTGATATCTTAGTAAACGTTTCTTGCCCCTGGAAATCATTTACTTTCTCATAAAGAGAAACCTTCATAAAGAGTGCTAAGCCGTATTATGTCTGTGGGATTTTTTTTTTTTTAAGCTTGTAACTTCAGGCCCAAATGAGCCACTAAAGGTTGTTATGAAAAGCATGTCAGATCAATGGTAAAATGCAGGTTCCTTCTCAGTTCTCTGCCAACTGCAGGGCAGGTTGTGTTTTAAATGCCAAAGAAAAATTGTATCCAAAAAAAAAAAAAATCTAAAATTGTCCACCTTTGATTTTTCTTTAGTTTTGCTACTGGAGAAGATCGAGCATGATGACTTCTGCAATAAAACGTTGAAGATCACAGACTTTGGCTTAGCGAGAGAATGGCACCGGACCACCAGAATGAGCGCGGCGGGCACGTATGCCTGGATGGCCCCGGAAGTCATCAAATCTTCTTTGTTTTCCAAGGGAAGCGACATCTGGAGGTGAGGGAGCACCATGCATGTTGCTTCTGCAGAAACTGGTTGCTGTGCTTCCTTTATGTATTTATTTTATACTTATTTATTTATTCATTCATTTATTTATTTTACTTTTTAGAGTCACACTTGAGGCATATGGAAGTTCCCAGGCTAGGGGTCAAAGCAGAGCTGCAGCTGCTGGCCTACACCACAGCCACAGCAACTCGGAATCTGAGCCATGTCTGTGACCTACCCCACAGCTCACGGCAAAACCGGATCCCCAACCCACTGAGTGAGGTCAGGGATCAAACCCATATTCTCATGGATACTAGTAGGATTCATTTCTGCTGCACCACAACGGGGACTCCGTCAATGCTTCCTTTAAAGGAGTCCCAAAGTATTCAGTAACTCTGGGCATAAAGAGTAGTGCAGATGGTCCCCATTGGGGATGGTTTACCTTAACAGTTTTTTGACTGGACAATGATGCAAAAGCCATATGCCTTCTGTAGAAACCATACTTGGGACTTGGCGTTTTGATCTTCCCCAGGCTGTTTGATTTGTGGTCCGACCCTCTCTCGTGAGGCTGGGCAGAGGCAGTGGCTGCAGCTCCCTATCAGCCTTGGGATCACCAGGGAAAACAGCCCACACACTTACGACCATTGTGGACCCGACAGCCACTCTGTTTTTCTCTTTGGGTACAGTATGCGATCACCTACAGGAGCTGGCCAACACTTTATTATACCATAGACTTTGTGTTAGATGATTTTACCCATCCACAGGCTAATGTGAGTGTTCGGGGCACTTTTAAGCAAGGCTGAGCTAAGCTTTGGGAGGTTAGGAGTATTAAATGCATTTTCAGCTTAAGATGTTTCCAACTTAACAATGGATTTATACAGATGTAACCCCATTGTCAATTGAGGAAGATCTGTATGGACCTTTTGGGAGAGGCTTTATGGCTTTGATCAAGGTAGTTGTGATCCCAGTTCCTGTTGTGGCTCAGTGGGTTAAGAACCCGACTAGTATCCATAGTGTTGTGGGTTCAATCCCTTGCCTCCCTCAGTGGGTTAAGGATCTAGTGTTGCTGAAAGTTGCAGTGTAGGTCGAAGATATGGCTGGAATCCTGCATTGTTGTGGCTGTGGTGTAGGCTGACAGCTGCAGCTCTGATTCAGCCCCTAGCCTGGGAACTTCCATATGCCACAGGAGCAGTCCTAAAAAGAAAAAAGGAAAAAAAAAAAAAGATAGTTTTAAACACAATGGAATGGGTAACTTGAGATTTTTATTGTCATATGACTTCCATTTGATAGGAGAATCTTGTTAAATCTGAGGTTTGACTAAACCTGGTTATAATTCAGGTTCACAGTAATGCCATTTTGTGCAGTTCTGGTCATGGTGCAGCGGAAATGAATCCGACTAGGAGCCATGAGGTTGCGGGTTCGATCCCTGGCCTCGCCATTTTGTAAGACCTGTCAGTGAATAACTGTAAATTTCACTTTAAGCAAAATTTGGGTTCCTCATGACCCCCAGACAGAATATGAGCATGGAAAGAGTTTGAGAAAAAAAATTTAGATCAGGTCCTTCATTTTACAGTTTGCATCATCTAAAGATTAAAGCTTCTGGCTTGAGGATGGAGAGGTGAAACAGAATCCCTGCTTTACATGAATTTTCCATTCAGCAATGTCTTTCGTAGCGGGTGAAGACACTGTCCAAAGAGGAGAGCAGAGAAAAGTCACTCTTTTGTAGTTACGATGCACCAGGGGCTTACTTGCCTTTATTTAATGCTCATAAAATGCTGTGTGACTAGTACAAAATTCCAAGTTTTTTCCCTTGCTGTTTTTTTAACAGCTTTATTGAGATATAATTCACACATCATATAGGTCACCCCTTTAAACTGTACAGTTCATTGGCTTTTAGCATATTAATAGACCTGCGACTTTCCTTGAAAAAGACACATGCACCCGCATGTTCGTTGCAGCAGTATTCGCAATAGCCAAGACATGGAAACATCCCAATGTCCATTGACAGATGATTAGATTAGGAAGATGTGGTATGTATATACGTTGGAATACTACTCAGCCATAAAAAAGAACAAGATAATGCCATTTGCAGCAACATGGATGGAACTAGAGACTCTTATACTGAGTGAAGTAAGTCAGAAAGAGAAAGACAAATACCATGTGATATCACTTATATCTGGAATCTAATATATGGCACAAATGAACCTTTCCACAGAAAAGAAAATCATGACTTGGAGAAGAGACTTGTGGTTGCCAAGGGGGAGGGAGTGGGATGGATGGGGAGCCTGGGGTTAACAGATGCAAACTATTGCCTTTGGAATGGATAAGCAGTGAGATCCTGCTGTGTAGCCCTGAGAACTATGTCTAGTCACTTATGATGGAGCCTGATGATATGAGAAAAAAGAATCTGTACATGTATGTGTCACTGGGTCACCAAGCTGCACAACAGAAAATTGGCAGAACACTGTAAACCAGCTATAATGGAAAAAAGTAAAAGTCATTATATATGTAAAAAAATAGACCTGTGTCCATTCATCACCATGGTCAATTTAGAACATTTTCATAATCCTAAAAAGAACCCTAGCCATCACCCCCCAACACTCCATCCCTCCCAACCCAAGGCAGTCGCTAATCTACATTTTATATCTTTAGATTTGCTTATTCTGGACATTTCACATAAGTGATGTCACATCATACGTAGTCCTCTGTGGCTAGTGTTTTTCAAGTAGCATGTTTTCAATGTTCATATCATAGAATGTGTCAGAATTTCATTCTTATTTATTGTTGAATAATATTCTATTGGTTGAATAACACCACATTTTATTTATCTGCTTATCAGTTGATGGCATTTGGGTTGTTTCCACTTTTTGGCTAACCCTGGATAATGCTGCTGTGAACATTTATGAAAAAGTTACTGTGAGGCTCTAAGTCTTCAGCTCTCTTGGGTGTCCACCCAGGAGTGCAATTGCTGGGCCACACGGTAATTCGATGGTTAATCATTTGAGGAACTGCCAGACTGTCTTCCACCCATTCACATTCCCACCAGCAGCGTATAAACACAGGCTTCTGATTTCCCCGCATCCTCGCCAACACTTGTTTTTATCTGAGCCATCCTAGTCATTGTGAAAGCGTGTCTTATTGTGGTTAAAATTCTAGTTTTTATTTTCTTAACATAAGAAAAAACTAGGGTTCAGAGAGGAAATGCCATTTGCGAAGAGGCCATATTTGATAAGTGACATAACTGCCCTTTGAACCCAGATCCCTCTGACTCCCACATTCGTGACGGACGAAATTTGTTATCTTCCTTTAATCAAATTAGTGGATGCACAGCAGCAGCTCTCTCTGACTCACACATCTGGTGGCAGAGCCTCCATTAATATAAGTTCCAAGAAATTCCTTTATATGTGAAGCTTATCCTTGGCATTTAAAATATCACTTAATTGTTACACTTAGAACTTCTAAGAAATTTATCACCTGTGCCGTGGTTATATAATGTTTTAGGGCCATTTTGAAAAACTCAAAAGCATGCACCTCACCTCTTATTTAATGAATGAGATTCTCCTGGTGGAGCCTATGCACATGTGTCTTTATAAAACATTAGGGGTGTTTCCCTTGACTTAATCACAATAATTTCCTGACCATACAGTGCCAAAATACTTAAGGGAAATATGTGATTATTTTAAGAAATTATACTTCAGTACTCTGAAAACTAGTAAAATATTATCATAAATCAATTTTACATTCAGAGTAATTATTTAAGACTAACCGTTTTGTTATATGTGCCCATTTAAATCAAATATGTAATTATAAACTATACAAATGCTGGACAATCTTTATAAATGCTTCATAGCAACCTCATCTACTATAAACATCAAAGAGAATCAAGAAATAAGCAGAAGGGAGTTCCCGTTGTGGCTCAGCAGTAACAAACCCAAGTAGTATCCATGAGGATGCAGGTTTGATCCCTGGCCTCGCTCAGTGGGTTAAGGATCCACTGTTGCTGTGAGCTGTGGTGTAGGCTGCAGATGTGGCTTGGATCCTGAGTTGCTGTGGCTGTGGTGTAGGCCAGCAGCTGCAGCTTTGATTCAACCCCTAGCCTGGAAGCTTTCTTTTTTTTTTTTTTCTTTCTTTGGCTCTTCATTTATCATGTCATTCTATTCTTGGTTTTTGTTGTTGTTGTTTGTTTTTTCTTTTTTCTTTTATGATTTTAGTTTTTTTCCATTATAGTTGATTTACTGTGTTCCACCAGTTCCTACTCTACAGCAAAATGACCCAGTCATATATACGGACACAGTTCTCCCCCCACACCATCCTCCATCATGTTCCGTCACAAGTGATAGCCTGGAAACTTTCCTATGCTGCAGGTGCGGCCCTGAAAAGAAAAACAGACAAAACGAAGTAAGGGAAACCAGCCAGAACATGGGTCTTGAAGTCCAGATGTTCATGGAGAGGTCTTCTCTCAAAATCTGCTCATCTCGGGAGTTCCCGACGTGGCTCAGTGGTTAACGAATCCGACTAGGAACCATGAGGTTTCGGGTTCAATCCCTGGCCTCACTCAGTGGGTTAAGGATCCTGCATTGCCATGAGCTGTGGTTGTAGGTTGCAGATGCGGCTCAGATCCCGAGTTGCTGTGGCTCTGGCGTAGGCCGATGGTTACAGCTTCAATTCAACGCCTAGCCTGAGAACCTCCATATGCCGTGGGACAGGCCCAAGAAATAGCAAAAAAGACAAAAAAAAAAATGCTCATCTCCATGTCTCACTTTTACAAGCTCACTTGTCTAATTTTCAGTAGAAGCCCTTCATCAGAAGAGGGGAGAGGGATGCTAAGCTGGTTAAAAAAAAATGGCAACTGAAAACAAAGGAGGCGACAGGTGCGAAAGCAAGCACCAGAATGCTGTGAGAAGAACTGGAACTAGCGACCTCCAGAGTAGGCACGTGCAGAATGCACGCATGTAACACAGCCCACCGGGACCCTAGGCCTGTGGGCAGGGAGGGCCATGCCTCTGAGCTGCACAGACCTTGGCTTTAGACTCTCCCTTGATAATATTCCCGTAAAAATAACTTCATTCAAGAAAGCTTCCTTTCGTCTGTGGTGCTCCGAGCTGGTATATGTGCTCACGTATTTGGTGCATCACCGTCTCCCCCTCTCCACCCTCCTCACTAGTTATTCTGCAACAGGTCTCACTTTGACAGGTGTCATCTTTGGACCCTCACAGCATCTCCTGTGATCATCCCAGTTTCACAGAGCAGGTCCCCGAGGTGCTGAAAGGTTAGGACATTTCCTCAGGGTTGTAAAACCCATGAGGAGCCGACTTTGGTCCCCAGCAGACGAGCTGTGTTCCAACTACCACAGCCCTGAACCATAAGGCTACTTGGGTTCACAATAGAGGGCTTTTATCCTATATCCCACCCAGATGCAGAGAGCTGAAAACCATGCTTTACACTTTAGAAATTGTCCCATTGAAAGAGGTTGGGTTTTTTTTGTTTTTGTTTGTTTTTTTCCCCCCACTTCACTTTTTACCAGAATACTTCACTCTGGAATAATAACCTATTTGAATTATTCGTTCTCTGAAACTTCCAAGAGGCAAAGTTACTTTGTTCCTGTTTGTTTTAACTTTGTAATTTGCTAATGGGAACAGCAGGGTCTTTGAGTTTAGACAGTTTTCAGTTATTTTAAGAATTTAGGCGGGCCCTGCACTGAGGTGACTTTTGTTGATTGATCTCTGAGTTAAATTTACTTATTCTTGAAATTAAGAATGTGTCTCTGCCAATGCATTGTAATATAGATAATTTTCAAGAAACTAGGCAGATAGCCTTTGAAAAATACTGGTTTTAGCTTAATTGCTAACAATTATAGCAGTACATAATTTACAGTATAGTATAAATACTACAGTATTTATACTTCTTAAAAAATATGTAAAACAATGCTTTGCGATGGCAGAGCAGATACTACTGATATTTATAGAAGATTTGTTATAGCTTAAAGGCCATCTGAGTGGAGGCCTAGCTTCCAAGCCCCAGAGCCTCACCCAAGGTCTGCCGCCTCCAAATCCAGTTGTCTTTCAATGGGGCCTCTCACTCCTCCTGCTGGAGAAGGAGCCCCAGACTTAGGGGCCTCAGGACTGAAAGGGCTCTGCTTGGAGCCCATTGGAATATCAGCTAGAGGACCCCTGGGCCCCTTTGCATGGGAACGTTCTGTTGTTTCTGCCTTCCTTTTCTGCACATTTTCAGTTTGTAGTCCAGAGTGCAGTGGGCACCATGCAGAGGTCTGTAAATGAAGTGATCAGGTCCAGGCTGGGCCTCTGTACAGGCCAGGTCTCCTTCACAGAGGGCTTGCAGTGCTTGTGATGCTGTGACCCCCCTCCACCCCAGCACACACATCTCCTAGATGAGGGGATGATCAAATGAGACCCAGAAATCAATTCCAGAGCACACTTCAATGATTTGGGGGGTGTTATTCTGAGCTGTTTTGCCTTTTTTTAGGCATATTTTGCTGCCTTCTGTCTGCTGTCTTTAGAAGCATGCTCGGAGTTCCCATCATGGCTCAGTGGTTAACAAACCCGACTAGTAACCCCGAGGGTGTAGGTTCGATCCCTGACCTTGCTCAGTTGGTTAAGGATCTGACGTTGCCTTGAGCTGTGGTGTAGGTCACAGAGGCAGCTCGGATCTGGCGTTGCTGTGGCTGTGTAGGCTGGCAGCCACAGCTCCGATTAGACCCCTAGCCTGGGAACCTCCATATGCCATGGGTGCGACACTAAAAAGACAAAAAATTTTAAAAAATAATAAAACTATGCTCAAATATTGTGTATAAGCAGCAGACAGAAGAAATGAGACTTAAGTTACTTCTTTAGATTTCAGACTTTTTTCTTAAACTTAAAGCTAATGAAGTTTTAAAAGATTAGGAAAGTAAATGGGACCATACTAGTTATGTTAATAGAATTTAAAAATAAAGCCAATATGACTGTTCCTTATATGTGTAGAGGTTTTAAAGTCAAGTGAGTGTCAGGAGTACCTGATGTTTTGTGTATGGACAAAAGATATTTGAATGCCCTCTATGTTTGGAAGATGAAAGGATACTAAGGTTCTGACTGGTTTTGTAGAAGAGAATAAATTTATATCATGTACGCGGCCTATTTCTCTGCTCCTCTGTACTGCCTTGAACTTGGTACCTGAGCATCTGTGGTATGGGTGTGTAGTAAAATGTGGCCCTCCAGCCTCAGTGGCAATCCTTCTACTGTGTTTTCTCATTCTTGTGTGTAATTCCACTTGCCCTTGAATGGAAGTGGCCATGAACCTGTGTCACACCTGCTGATTCTTTGCAGAGATTGGCAGCTGCACTTCTGTTTTTTTTTTTTTTTTTCTCCTCATTTCACTTCACCTTCCTTCATTATAGAAAAGAGGTCTTATGTCCCCCCAGCAGAACAGGGGCTCCCACACCACATCTTTGTCCATTACCACTGGTCACTGCGTGGAAACACGAGTCACACATTTCGGAACATAGAAGGAGAGAGGCAGAAAGAGAAAGAACTTCAAAAAACAATTTTAAAATAGCGTGATCTAATTCCAGCCCTGTGGTTGCAGTGTGGGGCTAGACTCTGTGGTGTCCTGGTGACCGACCTGCAAGAGGTTTCAACCAGGTGTGGGAAGAATGAGATGGAAGGATAAACACCAGAGCAGCCACAGTGCTGTGACTGCGGCTGGTCTGGATGCCGCTCCTAAGAGTTCCTATTCCTTAAGTAGTTTTAGTTGCTTTAGTGGACATGTCGCTGATTCCTGGGAAGGAGTGCGTTTGCAAGTGTTTGCAATGTTAACAGAAGAGCCTACGCCCACACTCTGGAATAAGGGGCCCCCATGTGGGCTTTGCTGGGAGAGGAGATTCTTACTGGGAGCTGGAGGAAGGTGCTGATGTGTTTCTTCCACCGATGGTGTCATAAGGAAAAGAGCCCATCTCACTTTCTGAAAACTTTGCCTTCCAGCTATGGGGTGCTGCTGTGGGAACTGCTCACGGGCGAGGTCCCCTATCGTGGAATTGATGGCCTCGCTGTGGCCTATGGGGTCGCGGTCAACAAGCTCACTCTGCCAATTCCATCCACCTGCCCTGAGCCCTTTGCCAAGCTCATGAAAGGTATTTGGGCATCTCTGTTTTGTGCGTCTGTGGGGGTGAGGGGAATCACTCATTAGAACACCTATATTTCTTTCATCAAAGGGGTAATTTCTGTGATTCTGATTTTCAGACAATTTTAAATAATTATACTCGTTTAAGAATTAGAAACCATGTCTTTGATCTAAGATGCCAGGTAAAGTTTTGATGAACTAAGTCACTTTAAAAAGATTCAGTTTGGAGTTCCCGTCATGGCTCAGTGGTTAAGGAATCTGACTAGGAGCCATGAGGTTTCAGGTTCAACCCCTGGCCTTGCTCAGTGGATTAAGGATCTGGCATTGCCAGGAGCTGTGGTGTAGATCGAAGATGAGGCTTGGATCCTGAGTTGCTGTGGTTCTGGGGTAGGCCGGTGGCTACAGCTCTGGTTAGACCCCTAGCCTGGGAACCTCCATAATAAAAAAGATTCAGTTTAACAGATTAAACTGAATACAGTTTAATTCAGTTTAATCTTTAAAAAAAGAAAAGATTCAGTTTAAAAAAATAGATTCAGTTTAATGTTTTGTCATTCACACAAAATAAACTTTTCATCAGTACACTAGTGGAATTCAACAACAGCATTGAATCGGCTCCGTGTGTGCTTTTGTTCATTCTACCTGATGAGGTTTCACCGTCTTAATTAGCATGTTTGGCCACGATCTTATCTCTTTTGATCTTTCTCTTTTAAGAATTAACTCTTTTCGTAAGCAGTAGGTTCCCTGACGTATTAGACTGTTCTACAAGAGTAGAGTCTCGCTTGTGATTATAACATCTTAGAGACTAGGGTTTTCTTGGGTTGAGTAATAGAACTCTGTAAGTCATCTGGCCAGGCCAGCTTTGGGGAAACAGAGTTCGTGCGAAGGAAGGAAAAGCACACGTCCACACATTAATGTCAAATAATACAGGCCACAGAATCTTACATAACAGTCATTATTATACAGGCTACTGACATGGACACAGTGTAAAAGAGAATTTTCAAAATCATTTTTGAAAATTGATTTTTTTAAACCTTCAGCAGACACTGTCGATATGGGCTGATAATGACCTGTGCTGAGAAAGGAAGTTACTGTGGTTCTTGTTCTTTTTAGACTGCTGGCAGCAGGACCCTCATGTACGGCCATCATTTGCCTCAATCCTTGAACAGTTGACTGCTATCGAAAGGGCGGTTAAGACTGAAATGCCTCAAGAATCTTTTCATTCCATGCAAGATGACTGGAAGCTGGAAATTCAACAGATGTTTGATGAGTTGAGAACAAAGGAGAAGGTGAGCCTGTGAATTAATTGCACAATATGCAGTTATGGAAGATTATGGAAGATGTGAGTCAAGAACCACTGTTTGCAATCTTAAAAAATATTTTCAGACGTCAGTACTTACGGTTTCTTTCTAGTTCAAACAGAACAGAGTTCCCTGTAGCTCGGTGGGTTAAGGATCCAATGTTGTCGCTACAGTGTCTTGGTTGCTGCTGTGGCATGGGTTCAGTCCCTGGCTGAGGAACTTCCACTTGCTATGGGTGTGGCCAAAAAAAAACCCTAAAAACAAAACAGAATGATACTCAAAATGTGTAATTGGCAAAGAAACACCCTTTTAATTGGAGGACTTTTCAAATGTAAAAAAAAAATTTTTTTTTAAAGAGAGAGAATGGGACACTAAACCTTTTGTATGCATTAACCAGCTTCAATAATTGTTGGTATTTTGTCATTTTGTTCATTTCTTTTTCCCATTATCATTTTTTTTTACTGGGTCAGTATTTTAAGTTAAAACCTAGCCTCCTGTTATTTTTCTTTTAAATGTTTCAATATGCATCTCTAACTGAAAAGAATTTTTAAAACATCTTTCTTGCCATCATTATCTTTTAAAAAATAACACTAGGAGTTCCCATCATGCTCAGTGTTTAACGAATGCGACTAGGAACCATGAGGTTGCGAGTTCGATCCCTGGCCCCACTCAGTGGGTCAAGGATCCAGCGTTGCCATGAATTGTGGTGTAGGGCCGGCAGACGCGGCTTGGATGCAGCGTTGCTGTGGCTGTGGTGCAGGCCAATGAGTACAGCTCCGATTTGACCCCTAGCCTGGGAACCTCCATATGCTGCGGGTGTGGCCCTAGAAAAGACAAAAAGACAATAAATAAATAAATAAGTAAATAACACTAATTCCTTGATAATATATACTCCTTCATACTCAAATGTCACAGTTTGCCTCAAAGATGCCTTCTTAGAGTTGGCTGGTGCCGATCCGAATCTAAACAAGGGCTGTGTGTTTTCAGTTATGTCCTGAAAGCTTTTTTTTTTTTAACCCTAATCCCCTCTCCCCTCCCCTCCTTTATCTCCACAGCATCGCTTTCTTAGAGAAACAAAGGACTTGTGTAGTTTTTGAAATTTTTAACATGATGAGTGAAGCTCTGGTTCATTTATGTATTTTAAGTGCTGTTTTTGTTTTTGTTTTTTGTGTGTCTTTTTGCCATTTCTTGGGCCGCTCCCGCGGCATATGGAGGTTCCCAGGCTAGGGGTCGAATTGGAGCTGTAGCTGCCAGCCTATGCCAGAGCCACAGCAATGCGGGACCCGAGCCGCGTCTGCAACCTACACCACAGCTCACGGCAACGCCAGAATCCTCGACCCACTGAGCAAAGCCACGGATGGAACCCACAACCCCATGGTTCCTAGTCGGATTCATTAACCACTGAGCCACAAGGGGAACTCCAATGTATTTTAAGTGCCGAAGCTCCACTTATGTTACCACATAAAAGTGTGAGGCAGAATCACCCCTAATCGGAAAGGCACGGACCTTTAGCATGAGCTCCTGTGACTGGCGACAACTGACCATCAGCAGTCACTAAGATCCCCAAGTTCAAGGCATGGTTCTGTACTCCAGTTGCAGTTTGGCTTTGGAATTTTTTTTTTTTTTGGCTTTTTTAGGGACATACCCACAGCATATGGAGGTTCCCAGGCTAGGAGTCCAATCGGAGCTGTTGCCACTGGCCTACACCAGAGCCACAGCAACACTGGATCCTAGCTGTGTCTGCGACCTACACCACAGCTCACAGCAACACCGGAACTTTAACCCACTGAGTGAGGCCAGGCATTGAACCTGCAGCCTCATGGCTCCCAGTCGAATTCATTTCCGGTGTGCCACAATGGTAACTTCTAGTTTTTAGAAGATACTTTTGTAGTACTTGAGCATTTTGATGAGTCAAGTTTTATTCTTGTTGTCTGAGGTGTGTAATTGTGCAATAGGTTGAATGTTTCTCTCCTATATGCAATACATGTCTGGGCTAAAATACAATGTTGCGGAGTTCCTGTTGTGTCTCAGTGGATTAAGAACCTAACACAGGGAGTTCCCATTGTGGCTCAGCAGTAACAAACCCGACTAGTATCCCTGAGGTTTTGGGTTGAATGAATCTCAAACATAATATTGGACAGAAAGAACAGTAATAGAACGATAGCTACTTTGTATAAATTTATAAAACCACACGAAACAGTACTATTAGGTTGTATAAAAAGACTGGAAGTATATCCAGGGGAAGGATATAAAAAGGCTTTAACAGATCTGAAACAGATGTGGTAAAAATTAGCATCTATTAAATATTGATGGTAAGTGTGTGGGTATTTGCTATTCTCTCTAACTGTAGTGTATTTTAAATATTTCATAATTTAAATAGTTAAAGTTATTTCAAGATTAGAGAGAAATATGTGAGCTGCTAAAATCCTTTTTTTTCCCCCCTGTGGCTGCACCCATGGCGTATAGAAGATCAAATCTGAACTGCAGCTGTGCTGTGCCACAGCAGGAACTCCTTCTTTCTTTCTTTTTTTTTTTCATAAGTCATTTTGTCAAATAGTAGATTTATAGGTCTATACTCACCCTCTTCCTTAGATTTTTTTTCGGTATGTGTGAGTTTAAAAATTCAGAACTGACGAAGGCCTCAGACCCTGGCCCCACTAATGATCCCATTTGACTCTGTTCACATCACATCTAGCGTGGCCTTCGAGTGTGGGCACCACGCTTGAAAGAGCTTCTGGAGGTGGGTAGTCGGGAAGGCAGAGCAGGGCCTGGACATCTGAACAGACAGAAGAAATGAACAGGAAGAGGTGAGAGTGCAGGGCTGTCCTCAGATGCTAGAGGAGTGTCCCAGTAGGTGAGGGAGGACTTATGTTTTCGGGGAATTTCAGAGTTCAGAAGCAGGACCTCTCAGGTCAATGCTCCAGGGGCAAAAATCTGGTCTGTCTTGGAGCTGTGCAGGGGCACAGTGGACTCCCCTTCCCAACCCCCTCACCAACACCCCCACCCCAGCTCAGGAGTGCAGGCAGGTAGCAGGGGAAGCTGTGTGGGAGCCTAGACAGCTTTGATGGGCCCCGCCTCTTTATTTATTTATTTATTCTTGCTTTTTAGGGCTGCACCCACAGCATATGGAAGTTCCCAGGCTAGGGGTCAAATCAAAGCTGCAGCCGCCGACCTACGCCATAGCCACAGCAATGCAGAATTAACACTTCCCCAAATTGTTTTCAGGAACTCTAAAATTAGATGTTTAATAGCAAAAGTAATGAATGCCTTGAGGAGCGGGAGAGGATTCAGAGAAAAAATGCAACTTGAAATCACAGAATTTAAAATTTGGAAGCGATACTGTCAGTAACTAACTATTATTATTTTAAACTCTTTTATTTACTCCTTTTTCTTTTTTCTTTTTACGGCTGTGCCTGCAGCATATGGAAGTTTCCAAACTGGGGGTTGAATTGGAGCTGCAGCTGCAGGCCTACACCACAGCCACAGCAGTGACAGATCAGAGCCACATTTGAGTGCTACACCACAACGTTCGGCAACACTGGATCCTTAACCCACTGGGCAAGGCCAGGGATCAAACCCGCATCCTCATGGATACTAGGTGGTTTCTGAACCTGCTGAGCCATAATGAGAACTCCCTAATGCTTTTTTTTTAAATTGAAGTATAGCTGATTTACAAGGTTGTATTGATTTCTGTTGTACAGCAAAGCGCTTCAGTTATACATCTATATACATTCTAGTAAGTTAATTCTTATTATATGTGGTATAAAAATCAAAAAGCATGCTTTAAGGATGGATGTCTGGGGATTCCCGTTGTAGCTCAGTGGTTAACAAACCCGACTAGTATCCATGAGGACTCGGATTCGATCCCTGGCCTCACTCAGTGTGTTAAGGATCTGGCATTGCCATGAGCTGTGGTGTAGGTTACAGACATGGCTCAGATCTGGCATTGCTGTGGCTGTAGTGTAGGCTGGTAGCTATAGCTCTGATTCAACTCCTAGCCTGGGAACCTCCATATGCCCCAAGCATGGCCCTAAAAAGGCAAAAAAAAAAAAAAAAGAATTGATGTCTGTTCTTTCTCCATTTTGAGGTGTCGTTAGTAGCTTCTTTGTTGTTCTTTGGATTCATTTTCGAGATATCCATATTGGTATCTTTACTTTGGCTTTTTAATATGGTTGCTCAGCAGTACTCCTTGAAATACAGCATTTATGGAATCTTGTGAGCCTTTGATTTACAATTAAATTTTTTTATAATTTTTTTTCTCAAAGGTTTCTAATTGCATCTTTTTTTTGATGGAGTCAAAAGCACAGTATACGTGCTCTATCTCCCTTTCTTGTTCACTGATTGCTTAAGGTAGGAGGAGTCAGATGTGGAATTCACGGTCAGTGACTTGGCTGGGCTCTGTGTTGGTCAGTAAACTGTGGCCTCTGTAGATACTGGTTCCTCCCCAAATTCCTGGCTTCTTATCTCCGTGTGTCTGACTTGGTGTGCTGGGTGCATGCACCTGCCTTTGAATCTCTATACGAAGCCATGCCGCTGTTAATGATTAACATCTACTGCCAAGAATTTGGATTTTCCATTACTAGAATGGCCTGTGCCAAGCAATTAAACAAATAGTACAGCTTAGAAATCTCAGCAACCAAAAGAATTTTTGGTGTCCTTCATAATTTCAAAGGGGTTCTAATACCCTAGACTTTTTTTTTTTCTTTTACTTTTGAACGTTTTAAAATTCATTCAGAAGGAAGAGTACTTTGACTGCTTTCTCTTTGATCTTTTATTTTTTTCCTCTTATGAAGTCTTAGGCAAGTGAATTTTTTTTTTTTTTAATTTGTAAAGTCATTGCAAGGGGGTTCACATTTTAGTTTGGGACCAGGAATTTTAAAACGGTTTCTTATTCAATTACTGTCGAGGTAACACAAAAAGCCTAATTGAATTTGCTGCCTTTATCTCTTCCTCATGCCATTTCATTCCACGGTAGCTAATTGGATTGTTATCAACACCAGTGAAAAGTAATATCTTAACAGAAGGGCAGACAGTAATGAGTTAGAAATTAGGAGGTGACTGGAAATGATCTTCTGTCCCCAGATACACTCTAGTAAAAGCTTCAATTTGGACAAACTGGTTGGAGAAAGCCTCCAGTTAAATAATGGATTCCAGTATTTTTTTTTAAATTTTTTCTTTCTTTTTTCAAGTCATAAATAGTAATTTATGTCTGGCACAATGAATGAAGAAATACTGGTCTCCTGTATAAAAATCAGCTGATACCTATTAGCAGAAGGGATTTGAATATCAATTGCTCTGAAATAAATCATTTCTACTGCAATTTCCTGTATGAAGTTTGTTTATAAAAAGTAAATGTAAGGTATGGAGTTCCCATCATGGCGCAGTGGAAACAAATCTGACTAGGAACCATGAGGATGCAGGTTTGATCCCTGGCCTCGCTCAGTGGGTTAAGGATCTGGCGTTGCCATGAGCTGTGGTGTAGGTCGCAGACATGGCTCGGATCCGGGGTTGCTATGGCTGTGGCTGTGGCATAGGCGGGCGGCTACAGACTTGATTAGACCCTTAGCTTGGGAACTTCCATATGCCAAGGATGCGGCCCTAAAAAAAAGACAAAAAGACAAAAAAAAGAAAGTAAATGTAAGGACTGTTTCAAAGGTGAATTTCCGTCCACTTTGGTAGGATTACCTCAAGTTCATAATTAGTTTGACCTGAATAGATAACCATTATTTTTCGAGCTCTCCCCTCCTCTTCTTGATATTTTCATGTGTTTGCATCTCTCTTGCTTGGTGGTCACCACCCAGGAGCCTCCGATTGCTCCTTGAGCCCATCTGTACAAAGTCAAGGGATGAGTAGCCTGAGTCCCTCAGCTCTCCTTCCTTCCACAGGCCTCCATCTGACAGTGTCTCTTCACCCCCTGTAAACTCGACTTGCCTGCCGCAAGTGTGACGTGTTCACGCGGTGCCCTCAAAGCTCACAGCTCAGAGCTCCACCTGAGAAGGTGGGGCTTCTCAGAAAGTTTTTGGCAGTAGGATATTCTGAGATTAAGTTTGTCTGGAGCAGTGCAAATAAAAGTTTGCAAACACCTCGCTTTCTATCTGAATGCTTGATTTATCAGCAGAGTGCCCTAGGAGAGAAAGTTGCTCAGACTGAAAGGAATATTTATGTCTCTGGAAAAGAACAGGACATTCGGGGAGCTCCCGTTGGGGCTCAGTGGGTTACGGATCAGAACCTGCATGAGGATGTGGGTTTGATCCCTGGCCTCACTCAGTGGCTAAGGAGCCGGCATTTCCATGAGATATGGTGTAGGTTGCAGGCATGGCTCAGATCCCGAGCTGCTGTGGCTGTCAAGTAGATCAGCAGCTGCAGTTCCGATTTGACCCGTAGCCTGGGAACATGCTGCGTGTTCGGCTCTTTAAAAAAAAAGAAAAAGAATAGGACACTTGGCAGAATTGGGGATGTAGATTAAAAACTTTGGAATTCTCAGCTTTACTATTGCACAATTTTTCTCTAATAGGAATAAAAGTATTCTTCATAGCTTTTTGTTTCTTGCAAGTTCAATAATTCTAAAACCAAAACCAAGAGGAAGTTACCTTTTAGTAAGTATTAGGACAGAGGGATTTTATTAGATAATTCATGACATCTGTACATAAAGTGACAGTTCCCATCTACCTGTGGGATCCTGAAAAGTTCTTTGTGTACTGAGTATCTTTCCCATTGGCTTATAGTTTTAGAGATGTTGCATTTTCATTTCTGATGAGCTTTCACCTGAGTCTTGCCATAGTCACTTTGTTTTTCACTTTAATCTCTCTACCAAGATGTTTTAATTCTTTAAGCAAATTCTTAAATACCCTAAGGAAGTCCGTAAGCAAAGCAGTCAGAACTGCTGCAGTTTTTGGGGGCTAGCAGAATTACCCTTTAATTAGTCAAGCTTTCCCTTTTGGCTTTAATTTAATTTGGGGCGGGGGAGGGGGGTGCTGCACCCACAGCATGCAGAAGTTCCCAGGCCAGGGATCAAACCCCAGCCATAGCAGTGACCCAAGCCACAGCGCCACAGCAACATAGGATCCGAACCGCATTTGCAACCTACACCACAGCTCACGGCAACGCCGGAGCCTTAACCCACTGAGCAAGACCAGGGATCAAACCCGCAACCTCATGGTTCCTAGTCGGATTTGTTAACCACTGAGCCATGACGGGAACTCCACCTTTGGCTTTAATTTTAAATGCGTCCTTCATATCGGTACTTTGTTGCTGTGTGTTGCTATACGTTTTATGTGTCAGGTGGTTATAGAGGCCAGAGGTGAAGAGAGAGAGATGTTACAATTGGGTCTAAAAAAGTGCGATGTCTCTTTTGTGATCAATCATAAAAGTAGAAGAGCCTGTTGGAGCCCATGGCCAGGCCTGGTGTAAGTCTTCAGGTCTAGCCTGTCTCAGCTGCAGAGGGGGATCTTGGGAGAATGGTGGTGGAGCTTCAGGGGCGCATGACAGCCCGAGGTGACCGGCCTGTCCCCTGTGCAGGAGCTGCGGTCCCGAGAGGAGGAGCTGATGAGGGCCGCCCTGCAGCAGAAGTCACAGGAAGAGCTGCTCAGGCGGCGGGAGCAGCAGCTGGCCGAGCGGGAGATCGATGTGCTGGAGCGCGAGCTTAACATCCTCATCTTCCAGCTGAACCAGGAGAAGCCCAACGTCAAGAAGAGGAAGGGCAAGTTCAAGAGAAGCCGCTTAAAGCTCAAAGATGGGCATCGAATCAGTTTACCTTCAGGTACGTCCCGTCCCCAGGCTTCCTGAGACCTGTGTGCTCCCCTCCCACCTTCGTCGCCGTCTCCTCAGGCCTGGGGAGTGGAATTGTAAAGCACTGCGTGGATATCTTCACCTCTTGCTTCAGCCTGAGGCCGTAGCATGATGACCTCACGCGTTTTCTTATAAACCCCGTAGGGGTGTGTCACATCTACCCCAAATGTCCTCTCTCGTAATGGAGTCATTGATTTACGCCTTTTGAAACCGAAGCGGAAATTCCTCCTTAGCTGATTGCACTGAACCTGCCTTCCACCACGTGGTGAACATCCAGAGCAGAAGGTCGCTGTTTCGTCACTAAGTTTATGGCTTCTACAAGGAGCTATAAATTAAATTACAGCGACAACAGTTTTGTTTTATGTAAAGTATGTATAAACTGTCTTGTAAAAATCCTGGAAGCCTTGCTGCATACTGTGACACTAGGTTACTGCCCAGGTCCTCAGCTGATCAGAAAATTGCTGGTATGGGGCAATCAGGAGTGTGCATGGTCCCCGTTACTGATGATGTGGTTTGATGAGGTGAGAACAGACTGTGGGTCCTCATTCATTTTACCTTTGACCTCTCTGGGAACAAAAAAGGAACTTTTCCTTGTTCTCTTCTAATGTTTGCTTTTAGCCAGAGTGTAAGTGGAAGGACCACTGCCTGGGATGTCTCATGTCAGATATAATTTAAAACAGTCTCTTTTCTTTATGATGAGGCTTCTACTCTCCAGTCTAGAGGACAGAAAAGTTCCAGGAGGCCCTTGGTGTGAGTTTGCTCCTCTGGTCCCAATACCAGCGTTCCTCTGTGTTGTCACCATGTTACCATAATTAATGTTCATTGATTCCCTTGGGAAACTTTGGAGGGGGAGCTAATTAGAAACTAATGGAAAAATAAACTTGGGAGAAACAAATCATTCCAGTGATTCTTTCATCTTCATGGGAGAGTGATTAAATAAAATACCTCAGCATTCCTGAGGTGCTGCTTCTCAAAGGTGACTTAGCGAATGCCTTGCACTGAATATATGCCACTGTTCTTGCTAGGGTTATATTATTCCCGAATTGTATTATTTTTCTCTATCAGAGACTAGAGGGGTTATTTTAGTGTTACATTTATCTACCTTGTGCCACTTCATAAAAGATTCTAGTTAAAACAACCCCCCCCCAAAAAAAATCTACTACTGTAATCCTAATCCATTTTGAAGGAATGAAATGGCACCTCTGCAATTCAGGGTGGCAGTTTCCTCTCCTGTCCAGAAGAGGACGCTGTACTGTGGTGATACAGGAGGTACCACTATGGAAACTCTTTCTCATTAGAATCGCCCAACTCTCCATCCCCCCACCACACACACACACACACACACACACACACACACACACACGTGCATGCTAGCACACTCACACATACACATGCATATGCAAATATATGCACACACCCTTACACACACATACATACACATACACCACCCCCCCACACAGTACTTGCACAGTATCCCAAAGCAGGACACACATACAAAGAGCCAAAGAAAAGAATGATAACTATAAAAATAATTATTTTTCTCCTTCAGGAATTTTGCTCTGAAGAGAAAGTAATTATGTGTATGTTAAGGTCAGGGGAGTTAGCTGACTCCAATACTATCATCTATTAGAGAATTCTTTGCGTTACCAGATTTTTGTACTATTTAATGGTATGTCATCAAGGAAGAAATGGCTGAGAGGTGGTGGATTGAAGGGGGGTGACCCATTCCTTCCAGGACACCGAATGACCAAACCCCTTTTGCAGGCTTCTTCCCTTGTGTAACTAGCTTAAAGAATTTCTCAGAAACCTTTGAGACACCTACAAATTAGCCCTTAACGTTTATGCCTGCAGGTCTTTCAAAAATGTTATTGCATGTGAGTAATTATCAAATTATTATAATATTGCCCTTCAGAATCATTGATGTGAGCTTTTAACTTCTGGCTCTTCGTAGCTATGGTGACTTACTGCTAGAAAACTCAAATGTAATTATTTCTGCCAGCAGCCCTGCTGTGTTACCACATAGAGAAGATAAATGCTTATCAAATGAGGTGGCGTAATCTGCGATTTGGTAAATTATACTTTGTGCATTCTTGGCATTTCTTGGAGTTTGTAGGAAGGGAAAGAATGATCGTGGCAGATATTTTTATATTGCTTCCCCTTGACATCACTCCCTCTGTATTAGGTTTATCTGGAATGAAAGTTGTGTTTTTAGAACACAGGAAACAGGACAGAGAGGTTTTGAAGCTTTCAGGAGTCGGCGTGTCTCCAGAGAAGGGGTGTGCTAACTTCAGCCACTTCCCAAGTGCTGGAGTGTGAGCGAGTGTGTGTTTGTGGGGGTGAGGGAGCCCTGTGAGGACTCTAGAGAACACTGCCTTTCAGCCTGAAAATGATGACTGCTGCTGAGTCGCATCAGTGTCCTGAATGAAACAGAAATATTGAGGTGAAGATACAAGCTCAGGTTGTACTCAGCAGCCTGCGGACCACATGATAACCGGCCACAGGCAAATACCTTGAGAAGAATTCTAGCCAATGAAAAGCTGGACATCAGCCAGGGCCCCTTAACAATTCAGCCTAAGATTTCTTTTTTTTTTTTTTGTCTTTTTTGTCTTTGTTGTTGTTGTTGTTGTTGTTGCTATTTCTTGGGCCGCTCCTATGGCATATGGAGGTTCCCAGGCTAGGGGTTGAATTGGAGCTGTAGCCACCGGCCTACGCCAGAGCCACAGCAACTCGGGATCCAAGCCGAGTCTGCAACCTACACCACAGCTCACGGCAACGCCGGATCGTTAACCCACTGAGCAAGGGCAGGGACCGAACCCGCAACCTCATGGTTGCTAGTCGGATTCGTTAACCACTGCGCCACGACGGGAACTCCAGATTTCCTTTTTTAAAAAACAATTTTTTATTAAAGTATAATTGATTTACAGTGTTCTGTCAGTTCAGCTTGGGTTTTCCTAAATGTATAACTGAGACAGAATTAATCTTTCCCTGTTTTATAGGGACAAGGAGGTTTATAATAAAGACTTTTATTTATGCTTAAGTAGTGCCCTCCCCCACCCCAAGTGAAAGTATTTAGATGTTTTTCGGAAGACCAGACTCACTCTGAATCATACGTCTTGTTAAAATCTAGTCTTATGTCTCTGAGACGTGTCCTGCCCACAACCTTTCCTGATGGTTCCCTGACGGGTCCCTGGTGTCTCTTCTCCCGTCGTTTGTTCCCGGGATCTGCTACCCAGATGCAGAGGCTTGGTTCCGTGTTCTAATTCTGAGGCCCACAAGAGCATGCCTGCCTTCTGCTCTGGACTGGAGGCTCCTCCTGCTGTCAGAACTCGGAGATGGTGGCTCACCAGGTTAAGGATCCGCATGATCGCTGCTGTGGTGCAGGTTCGATCCCTGGACCGGGAACTTCACATGCCACCGGCACAGCCGCCCCCCGCCCCCCCAAAAAAACAAATCTCATGGAGAATGTGCTTCTGCAGTGTTAGGGACAAATCACAGGCCCAGTTGAACCTTTAAGCACTTCAGTCTAAATGAATTGCTCCAGTCCTGATTTCTGGAGTTCCTGTTGCAGCTCAGCGGATTAAGAACCTGAATAGTATCCATGAGGATGAGGGTTCAATCCCTTGCCTTGCTCAGTGGGTTAAGGATCCGATGTTGCCTGTGAGCTGTGGTATAGGTCACAGACATAGCTTGGATCTGGTGTTGCTGTGGTCGTGATATAGACCGGCAGCCGTAGCTCCAATTCCACCCTTAGCTTGGGAACTTCCATATGCCTCAGGTGTTGCCCTAAAAAGAAAAAAAAAATTCTTATCTCTGGATAAGACTATTGCTTTCTTTTCCTTTCCCCTCCCCCCGGTTCAGTCAATCATCTGTCCTGATGAACTGCTTTCTTGCATTCATTCCTTCCTTTACTTAAACTGCTCTGCCCAGTCACATCTTCCTGCCTTCCTTACACGGCAGGCAGACGAGGCCCCCCATCTGGCACTTTATTTCCATTTGCTCTGTCTTCCAAACCACCCTTCACCTGCTGTCTGTTTCTCAGCAGTTAACTTGAAGCACCTTTGCCAAATCTTGGACACTTTTTTCATTCAACAAATGAATGAAAGCACCTTTGCCAAATCTTGGACACTTTTTTCATTCAACAAATGAATGAAAGGACCAGGGGTTATGATAAAATAAACATAATCTATGCCCTCATGTTACTTATCTTCAGCATAGAAGACATTCATTCAGCACAGGTTTATTACTAAACATCTTTTCCTGGGTGCAGCCCTGTGCCTGTTTGGAGGGGATGTCCTGGTGATGGTAACTGACAGCTCCGCCCATAAAGAGCTGACCGTGTATGACATCATTAAGATGATACTTAAACAAATGCTTATTTTTTTGCCATAATTATTTGCTACTGTGACTACAGTGATTAGCAGGGAGATGTCTCCTGGTCTAAGGAGCTTCCTCAGGGAGTAACATTTAAATAGAAACTTGAAGGAAGCGGGAATTTACCAAATATGAGGGGAAGCAAAAGAACAAGCAGGGAGCACCTGCAAAGAAATTTGGTTCCTTTCAGGAATGGGAAAAAGACTGATGTGGCTTGATGCTGCACCCCGAGCCAACTCCAGCTTCCCACCTGTTCTCTCGAGCCCACCAACTAATGCTTTATACACGTTTAAATACTTGAAAAGAAGATTTTTCTGACGTGTGAACATTGCACAAAATGTAAACCGCAGGGTCCAGAGCAGAAATTGCCCTGGGGCGCCCTTACTTATGTGTTTGTATGATGCTCTTCGCCTCTGTCCACTGAGCATATGGCCCATATGAAATGCCATAGAAATTAAAGTGTTCGTGTGGCTACTTCTTAGGAAGAGTCTGCTGGTCCCTGGTCTAACCACAGCGGGAGTGATGGGAGAGCAGGGTAAGATGCAGCTCGAGGGGCACAACGATCCCAGACTCAGATCTGCAGGGGGTTGTAGTGTATGTTATGATTTCGACCTATAACAAGAGCTGTGAGAAGCCTTTGAAGGACTTTAAGCAGGGGAGTGACGGGCATGCATTTTTTCAAGTGGCTGCTGTGAGGCAGACCAGGGAGTGCAAATGGAGATGCTGAAAGATGGATCGAGGAGTTGTAACAGCCTTAGTGTGAAATGATGGTGGCAGCAGAGGTGGACACAACAGAAAGTGACATCAACGTGGATTAAGCATTTACCGTGTCCTGACCCCTGTACTAAGTATTTTCTGTATACTTCCTTGTATTTAATTTTTCCTAGCTGTCCTATGAATTAAGAATAATTATTTTTTAACTGCAAAACTATGAAATAGGAATAATTACTTTTTTCCATTTTTGTTAATGAAAATGCTGTGACTTAAAAGAGATTAACTTACTTTCTTGAAACTCTAGTAAATGGCAAACTGGGGTTCATATCTGGAGTTTTCTAACTCCAGAACTGAGCTTATACATTTCTTAACTCTAAGAAGAATATATAACAGAATTTGCAAGGTATTTTATGTTTGGTTGGATATGGAAGGTCAGGGTAAAGACAATGTCAAGAAAAATTGCAGATTTCTAGCATGAGCGATTAGATGGGTATCTTGCCTACCAAACTCCCAACTCCTCATTTCAAACACCAGGTGGTTCTTTAAAATATAATTTTCAAAAAGGCAAATTATAACTCTCTTGAAAATGTGAAGTGAACATGTATCAAAGATTTTATTCAGGAGTTCCCTTCGTGGCTCAGCAGTTAATAAGCATGACTAGTATACATGAGGATTCAGGTTCAATCCCTGGCCTCGAGCTGTGGAGTTCCGGATCTGGTGTTGCTATGAGCTGTGGTGTACATCACAGACACAGCTTGGGTCCTGAGTTGCTGTGGCTGTGGTGTAGGCCAGCAGTGTAGCTCCAATTTGACCCCTAGCCTGGGAACTTCCATATGCCGCAGGTGCAGCCCTAAAAAGCAGAAAATAAAAATAGAAATAAATTTTTAATTAAAAAAAGATTTTATTCAATTTTCTTTTTTTTTTTTTTTGGTCTTTTTAGAGCCGTTCTCATGGCATATGGAGGTTCCCAGACTAGGGGGTCAAATCAGAGCTGCAGCTGCTGGCCTAACCACAGCCACAGCCACGCCAGATCCAAGCCACATCCAAGCCACATCTGCAACCTACACCACAGCACACAGCAATGCCGGATCCTTAACCCATTGATAGAGGCCAGGGATTGAACTGTGTCCTCATGGATACTAGTCAGATTCTCTGAGTCACGACGGGAACTCCTGTTCAACTTATTAATTAATGAGGGAACCAGTTAAAATTGGTTCACATGAGAATTTGAGGAGCTAAGTATAAATGGTCAATTTAATAAAGAAATGTTAGCAGGATACTGCTAGGTTACACCCAGACCTGGTTAATGCCCAGTGTGGCAATAAACCATAACCTTCAGGATATTCTTTTAACACCCAAACAGAAATCATTTGCATCATCACTACACAGAATCTACAAGTTAACCTCTGCCCCTCCTGAGTTGTAAAAATAGCCCAGTCAGTAGAAAGTCAGTCAGAGGTTAAGCTCAGTACTGCACTGAATGAACACCCGGTAATTTCTTTTACCTGCCTCTTAAGTTTTCGGTAGTTTTTCTGACAGTTTACAGAGTCTTCCCAGACACTCTCCTCTGTCCTGTGGTGATATTCCTTTTCTTTCACGTATTCCCATAATTCTTGGCATCTCTCTGGCATGACAGCTCCCCTGTATTATATTTAAGTGATAGTACCCATCACGTGCAGGTACCTAGACGCCAAAATGCTTTTAACTGTAGGAGAGGGGAGTTTCCCTTGACCCTGGCTGAGTCTGAAAATTAAACTGACAAAGACAGATCAACAGGGGAAAGCCCCAAAATCTCTTAAATACACGTTTCTCTGACATGGGAGCCTGTGTAAGGAAATGACCCAAAGGCACAGGCCTGGACGTTTCCATGCTAGGTTGATGAAAAGTGGACAGTCGTGTAGAAATGTGATAGCTAAGGAGTACATGTTGGGGGAGCGTGTCCCAACCCCCACATAATGCACGTTTTCTGTTGTAATCACCACAGCTCCCCCGGCTCCACGAAAACTGGCTCAGAGCAGCTCCTTACTAGCTTGGGGTCCATCGTTTGTTGGTGACAGAACCAGGACTCCTTTAAACGCAGGTGTCCCCTATTTCAGTTTTGTTTCATCTGTGTCAGACTGAAGGAAGCTAACTTTCTTCCCAGAAGAGTCGAGCTCTACAGGAACTCAGTAATATTTCCTTTCCTGGTGAGCGTGTATGTGGTCTCACTGTGCCTAACGCACCATGAGTCTGAGTCATCACTCATGGACTTGAACCTGGATGGAAGATAAGTAAGAAGGGGAACAGTATTCCCAAGATAGACCATACTCTTCCTGTCTGGCAATTTCTGTATTTATTGCCCTTTGCAAAAGATGGGCTGCAAAAAGAACCTAAAATCATGGAATCTCAATTCTCTCTCTCTTTCTCTCTTTTTTTTTTCCCCACATCCAACAGACTTCCAGCACAAAATCACGGTGCAGGCCTCCCCCAACCTGGATAAACGGAGGAGTTTGAACAGCAGCAGCTCCAGCCCGCCCAGTAGCCCCACCGTGATCCCACGACTCCGAGCTATACAGCGTAAGCTCTCTCCCCAGAACAGGGGCCCCTGGGTGGAATTCTGCAGCTGACTGACATGGATTCAGCTTCAGCAGACATGTTTTTATAGCTCATTCTTAAGCATGTGATGTTTTGTAGGTGTCACAACTCTTTGGAAAGCAGAAGTTGGCTTTATGTTCCTTAGTCTTGTTTTCACAATAAATGATCTTTAGAGGCTGTACAGTGGATGATATGACCAGGCCACAGAGTAGAAAGTGAAATCGTATCTTGAGACATTTTGTTCAGTGCTTATATGCAAAGTTTGCATGACCTAATTATATCAGTAGCATATTAATGGGTATTTTGGAAAATGGAATTGGGATTTCAAGGCTACTTCCATTTGTTTTGTTGTTTTGTAAAGAAAAAAAAATCTCACTTTTGAGATTTAGCTTTAATTTGGTCTATATTGACCAACTTAATACAGATGGTCCCCCATTTATGATGGTTCAACTTAGGGTTTTTTTGTTTGTTTGTTTGTTTTATGATGGTACAAAAGTAGCAGCCATACTTCAGATTTGGAGTTTTGATCTTTTCCTGGGCAGGTGACAGGCTGTCAGATCCTCTCATGATGCGGAGCAGGGACAGCTGCAGCCCCCAGTCAGCCCGCGATCACGAGGGGAAACTACCATACACCTACGACCCCTCTGTACCCACATCACCACTGTGTTTCTCACTTTCAGTACAGTATTCAAATGAATTACGTGTGGTAGTCGACTTGGTTATAAAGCGGCTTTGCCTTACAAGATTTTGTCTGACTACAGACAGTGTGCGTGTTCTGAGCACGTTTAGGGTGGGCTGGGCTGAGCCATGATGTTCACCAGGTCAGGTGTGCCAAATACGTCTTCAGCTTACGATATTTTCAACTTCTGATGGGTTATCAGGGTGTAACCCCATCAGAAGTCGAGGAAGATCTGTCCTTCAAAATACCATCTTTGTATTTTGGTTTAAGAGGATTCAGCCCAGTGCAAAAATACATCTGCTGATTCCTCTGGCATCCTCCCTAGGTGAGAGTTTCAGTTAGACCCTGAATCAGAGTTTAGTGGAATGAGATAAAAATTGATTTTTTTTTCAAAAGTGAATCCATATAAACCCCAAAAGTAGTCTAAGCAAAAGAAGAATGCATTTAATATGTATGTGTGTGAGTAATCTGTAATCAGCCTAAGTTGTCATGTCAAATAATTTACATTCTCTCTTTTCTCTATCAAACGTAATTCTCCACTGCTTATTATCTTTATTTAGAGGGAGATTTTTCAGAATATTTTCCATAATCAGCCTGCAGTCCATTTCTCTTTTTCTTTTCTTTTTTTTTTTTTATGTTCCCCTTTTGGTAGTGAAAACCTTGACACCAGTAGAGATTTTTTTTAAAGCTTCTAGGATACCAGTTTACTCACCATTAAAGGGAAGTAATCTAAATAAATGTATAATTCTAGAACTTAAAGTACTATCATTTAATATAACTAATTTCTCTTCCTGAGAATGCCCTTTTCAAAGCCAAGCTTTGTACCTTGCCTTTGCCTGGAAGGTGTAAGGGCTTCGTGAAAGGGACATAAAAAAGGAGTTTCTGTTGTAGCTCAGTGGGTTAAGAACCCAAGATAGTGTCCATGAGAATGCGGGTTCGATCCCTGGCCCCAGGTTAAGGATCCGGCATTGTCATAAGCTGTGGTATAGGTCGCAGACGTGGCACAGATGTGTAGTGTAAGCCGGCAGCTGCAGCTCTGATTCGACCCCTAGCCCAGGAACTTCCATATGCCACGAGTGCGGTCCTAAAAAGACAAAAAAAAAAAAAAACAAAAAACACCTCATTTCCTTTGAATGTTGAGTCAGCTTCCATTGTCTGAGGGTGTTGCCATCTAGCTGTTCTCCTCCTGAAGGACATCTGGGCTGCTTCCAGGTTATAATGTGGCAGTTGTGAATGTAGATGCTTTAAAGATTCATGTGTGGGGTTTCATGTGGACATCAGTTTCCACCTTCTTGGCACACACACCAAGGAGTGGGGTTGTTGGATTGTATGTTTATTTAGTTCTTTAAGAAACGGCCACAAAATAAAAGGTCCAATGGACATGAAGTGCTCAGAACAGTGTCTTACCATGGTCAGCGCCCTGCTTGAGTTGGCCATTGCTGTGATGGTCATCATTATTCTTATTCTGAAGTTCTTTGCGGCCTTGGGGGTTTCTGCCTGATTCTGTCTCTTCCACATAAGTATGTAGTTATTGTGAGGATCTGGCCTCACAGCAGGTCAGGTACACATACACATGCATCTGATTCAGGGGATGGATGGCCTCTCACCAGGCGTCGTAGATGAGGTCTGGTATGTTGCCCTGGAGCAGCCACGGGGAAACGTTGAGTAAACTTGAGTGAGAAAAACTGATGCTGAGAGCATTGTAAGAAGCAAAAAAAAAAAAATCTGGAATTAAGGGAAGGGGTAATTACACGCATTGAGCAGCATGGGAATCATTTCAGAGAAATCAAACAAAAAAAGATTATCCTGGACACAGTGGAAAGAATACCAGCGTAGGGTCTCTTGTAGAGTAGCGGGTTAAGGATCTGGTGTTGTTGGATCATATGGTAGCTCTGTATTTAGTTTTCTGAGATCCCTCCATAATGTTTTCCATAATGGTTGTACCAGTTTACATCCTGAAGTCTGGGTTTATTACCTTCTCCTCTGTATGGATGTGTGGATGTGCACGTGTATGCCTAAAGACTTAATTTTTTTTTTTTTGTCTTCTTAGGGCTGCATCTACAGCATATGGAGGTTCCCAGACTAGGGGGTCAAATCAGAGTTGCGGCTGCTGGCCTACACCACAGCCACAGCAGTGTGGGATCCAAACCACATCTGAGAACTACGCCATAGCTCATGGCAATGCCGGATCCATAATCCACTGAGCAAGGCCAGGGATCAAACCTGCAGCTTCATGGATGCTAGTCAGATTTGTTTCCACCAAGCCACAACGGGAATTCCTCATAAACATTTTTTTAATATAAATGCATTATGTAAACTTTATATATTATTTCTCTCTACTTTATTTTATGTGGATATTTTTATCCACTGCAGATATGTCATAATGTTGTGTTTTCAGAACCTCTGGTGTGTGTCAGGGTTGTTTTCCGAGTAATAACAGCCACTCTCCCCAGTGATTCTCAAGGCAGCTGCTAGTTACGGAGAGGCCAGAAGGCTGGCACGTATGTGTGTCAGCAGCATGTGGCTCTTAAACATGGATAGAAACTCCCTGTGAGGCACCACAAGATGGGGGGAAACTTACTTATGTTCAGATTTTAACAGGTAATTGTAGTCAGTTATGATGACTAATGAAAAATTGGCTTAAATTCCAATTTTAAAGTGTAACTTTGAAACTATACTTCAATAAAAAAAAAATTTAGGAAGAGTTCCTGTCGTGGCACAGTGGTTAACGAATCCGACTAGGAACCATGAGGTTGCAGGTTCGGTCCCTGCCCTTGCTCAGTGGGTTAACGATCCGGCGTTGCCGTGAGCTGTGGTGTAGGTTGCAGACGCGGCTCGGATCCCGCGTTGCTGTGGCTCTGGCGTAGGCCGGTGGCTACAGCTCCGATTCGACCCCTAGCCTGGGAACCTCCATATGCCGCGGGAGCGGCCCAAGCAATAGCAACAACAACAACAACAACAACAACAAAAAAAAAAGACAAAAGACAAAAAAAAATTTAAAAATGCAGTACTCTATAAATCAACTATACTTTTTTTTTTTTTTTAAAGTACCTTCATTCCTTAGGTTCAAAACTTTGATTTGGTTAAAAAATTAGGTGCTAAGTGTGTTTTAAGTGTTCAATGTGACTTTTTTTTCCTCAAATAAAACAAAATCCTAACTGTCACATAATATTGACTTTTTTTCCCCCAGCATTTTGTTTTCTTCCTTTTTTAAATAAATATTTTTTTGGTTAAAGTATAGTTGATTTACGATATTGTGGCAATTTCTGATGTACAGCAGAGTGCCCCAGGCATAACGTTAAATACATAGATGAATAAATAATCAACTTTTTACTGCTAATTTACCTTGAATGTGTGTCTTTTCGTTTACTCTACTTCTGTTGCTGTTACCATTAGAGAAAGAAGTTTGCCATCGATAGGGTGAAGAAAGTCATTTCTTCTTTGTTTTCATGTTTCTTAATAGTTTACATGTTTTCAGAAGATAGTTTTACAGCTGATCTGATTCATTTTAACTTAAAAACTTTTTAACTGGTTAATGAGCAATGCTGTCTGTCTAGTGACCTCAGATGAAAGCAATAAAACTTGGGGAAGGAACACGGTCTGTCGACAAGAAGAATTTGAAGATGTAAAAAGGAATTTCAAGAAAAAGGGTTGTACCTGGGGACCAAATTCGATTCAAATGAAAGAGAGAGCTGATTGCAAAGAAAGGTGAGTGTGTGGCTTCTGGTGGCATTACAGTGTGTAGTGTCTTTTTTTTTTTAGGGCCACACCCATAGCATATGGAGGTTCCCAGGCTAGGGGTCAAATTGGAGGTACAGTGTCAGCCTACGCCACAGCCACAGCAACATAGGATCTGAGCTGCTTCTGTGACCTACACCACAGCTCATGGCAACGCTGGATCCTTAACCTACTGATCAAGGCTGGGGATCAAACCCGCAACCTCATGGTTACTAGTCAGATTTGTTTCTGCTGCGCCACAATGGGAACTCTAAGGGCACTGTCTTTTAAATATTTCAATGGCTGGGCTTAACTTTTTAAAAGCATTTAGAATAATGCAGAGATACCTGAATATGCATCTAACTTCCGAATGAGTTCATCATCCTCAGTTAACTATTATTAGTTAAGCAGTTAAAAAAAGTCTGTCTCATGTTAAGGGTTTATTTGTATTCTGCTGAGTTCTTTTAAAACAGAGTACAAATGTTTTTCTTTAACGAAAAATATTGTTGACCTGTATCCTCCAAAACCTAATTTGTGTATCACGTGGTTCTATTATCTCAAAATAAAACATTTTTCTCTTCTAGAATAAGACCTCTCTCAGATGGCAACAGCCCTTGGTCAACTGTCTTAATAAAAAATCAGAAAACTGTGCCGTTGGCTTCTTTATTTGTGGACCAGCCAGGTAAATGTGCGTCGGGAAGTAGAATTTGTTTGAATTAGGAGTTCCCTTTGTGGCTCAGCGGTTAACAAACCCGATTAGGATCCATGAGGATGCAGGTTCGATCCCTGGCCTTGCTCAGTGGGTTAAGGATCCAGCATTGCCGTGAGCTGTGGTGTAGGTCACAGATGCAACTCGGATCCCAAGTTTGCTGTGGCCGTGGCGTAGGCCGGGAGCTGTAGCTCCAATTCGACCCTTAACCTGGGAACCTCCATGTGCGTGGGGTGCAGCCCTAAAAAGCAAAAAGAAAAAAGAAAGAATTTGTTTGAGTTAGACTTGGCCTCTGAGCGTTCCAGGAGCTTTGCTGTAACAGTCTCTTACGTTGCTCAAGTAACGTAGGGAAACTTAACACTGCATGTAGTGGGTAGTCAGATCGCTGTGCTAAGCTCAGAAGTTACATTCTGTCCTATCAGCCTTCGTGGTGGAAAGTAATTAGGCTCCACATCATTTATTAGGAACTTGTTAACTCCTGTTCTTTACCAGAAAAAGTAGTATAATTAATTATATACAACTAATTGATTTAGCATAGGAGGTAGTAAGTATGAACATTTACAGGCACCCTGAAATTCTGCTGCGATTAAGGGGTAGTCTCCTGGCTATATTCCCACCCTGTGACCTGGTGAAATGCCATCAGCAGGTTATCTATGGAAAACTGCTGCTGGAGAGTTTTACATTGGAATCTCTAATTTAAATGATTCATGATTGTTTTCAACATTCAGTATTCCTATTTGATATTCAGATATTACAAGTTTGAGGAGATATGGAAATGGTTGGAAATTTTCAATGATTGTTTTCCTCAAAGAAAAGAAAATTGGGGAGTTCCAATTCTCAGCAGGTTAAGAACCCAACATAGTGTCTGTGAGGATGCAGGTTCCATCCCTGGCCTCCCTTAGTGGATTAAGGATGCAGTGTTGCTGCAAACTGTGGTGTAGGTCTCAGACTCCGCTCAGATGTTGCGTTGCTGTGGCTGTGCCGTAGGCCGGCAGCTGCAGCTCTGTTTCCACCCCTAGGCTGGGAACTTCCATATGCCTGCTACAGGTGTAGCCCTAAAAAAATTTTTATTAAAACAAAAGGAAATTGGTCCTTATCCTTGACAGTTTAAGACAGCCCTGTGATACGATGGCCAAATGAAACATATTTTAGCAAAATATAACTTGTTAAATTTATCATCTGAGCTATGCCCAGTTTTACAAGTACATGATCACTCACCACCCACGTCTAGTTTTCTTCCTCTATGTTATCACGAGCAGAAGATTTGGGCCTAAGTATCTCCATGAATACGTCCGGGTGCCCACAAGACAGGTGCTCTGAAATTCCTGGCACGTGCTTTCGGTTGTCAGATGCATCCTTGTGTTCTGAATCTTTCTTGCCCATGAAGGCAAGAAGTCCTCTCATTATACCCTGCAGTGCATCGTCAGACATCGTTGGAGAACTAACAAAGAATAGTGAATAGTAATAAAACTGTCATTTCTGTAGGATGTGTTTCCTTATTTACAACTGTTTATCCAGAGAGAGGGATCCATCAGAGAAGTACTTCTGCTTTTTTCCCCTTAATTTTTTTATTCTTTCTTAGACTCTGTCAATCCTACTAACTCCTCCTCCCCTGGGGAGTCAGAGAAAGTAAAGTGATTTATAGTCATTTATCTGATCGACTCGGCTGGGTTTCCTTAAGTCAGCTCTTGAGTTCACTTGAGCAGTCAGTGAATACAAGGCTTATACTGTCTGTCCTGCCTGAAGGTACCCCTCAGGTTCCATCCATGTGGCCCCATCCTTCTGTGTGTCCAGGTCTCAGCCCAAGCGTTTCCTGGAAGCCCCTTCTGACGTGGTATCTTGCCGCATCCTTGTCTCGGCACCCATTTTCATGTATTCACAGATCTCTCATCTGAAATTCTGCATGGACACTTATAATGTATGTGTTCTTTGTCACCTCCAAATTAGAATGTCAACTCCACGATGGCCAAGCTTTTACCTGTTTTGTTCACCCCACCCCTCCCAGGGCCTGGCCTGTAGTGTCTGCTGAGTGCCTGTGCAAGTCCGAAGAGGACTCTTTGACCCGATGTGGATGGATATTGACTGTATTCACCTTGGTTTGGGGGCTGCAAATGCCTGCCCTCAGTCATGGGAAGATGGGGAGAGATTATGACAATTCAGGGGAACGTATGTGGTACTTATCAGTAAAGGAAACATTCAGTGTACTTTAAAACCTGTGGCTTTTACTTATCAACAGCATTTACCCTCTTTTTTCTTTCTTTCTTTTTTTTTTCCTTTTTCATTTTATGGCCTCACCTGTGGCCCTGCGGCACATAGAAGTTCCCAAACCAGGGACTGAGTCTGAGCTGTAGCTGCAGCAACACCTGATCGTTTAACCCACTGCACTGGGCCGAGGATCAAACTTGCACCTCCATAGCAACCCAAGCCACTGCAGTCAGAGTCTTAACCTACTGTGCCATGGTGGGACCTACAACCCTTTTTTTTTTTAGCTTTTTTTCAATTTGGTCTCTTTTATTTTTTTTTTTATTTTATATTTTTTTAGGGCCTCACCCATGGCATGTGGAGGATCCCAAGCTGAATCGGAGCTGCAGCTGCCATCCCACACCACAGCCACAGCAACACTGGATCCAAGCCATGTCTGCAACCTACACCACAGCTCACGCCAATGCCAGATCCTTAACCCACTGAGCGAGGCCAGGAATTGAGCCCCATCCTCATGGATACTAGTTGGGTTCTTAACCCACTGAGCCACAATGGGAACTCCTGTTTTACAGTGTAGTCTAAACAGATTTTCCTGTAAGATGGTACTAGCGTGTGTGTATTTATACCTCTCTTCAGGTGTCTGTGAAGAGACAAAGCCTGCCTCTGATGGACTGGAACACAGAAAACCAAAGCAGATAAAATCACTGAGTCAAGCCTATGTTGATCTACCTCTTTGGAAAGATGGCCAGAGAGAGAATCCGGTGGAAGTGGAAAGCTGGGAGGAGGGAGTCCCTGTAAGCCCTGCCACCGGGACTCCTCAGGGGACCCCCCCAAACAGCCTGAGCAGACCCCCCCAGAGGAAGAAGCTGGAGTCTGCTTTGTATGGCTGCACTGTGCTGCTGGCATCCGTGGCTCTGGGCCTGGATATCAGAGAGCTCGCCAAAGCACAGGCCACCGAAGAACCCCCCGCCAAGGAGGAAAAGAAGAAGCGCGAGGGAATCTTCCAGTGGGCTCCAAAGCCCCGCAGCGGCGCCAGCCCCGCCATGAGGCTGCCGACCTCGGGCGAGGGGGCCAGCAGCACCCCCTCACCCACCCTGCCCAGCGCTGTGGGCCTCCTGTCCATGCCTTCTCTCTCCACCAAGTGCCTGCTGCAGACGGACGGCGAAGATGCATTCGAGAGCAGCACACGCACCCCTGGTGACCCTGACATGCCCACTCCAGCTCTTTGCCCTGGCTTTGGAGGGAGGGCTGAGGAGCCAGCCCCCATGCTAGGACTGGAGGTCGCTCGCAGTGTGTGGGGAGACCTGCCTCCTTCCTTCGTAGAACAGGCTCATGGGGACGTGCCTTCTTCTGCTTCAAAAGAGAGAGCAGCACATCACCGCCGGACCATGTCTGATGGATGTGCTTTCCAGCCCCCAGGTAGGCTGCTTTAGGGGTTACAGGTACGAAACTCCACAGTAGAGGTTAGAATGAAAAAGCGTGTGGCCTCTGATTGATTCTGTTTCCAGCAATTATATTTATAGATTTGTTCTCACTATTCACGTAGATCTTCAAATTTTACCTTACTCTTTTATTTGACTTTATCATTTGGATTCTGGAAAAAATACAATGAAACATCAGTAACATAAATACATAATAGCACATTAAAACAGAAATGTGGAGAATAACTGCCCATAGCCCCTTATGGTGGGAAGACAGTCATTTGCCTAAATCAGAACCAATAATTTAGTGGGAGAGCTGGGACTAAAAGTGCTTGTCTGAGGAGTACCCATTGTGGCTCAGTGGGTTACCAACCTGACTAGTACCCTTGAGGATGCGGGTTCAATCCCTGCCTTGCTCAATGGGTTAAGGATCTAGCGTGGCCATGAGCTGTGGTGTAGGTCACAGATGTGGCTTGGATCCTGGGTTACTGTGGCTGTGGTGTAGGCCGGCAGCTGTAGCTCTCATCTAGCCTCTCTCCTGGGAACATCTATATGCCACAGGCGAGGACCTTTAAAAAAAGCAAAAAAAAAAAAAAAAACCCTGGTGGTCATACCTCCCTTGGGGGTACCACGTCTTCTGCATCAGCCAGCCTCACTGCCCAGTTTATGTTGAGATTTGAAATCAGGGGATGTAAAAACCAAGTGGACAGTAGGCGTTGTGTGGGATTTATGTCTTTTGTACATAAAGATAATTACAACTACCTCAGATATATGTCATGGGAATTAAGTGAGGTAATGTGTATGAAAAATGCTTTTTAGATTGTAAAATATTAAGCTAGCATTGGTTATTAACATATGTTAAAACTGAAACTGCTTTCATTTGCTTTATCTTTTTCTTTATCTCTTTAAGTGCTATACCCAGACAGGATTTTTTTTTTCATATTATTGTTCATGTCTCTAGATAAAATGGCTTATTGCTTTTTTTTTTGTCTTTTTGCCTTTTCTAGGGCCGCTCCCGTGGCATATGGAGGTTCCGAGGCTAGGGGTTGAATTGGAGCTGTAGCCACCGGCCTACACCAGATCCACAGCAACGCAGGATCTGAGCCGTGTCTGCGACCCACACCACAGCTCACGGCAACGCTGGATCCCTAACCCACTGAGCAAGGCCAGGGATCTAACCCGCAACCTCATGGTTTCTAGTCGGATTTGTTAACCACTGAGCCACGACGGGAACTCCTTATTGCTCTTTTATGAAGCAATAAAGTATTGGTAATTTTTAACTGTATGTGGTGAAATCCTAGCACAATCCAATAAGAAACTTTTTTTTTAATTTGAAGCCAATTACTAGAGTGCTAATAAGTCAGTTCTTCAAAACAAGAAAAGGAAGGTATAACCTAAAAAGTAACCACTTTCATTAATTTTTTCAAACTGTCATCTGAAATTGTAGTCATATTCACCATCATTTTTAAGTCCTAATTTTAATCCAGTCTAATCATTTTGATGTCGATTCTGTTTATAAAACAATTGTAATGATCATTGTCCTGAGCATATGATGATGATGGAGCTCTTTATAGGCCCGATTTCCATAGTTTCAAGCAATCTTTCCAGTGTTGCAGTACTGTTTTGATGGTGTTTTTTTGTTTTTTGGGGTTTTTTTTTGCCTTTTCTAGGGCTGCTTCCCACGGCATATGGAGGTTCCCAGGCTAGGGGTCGAATCGGAGCTGTAGCTGCCAACCTACGCCAGAGCCACAGCAACGCGGGATCCGAGCTGCATCCGTGACCTACACCACAGCTCACAGCAAAGGCGGATCGTTAACCCACTGAGCAAGGGCAGGGATCGAACCCGCAACCTCATGGTTTCTAGTCGGATTCGTTAACCACTGCGCCACGAGGGGAGGTATGCAGTACTTTTCCATAAAAACAAACATTGTATCCTCACATGTTAAAGGCAAGGTGTGTGTTGAGGTTTTTCTGCGGAAGCTCGCTCCCAGGCGGTTACCTAAATGAGGTCATCCTGGTGGTTTTCCTTGATAACCGTCGTTTTCACTGTCCTGATCACACGCTGTCTTTGCCTTTTCAACCAGCTGGTGCCGCTCTCGTCTCAACCCCCAGAGCCTCGGAACTGCCCCCTGCGTGGGTTTGGGGGATGCCCCCCTCCTGGTCTGGACCTCACAGCGACCTGCCACGTGAGGTCCCGCCCGAAAAACAAAGAGCTATCCACTTGGTGCCTCTGCCCCGCCCCTCCTCCCAGAGAAGCCGGGTGGGTGCGTCCCCGGCCTTCCCACCACTGGGGACAGGGTCACAGCCTGCCCAGGCCGGCCCTGTGGTGGGCGGCCCAGCGCCAGCTCCCGACCAATCCCTGGGCGCCAAGGAGAGAACTAGGGCGCACGTGCCTTGCCTACTGGACGCGGACGTTGAGGGCCAGAGCAGGGACTGCACGGTGCCCCTGTGCAGGATGGGGAGCAGAGCTGGCCCACCCTCCTTGTACCAACTGGAGAAAGAATTTCTGTCTTAAGTGCCTTACGTTGTTCAAACATTTCTTCTTCTTCTTCTTCTTCTTTTTTTTTTTTTTTAAGAACAAATTAAAACAATGTGTCTACCTTGAATTGTTTCATGCTGCTGTGCTTTTAGAGCTGTGGTCATGTTACTAAAATAATAATGGATGTCTGCCTTCTCCAAAAATGTATGTGATTGCTGTTGGCTGTTTTTTCACTGGATTCTTACCTAGTAACTTGAGATACTACACGTGTGTGGAAAGCAAGAAATGTGCAACAGTGTAAAACGTTTAAGCACAATTGTAAGTGCTTGGTGTGTTCCCACTTACCTCTTTGTACGTTCGCAGACATTGTAATGGGTGTGCCATTTCTGTTTCCTTATTTCCTGTTTCCTTCATTTTCCATTTTCCCCTCATTTTTCTCATCTCTTTTTCATGTCCTTCTCTTTTTTTTGTTATTTGTGCAACAAAAAGCCAAGAATAATGTGCTATTAGTAAGTGAAGGTGTCTATTTAAATAGATTTGATGACTAAAATAGGCAGATTTCTAAACTCAGCAAAAGGCTGATAATCGATGCCCAAATCTCACCTAAAATATGCATATTTCTCCCTTTGAGAAAATTTTACTGAATATAACTTGTCAAGTTTTACTGAATGTAACTTGTCAAAATTTTATCCGTTAGAACTCCAAAATAGAATTAATTCATTTGATTGAGACCATACAGATTTTTTATTTTTTTTTTGATATTTGATTCAGATCATGCAGCTGAGAGGGGCTCACTATAGGTTCCTCCTATAGAAAGGGCCTTCCTTCATCAGTAGCCATCAATTTTGTATCCAGAAGTATACATCTTTTCTTTTTGTCATAGAATTTTTTTTAATTAATTGACGCATGTGTCATGTATTGTAAACATTTGTGTCACTTAACTTTATTTTTCTCTATTGAAATGCATATTTACCTCAGTCATCCCAAATGCTGTTAGAAACACTGCAAAGTGAAGAAACAGCAGTACTATTTAACTTTGGGGGTTTTTTGGCCACATCCATGGCATGTGGAAGTTCTTGGGAGGGTTTGAACCTGAGCCACAGCAGTAACCAAGCTGCTACAGTGACAATGCTGGATCCTTAACCCACTGCATCAAAAGGGAACTCCCTAAACATTTTTAAATAGTTATTTCGCTTTTCACTTCCCGTTGTGGTGCAGCAGAAATGAATCTATTATCCATGAGGATGCGGATTCAATCCCTGGCCTTGCTCAGTGGGTTAAGGATGTGGCATTGCTGTGGCTGTGGTATAGCCCGGCAGCCACAGCTCTGATTTTACCCCTAGCCTGGGAACTTCCACGTGCCATGGGTGCAGCCCTAAAAAAAAAAGCAAAATAAATAAAAACCTCTTAAATTGTGGATAAATGTTAGAGATCTGTTGGGTAAGATAAATTGATAGGGTAGAAAGGAGAGATACAGATTATTTTCAGATGTGGATCTATAAAATGAATCTTGGGTAGCAGATGAGGTTTTTAAATCATGTATAATTATGAGTCACTTTTATAAATCATACAGCTGTGATAAAAATAGACCCCAGAGTTATTGAGCTACTGAAATGGCTATCCAGGAGCTTGGGAAATTTGCCTGGGTTTCTTTTGTTAAATTTGTTATGCCTCTATCACTAGGGTATGGTTATTCAGATGATTGGCAATAACTATTTAAAATTTAAATGTTACTTGATATTTCATTTAAAATTTTACCTTGGCAAAGATTTACCGAATAACCAAAAGGTCCGTGATTTAAATTAAATCAGATGTGATAAAATATCTACCTATAGTAGAAGAGGAAGAAAGGAAAATTAGATTATTTGGCCATTTTGGAATATCTTAGTCATCTAACAAGTATGCCCCAGCAAAGGAGGAACAGGGCATGAAAGGATTATACTAATAGAAGCGCCTTTTGCCCCAAGGAAGACAGCCTTGTATTTAAAATGCTTGCAGCAAAATCTCAGGTACTTAATTTGTTGAGTTATGGTCTGTTCTGTGATTTGGCTTCACATTTGGGTGATTATTAACTGACGTAACAGAGATGTGGTTTCCTCAAAATTGTATTTCATTTGAAAGTGTGGTCCGCTGCATCATATTCAGTGATTTGGGGCAGGGACCTTTCCACTAAAAGTAAATAAAAGACATGCCTACAGTAACACATGAACCACAAAACAGAGAAACTGTTTTCAGTTTTGCTTCTACCAAAACATGGCTTGTATGTTTGAGTGTGTGTGGTGTGTGTGGTGTGTGAGGGTGGGGGAATGAAGTGTCTCTCTTATCCCTCTATTCTGTTCCTGTTGCTATTTAGCTTTATTTTAGTCAACTCTACATTATGATGAATTTAGAAATGAGGCTGTGTTAAAAAGATAATCATGACATAAGGACCCAATCTCCCATGGTATTACAGATAATTATTTTTGGCTGAGATCTATTGTACATTTGTGATTTTCTATGTGTATTAGTACACTTAGCAGAATCTGGTTATTTATTTTCATTTAGACATAATAACTCACTGAAAGGTAAATTAAGCTGATTACTCCTAGTCAACAATTAAGGTGCTGCCACTGCAGAGATTTAAGGCCTGGGCCTGATGTGCTGTACTATGAAGCTTTGTGACTGAACAAAATGTTTACATATGTTGTCTATTTTTTTAATAAACTTTTTTTTATAGCTCATCTGTTTGCTCAGTGGCTTTGATCGACTCCTGATGATTATGAATGTAATTGGTACTGGTTTATTTTTGTATTTAATAAGGGAAAGCATATAAATAAAGATTATTAGTAAGTCAGGTATTAATCTGCTAAATTCATTGAACTGAAGGATCATTAAATGACTCATGAGATTAAATACCTTTTTTTGAAGTATAATGAAATACTTTACTTATTTATTTATTTATTTTTGTCTTTTTAGGGCCACACCCACAGCATATGGAGGTTCCCAGGCTAGGGGTTAAATCGAAGCTATAGCCGCTGGCCCACACCACAGCCACAGCAACGTCACATCTGAGTCTCATCTGCAACCTACACCACAGCTCACAGCAATGCTGGATCCTTAACCCACTGAGCAAGGCCAGGGATCAAACCTGCGTCCTCATGGATACTAGTCAGATTCATCTTTGCTGAGCCACACCTCGAACTCCAAAATACTTTATTAAAAATGTTGTTTGCTTCATATGTGCATCAAAAACTTGCATTTCATTGTGAGAATCTTGCAACTCCCAGCTTTTCAGAAGGCACGCTTTTTGGCAGAAGGAATTACCCTATGAACTAAATCTCCATTGATGCTCCAGGATGGTAATTAATGATACATGTCAATGGTTAGCATGTTTAAAGCAGAAGAATTTCAGAAATCACCCAACATCTGGCAATTCTTGGTAAGTGAGAAAAACTTGTGTGAATTAGAAAAGCAGATGGAAACATTTCATGAAGATCCGGGCAATACCCTATCATGTGAGAGTGAGAAAAATTTAATATCCATTGTGTATCTGCTAAGTGTTAAGGACCCTACGAGGTGCCTCTGTGACACCTCCTGTAATTCTCTTTAGTAGAGTTTGTGAGGTAGGTAGTAATAGTTTCCCTGTTTCATTAGATATGAAACAGGCACAGAGAAGTTTGGTGAATTTCCAAAGACCCACCATTTACCTGTTCACACCTGTTGTAACTGTACATACAGACTAGAAGATGAAGACATCTGAAGGGTGATTTTGTAAGTGGAATCCAAAGCTAAGGTAGTTTTTCACTCATCAAAACGTTCAAAATGCTAGAAATGTTTGAGGACTTATCTAAAAGCAAAGCTAACAATGGTTAATATGGTGGGATACTTCCTAAGTAAGTGAAATGAAATAGAAGGTACTAACACCTGCATATGTAATAGGTCCACTCAGGGGAAAAAAGGAGTACTGTATTCAGTGGTTTATAAATATGGTGAAATTATTTAAAGACCGCAATATAAATGTAAAATAATGTTGGGTCTAAGCTGTCTCTACGCTTTACTTCTGAAAAAGCCAACATGCTAAAATTGAAGCCCTTATAAATCAAACAGCAATAGGACTAGCTTTCCCTTTTGTTTTTTTAGCAAAAGATAGATAAGTTCAATTAAGTTTGTTGTGCTAACAAACTCATTAAGTGGCTCCTATGATAAGCACTGGGAAAGACTAAAGGAGACACTGCCTATGTGTTTTGCTTCCATGGTTAAGATCCAGTAAGAAAGACACTGAACTGAGACGCTAGGCGGGGCCAGCTTCGTGAGCTCATGGCTTAGGCTTCATACTCAGAATGTCCTCGAGCTTGATTTTTTCCGCTTTGCTAATTCCCTCTTGAAATTCTTAAGAAATTTTGAACAGTGTCCCCTCACTTTTACTTTTGCACTGGCCCCCACAAATTAGGGGGCTAAGCCTGACTACAAATGAAATGAGTGTTATAAAAAGGGTGGGATGGTTGCTCTCCAGGCAGCCCTGGCAGAGCCCATCCAATCTGCCGGGGTCGGAGGTTGGGGGGTGGATTTCAGGGAAGACCGCAAAGGAAGCTGGGACCTCTGCTTGGTGAGACACACTCCCTGCAAAGTCCCCAGCTTGTGGGGAGTCCTCAAGTCCTGTTTTCCTTGCTCCTGTCCAGATTTTGTCTTTGGCTTTCACTGTTTGTTCAATGGTCTGTCTTGGTATGGATCTCTTTGCATACATCCTACTGGGAGTTTGTTTAATTTCTTGCATGTGTAGATAGTTTTCAGCAAATGTGGGGTTTGCAGCCATAATTTCTTCAAATATTTTTTCTACTCCTTTTCTTCTCTCCTTCTGGTACTCTCATTACACTTATATTGATGTACTTAATGGTGCCCCACATTTCTCTAAGGCCCTGTTCATTTTTATTCATTCTTCTCTCTCTCTTTCTTTCTTTTTGGTTACATAATCTTTATTGATTTCTCTTCAAATTCTCTTATCTTCTTTCAGTTCACATCTACTGTCAAGACCCTTGAGTGAATTTCTTCATTTTAGTTACTGTATTTTCAAATCCATGGTTTCCATTTGATTTTTTTTTTTTGTAAGTTTTGATATTCTCTCTCGCTCTCTCTTTTTTTTTTTTTCCTCCTTTTTAGGGCCAAACTTGCAGCATATGGAAGTTCCTACGCTAGGGATTGAATCTGAGCTACAGCTGCTGGCCACAACCACAGCAATGCAGGATCTGAGCCGCGTCTGTGACCTACACCACAGCTCACAGCAACACCAAATCCCTGACCCACTGAGCAAGACCAGGGATTGAACCCACATCCTCATGGATACTAGTCAGATTCGTTACCACTGCGTCACAACGGGAACTCCCTGACATTCTCTTTTGACAGAACATTGTCATCATTCATACCTTCCTTCTTTAGTTCATTGAGCAAACGTATAATGGCAGCTTTGAAGTCCATTACATCTGAGATCTGGACCCTTTCACAGACCATCTCTGATGCCTCCTTTTTTCCCAGTTTAGGGGTCACTCTTTTCTGTTTCTTAGTATATCTCAGTTTTTAAATTGAAAACTTGGCCATTGTGACAACAATGGCTCATGATTCCCCTCACCTCCCCAGGTCTTATTTTTGTTGTTGTTTGCATGTTAGTTTGTTTAGTGATCTGGCTAGACCATTTTAGTGAAAGCTCTCAGAAGGTCCAGCTATGGGGGGCACACAGCTATCTCCGAGGACAGTTTAAGAGCACAGCTCTCTTTGATGCTTATCTCTCTGTTAAGCTGTCTGCTTCATCTGGTGTTACATCCAGCTGCTGGGCTTCAATAGTTGCTGACTGATCACTCTGCTTTTTATTATGCCCTGGGGCATAGATTGCTCCAGAGCCTATTCCAGTTAATGTCAGACAGGGGCAGTTTGAGGTCCAGTGTTTAAGGCTTGTTCTGATCCCAGGTAGTGTAGCTGCCTCTTGGCCTGATTCTCTCAGGTGACCTAACTGGCCTGTGGTTTAGCTTGTTGCTCCTAACTAAGAGGCACCGGAGTTGTTGAGAGTGGTTTTAGGCTTGAACTTCTCCACGCTCTGTTTCAAATAAAGTCTGTTTCTTTGGTGAGAGCCTTGTCACTCTGCTCTTGTGTAACACCTCTTGCACTGGGCAAAATATCTGAGCCATACTCTGGGTGCTGGGGTGGGTAGTGACTTGTGGTCTTTTTGGCTTGCTTCTCCCAGAATAGATAGAACCCCTGCTGTCCAAGTGAACTGGTGTGAGGGCATCTAAGAAACCAGCCGTGTCACTATGGGGAAAGCCTCTACCCTGGGAGTAGGGGCTGGATGGAGAAAGGGGCCCTAGGAAATTAGCCTCTTAAATATAGAGTTGGAGGGGATGAGAAAAGCTGTGTCTTCTGCCTCCCAGTGAAATACCTTTTCCCTCTCTTGGGAGCTGATGGGGGAGAGAGTCTTGCATTTTTGGCCAAACCTGACTGAAATGGAGCTTCTGTCAGGCTGAGCTGGGTCAGGGTGGAAGGGTAGGTGAGAGGGAGCAAGTCACAGCTCAGGTGTAAGTCTTACTTTCCTTAGCAAGATTTAGTCTCTTCTTTTTTGAATAAGTATTTCTTTGTTCGCTGTATATCCTGAATTTCCAGAGACTTAAAAGAAATATTTTTAGGGTAGCTTTCAGTAGTGATGCTGATCTCCTTGGGGAGTGGGTCCTCAGAGTCGTTATACAGCCATCCTGTAAGGGGAACCTCTTGGTAATATTTTACAAAGCTGCTCACTATCACCTTCTGAAACCGTTTTCTCCTATTGGCTCACGTAACACATCTAAATTCATGTGGTTTATCTCATGGCTCTCAGTGCATTTCAAGGCCAATCACTCTCAATTTTCTATCTCTGGCTCCATTCTAATCTTAGAGCTCCATTCATACAGATTCTGCTGCTTGCTTATCATCTCCTCTTGGGTGTCTAAGAGGCATGAACATGAACATGGCCTCAGTAAAATTCTTGACTCACTGCCTTCCCTGAATTTGCTCTTCCTCCTCTCTCTCTTTTTTTTTTTTTTGTCTTTTGTCTTTTGTCCTTTTAGGGCAGCACCTGCGGCATATGGAGGTTCCCAGGCTAGGGGTCTAATCAGAACTGTAGCTGCTGGCCTACGCCAGTGACACAGCAACATGGGATCCGAGCCACATCTGCACCACAGCTCACGGCACCGCGGGATCCTTAATCCATTGAGCAAGGCCAGGGATGGAACCCTCAACCTCATGGTTCCTAGTCGGATTCCTTAATCACTGAGCCACGATGGGAACTCCTGATCTTCCTTCTCTTAACAAACAGCTTTAGCACCTAGGAACTGGCAGCTTCTGCTGACGAGTCTCCAGCATAGCAACATCATGAATGTTCTTTATGTCACCTGTGGTTAGTCAGTAATCTGTAGGATAATCAGATGAATTATTCCTATTTTACAGATGAAGAAACTGAAATTTAGGGAAAGCAAGTAAATTATTGGGTTTGAATCCAATCTGAGTCTGTGCTTTTAGACCATGGGGAGAATGCTGGTTAAATGTCAGTTTGTTTTCAGTAAATGTTAACATGTTGATCAAAGGATAGTTGAAGGAAAGTAGTATAAACTATAGTTGGAGCGGGACTTCAGGGATATTATTGTGAAGGACTTTGATTAGTAATCTAAGGATCTGGCACTGTATTTTGCATTTAAAAAAAAGCAATGATAGGTTTTAATTTGTAGAGTATATTTGTTAGTTTTCTCCAGAGGACCAGAACAAGTAGGATGTGCATATCTGTATTTTAGAGAGAGGGAAATTTTTTTTTTCTTTTTTCTTTTTTCTTTCTTTCTTTCACAGCCAATCCTGTGTCATATGGAGGTTCCCAGGCTAGGGGTTGAATCAGAGCTGCAGCTGCCGGCCTACACCACAGCCACAGCAATGCCAGATCCAGGCCACATCTTTCAGCTACACAACAGCTTTCAGCAATGCCAGATCCTTAACCCATTGAGTAAGGCCAGGGATCAAACCCACACCCTCCTGGACACTATGTCAGGTTCTTAACCTGCCAAGCCACAACAGGAACTCCAGAAAATTTATTTTAAGGAATTGATTCACCTGCTCATTGGAGCTGGCAAGTTTGAATCCTGCAGGGTGTGCTGGGAGGCTGGATCCCCAGGGAGGAGCTGACGTAGCTGGAGCCTGAAGGTCGTCTGGAAGCAGAATCCTAGAACCGAGGTGTTGGCAGCATTGGTTTCTGTCTAGGGCTCTCTTTCTGGCTTGCAGACCTTTCTGTGTCCTTCTATGCACCCTGCCCCGTGCAGGTCTGTTCCCCCACTTTCCTCTTCTATTAAGGACACAGTCATATTGGGTTAGAGCCCACTCTCATGACTCATTTTGACTTGATTACCTCTGGAAAGACTGCCTCCAAATACAGTCACATTCTGAGACTCTGGGTGTTAAACCTTTGTGGGGCTGTACCCTGCAGCCCTGCCCACCCTGTACTCACCCGGCCTCCAGACCAAAGAAAGAGCTCAGAGTCAGTGACAGAGACATCACTGGTTTAACAGATGCGGGGAGCTTACACACCTGAAACAAGGTCCTGGAACAACACCCGACCATGTGCGACAAATGGCAGGCAGAACAGGGCAGCAGACTTCGCTACCTGGGGAGAAGGATGTTACTAGTTAAGAAAGGGGGAATTAACGTCAGGTTGGCTCATCAGATACCAGGAAGACCAGCCAGGGGACATCCGTCACTTCCCCCCAGGCTAACAACATGCAGGAGACAGTTGTCTTCTCTCTGATAAACTCTCATAGTGGAGCATTCTGATCTAAAGATCAGAACACTCACTCTCTGGGGCAGGGGCAAGGGCATAGGTATTTGCTGATTAGGCTCTAGGATGAAGAGGGAAGATCAGTCAGGTGAGCGGGGTGTGGGTGAGGCAGGGACTGGTCCAGCAGATGATGTACAGAGGGCAAGAGAAGAGCCACCGGCGTGGGGGGAGGGGGGGGGCTGACCACACAGCCTCCAACACAGGAACTGCAGGTGTGCGATCTCTTCCATAACAGCCTGGAAGATGCTTTCAAATATTGGACATGACCATGGTATGTGAAATAGAGAGAGGACAACTAGAGGCATTGGGAAGGTTTGTTTTTTGTTTTCGGTTTTTTTTTTTTTTTGGTTGTTGGTTTTTTTTGGTTTGTTTTATTTATTTATTTATTTATTTATTTGGTTTTTTGGGGCTGCACTTGTGGCATATGGAGGTTCCCAGGCTAGGGGTCCAATCAGAGCTACAGCTGCTAGCCTGCACCACAGCCACAGCAACACGGGATCCAAGCTGCATCTGTGACCCACACCAGAGCAACACTGGATCCTTAACCCACTGAACAGGGCCAGGGATCGAACCTGCATCCTCGTGGTTACTAATCAGGTTCATTAATGCTGAGCCACAACAGGAACTTCATTGGGAAGATTTTATCAGACCTAACAGTGAGAATAATCAGGAAAGGAAGCCCAAGAGAGGAAGCTCACAATCTCCACATCAGGGATATTGGCAAAGAAGAGCAAGAAGTCCATCAGGACAGAACAGTTAGCTGGTTGGGAAGTTGTACATCAACAAGAAATAAAACACCAAGAGGAGAATTAGTGCTTAAATAAAATGAGGATCTGGAGGTGGGCAGTGAAGTTTACCATTCTGAATGGTGGAAAATTCTAGAGACCATCAGGTGGGGCTGGGACATGGAGCTGGAGAGGGACTCTGCAATCGTTCAAATTTGGGGTAGTCAAAGATTCTGAGGGACTCCAATGAGGAAGGCAAAGAGAAGAAACTGAACTGAAGAGGGCTCACTGGGAAAGAGCGAGAAGATCCAGAGGGTGATGGAAAAAGAGCGACGGCTCACGTGGCTTAAAAAAGACCCAGAGAGAACAAGGCAGTTGAAGGTCCCATCACAGCTCCCCAAGTACTTTCTCTGAGTCCATGTTTAAAATCCACAACTTTTAAAGAACTAAATACTAAGAACTTTTTTAAGAACATAAAGCTGGAATTCCCATAGTGGCTCAGCTGTTAGCAAAACTGACTGGTATCCATGAGGAAGCAGGTTTGGTCCCTGGCTTCACTCAGTGGGTTAAGGATCTGGTGTTGCCATGAGCTGTGGTGTAGGTCACAGACAAGGCTCGGGTTTGGCATTGCTGTGGCTGTGGCCGGCAGCTGCAGCTCTGCTCGACCCCTAGCCCCTAGCCTGGGAACCTCCATATGCCATGTGTGTGGTCCTAAGAAAGATGAAAGAAGAGAAAAAAAAAGAACATAAAGCTAACCTTTTGTCTCGGAATTACCCCATTCCCCAGAGCCATCAGCACCCCTTTCCCTCCTAAGTGGAAGTGGAAGCTCATCCGTTTTGTTAAAAGGAGCATCCTACAGAGTTCTGCCTCCCTAGGAAGCCCCAAGGGACCAAGGAGTGAAAGGAAGAGAACAGACACCATGACCCAGAGCACGTTGTTTCTATTCCTCACCCCTCCTCCCGCTGTGCTTCCTAAAGTGTGAAGATTCTCCATAAAGGTACAAACCAGAGGTAGCTCTGCATGCCTAAAACTATAGGATCACCATTATTAAGATGACCAGCATTTGATCTTAGACACACTGGTTTATTTTCCAGCTTCCATGGCCATCTTGCCTCTTGCCACTCCCTACCAGTGGCAGGCAGATCTGTGTCTGCCGTGTCCTTTTCTTCCTGGCGTCAGTGCAACCTGGCACTGTTTGTCTAGGAGCAGGAGGTACCCCCTGCATACATCTGTAGGGATGGCCAGAAACAGGCTGCTGCTGACAAGGAATTGTACAAGGAGGTAGAGTTTTCTCCCTGTGGATGTCAGAGAACCAGAACACATTCTAACATGGTCCCTCCAAAAAGGTTTCACTTAGTCTATTAAGGAATGTTTTCCACAAGAAATACATGTCCAATTTTATTACATAAGTCTGCAGGAAGATATAGTATTTGAAAAAGATGTCTGCCAAAAAAAAAAAACAAACAAACATGTTTCATCATATGACTGACTTGGTTGGGAGAAAGCTTTAAAACTGGAAAGATTTCTAAGTTTTATGGCTTAATACATACTGGATTTTTCAGTATGTCAAACCTTTTTCTCTAGAACAGGGAATTATTTTACCCGGGTATGCTTTTTTTTTAATTTAATATAGTTGATTTACAATGTTGTGCTAACTTTTGCTATACAGCAAAATAATTCTTGTGTGTGTGTGTGTGTGTGTGTGTATGTGTGTAGTGTCTGTTCTATGCCTTTTGATTTCTTGGCCCCTTGGGACTTCCTAGAGAGGGGGAACTCTGTAGGACTGCTCCTTTTCATAAAACTGACAATTTACAATGTTGTGCTAATTTCTGCTGTACAGCAAAGTGATTCAGTTATACACACACACACACGTGTGTGTGTGTGTGTGTGTGTGTATGTGTGTATACATATGTATATACATACACACATTTTTTGACCACACCTGCGGCATGTAGAAGGTCCCAGGCCAGAGACTGAACCTGCACCACAGCAGTGACAATCCCAGATCCTTAACCCATTGAGCCACCAGGGAATTCCCTACATTCTTTTTTATATATTCTTTTCCATCATGGTCTATCCCAGGAGATTGGACATAGTTTCCTGTGCTGTTCGGTAGGACCTCATTGTTTATCCACCCTCAATGCAACAGTTTGCATCTCCTAACCCCAGACTCCCAGTCCATTCCACTCCCTCCCCCTCCCCCTTGGCAGCCACAAGTCTGTTCTCTATGCCTGTGACTCTGTTTCTGTTGTGTAGATAGGTTCATCTGTGCCATGTTTTAGATTCCACACATAAATGATATCATACGGTATTTGTCTTTCTTTTTCTGACGTATTTCATTTAAAATGAAAATCTCATTAGTGTTCCTGTTGTGGCTCAGTGGAAACAAATCTGACTAGGAAACATGAGGACACAGGTTCCATCCCTGGCCTTGCTCAGTGGGTTAAGGATCTGGCATTGCCACGAGCTGTGGTGTAGGTCAAAGACGTGGCTCAGATCCCCCATGACTGTGGCTGTGGTGCAGGCCGGAAGCTATAGATCCAATTTGACCCTTAGCCTGGGAATCTCCATATGCCTCAGGTGTGTCCCTAAAAAAAAGAGAGAGAGAGAGAAAGTCTCTAGTTGCATCTTGCTATGAATGGAATTATTTTGTTCTTTCTTATGGCTGAGTAATATTCCGTTGTGTATAGGTACCACATCTTAATCCATTCATCTGTCGATGGACATTTAGGTTGTTTCTGTGTCTTGGCTATTGTGAATAGTGCTGCAGTGAACATACAGGTGCATGTGTCTTTTTTAAAAATTATATATAAGGAGTTCCTGTTGTGGCACAGTGGAAACAAATCCAACTAGTATCCATGAGGATGTGGGTCCAATTCCTGGCCTCACTCAGTGGGTTCAGGATCCAGCATTGCTGTGAACTGGGTGTAGGTCACAGACATGGCTTGGATCTGGAATTGCTATGGCTGTGGCTGTGGCCGGCAGCTGCAGCTCCATTTCGACCCCCTAGCCTGGGAACTTCCATATGCTGTGCGTGTTACCCTAAAAAGCAATAAATAAATAAACAAATAATTTATATAAGTATATATTTTATTAAAGCATAGATGATTTACAATGCTGTGCCAAGTTCTGCTATACAGCAAAGTGACCCAGTAATACATATACATACATTCCATTTTTTTTATTTTCTTCCTTCAAGGTCTATTCCAAGAGCCTGGATATAGTTCCCTGTGCTGTACAGCAGGACCTCATTGCTTATCCATTCTATATGTAATAATTTTCATCTACCAACCCCGAATTCCCAGTCTATCCCTATCCCTCCTCACTCCTCTTAGCAACCAGAAATCTGTTCTCTATATCTGTGAGTCTCTTTCTGTTTTGTAGATAGGTTCATTTGTGCCATATTTTTGTTCGTTTTTATTTTTAGAATATTTTTATTTTTTCTATTAGAGTTGATTTGCAGTGTTCTGTCAATTTCTGCTGTATAGCAAAGTGACCCAGTCATGCATGTATACATTCTTTTTCTCACATTATCCTCCCATTTATGCCATACTTTAGATTCTACACATAAGTAATATCATACGGCTTTTGTCTTTCTCTTTCTGGCTTCACTTAGTATGAAAATCTCTAGTTGCATCCATGCTGCTGCAAATGGCATTATTTTGTTCTTTTTTATGGCTGGGTGGTATTCCATTGTATACATGTACCACATCTTCTTTATCCATTCCTCTGCTGATGGACATTTAGGTTAATCCTATGTCTTGGCTACTGCAAATAGTGCTGCAATGAACATAGGGGTGCATGTATCTTTTTGAATTACAGTTTTGTCCAGATATATGCCCAGGAGGTTGATTGCTGGATCTTATAGTCATCCTATTTTTAGTTTTCTGAGGAACCTCCATACTGTTTTCCATAGTGGCTGTAGCAATTTACATTCCCACCAACAGTGTAGGAGAGTTCCCTTTGCTCCATACCCTCTGAAGCATTTTTTTGGTAAACTTATTAATGATGGCCATTCTGACTGGTGTGAGTTGATATCTCATTGCAATTTTGATTTGCATTCCTATAGTAATTAGCAATGTTGAACATTTTTTCATGTACTCATTGGCCATCTGTATTTCTTCTTTGGAGAAACAGGTAGTTATTTATAGAGGTGTAAACATGATTCAAATCAAAAGGAGTTGGCAATAATTGTTCCTCCACTCTGTTTATTGCCCAAATTCAGCACACCTGGTTCAAAAATTGAAGCATCCTATTTGCATTGGATTTTCTCCTTTCCAGACACTAGATGGCTCTATCTACACATTATTTCACAGACAAGGCCTACCAACATAGCTTGATTATTTGAAGAATTGCAGCCAAGTTTATACTTAGGTGAAAAAAAGAAAAATAACAGGTGTGATTTGAGAAAGTACTGGAGAGATGAGAGGAGTGAAGGAAAATGATTCTCTGGTGGCAGTTACAGAGGAATAAGAAGACGACCTTTATTTATTTATTTTTTGTCTTTTGTATTTTCAGGGCTGCACCTGAGGCATATGGAGGTTCCCAGGCTAGGGGTCTAATCAGAGCTATAGCTGCTGGCCTACACCACAGCCACAACAACTCCAGATCTGAGCCTCGTCTTCAACCTACACCACAGCTCACAGCAACGCCAGATCCTTAACCCAATGATTGAGGCCAGGGATCTAACCCACAACCTCATGGTTCCTAGTCAGATTCGTTTCCGCTGCACCCCAACAGGAGCTCCAGATGATCTTTATGAAGTGAACTTTTTTATACATCTGTTCCAAATAGGGAGACAAAGGAGTTCTGGGTTTTTTGTTTTTGTTTTTTTCTTTTGGCGGGGGGTGTTTGCTTTTTTTTTTTTAATTTTAGAGCCACACCTGCAGCATATGGAGGTTCCCAGGCTAGGGGTCAAATCGGAGCTGTAGCCGCCGGCCTACACCACAGCCACAGCAATGCCAGATCCAAGCCATGTCTGTGACCTACACCACAGCTCAAAGCAATGCCAGATCCTTAACCCACTAAGCAAGGCCAGGGATTGAACCCACAACCTCATGGTTCCTAGTTAGGCTCATTTCTTCTGGGCCATGACAGGAACTCCAAAAGAAGGAGTTTTATAGCTGTAAGCTAAGCCACATCTCCAAATGTCTATCTCCAGCTGAGGCAGAGTTGAACCAATGTCGCACCTAGTAGATGTCCCACCATCATTAGACACTGGCTGAAAACAGAGTTCTGCCCTCAGTGTAGGCGGAGCCAAGGTGGGAACATAACACCATCCTGATTATATTCTTGGAGCTCTGAGTCACATCATGTCCAGTTACCCTACATCCAGAATTTTCACTTTGTGTGATTCAATATATTCCCTTTTGACTTAAGCCAGCTTATATGTTTATTTTATTTATTTGTTTATTTAATTGATTTATACTGAAATGCAGTTGATTTACAATATCCTGTAAGTTCAGGTGTGCAGCACAGTGATTCAGATACATACATATATATATATATATATATATATATATATATATATAATACACACACACACATATATAACACGTATATATACATACACATATTCTTCAGATTCTCTTTCCTTATAGGTTATTACAAAACATTGACTACAATACACTGTGATATACAGTAGGTTCTTGTTGGTTATCTATTTTTATACATAGCAGTGTGTCATATTAGTCCCAAACTCCTAATTTATCCCTTCCCCCACCCCCTTTCCCCTTTGGCAATCATAAGTCTGTTCTCTATGTCTGTGAGTCTCTTTCTATTTGAGAAATAAGTTCATTTGTATCTTTTTTCCCCCTGATTCCACACAAAAGTGACATCCTATAATATTTGTTTTTCTCTGTCTGGCTTACTTCACCTAGTATGATAATCTCTAGATCCATCTATGTTGCTATAAATGGCATTATTTCATTCTTTTTATGGCTGAGTAATATTCCATTGACTGTGTTTTATTCTGGCAACTACAAGTAAATTTGCAAGGCTATGCCTGATGAGGGGTGGACAAACTGGGCAGATAGTCAACATACACATGTGGGAATGTTTTGTGCTTATGTTTGTAACTAGGGTGGAGGGTTCAAGTGCTGCAAACTTAAAATTATTCTCTTCAGAAAAATTGATGCTCAGAAGCTCTATCCCAGTAGATGCAGCGGGAGTTTTGAACTGTCTCTAGATAGTTAAAGGACAGTAGCTAGTAAGATTAATTGCCGAAGAGATTCTGCAGATGAGAAGCAAAATACTCCCCTCTCCATGTGGATAATTTGCTAAGATGCTATAAAGTCATTATTAACTTTTTTATATAGGAGGACTTCAGAGTGGGCCCCCCAAATAAAAGATGTTCACATCTTTGCAGATTCTTGGTACAGATTAACCTTCCCCATGGGAGCAATAGTCATGAAGCTAAAATCTCTCTCTCTTTTTTTTTTTTTTTTTTTTTTAGGGCTGCACTCGCGGCATATGGAGGTTCCCAGGCCAGGGGTCCATTCGGAGCTGTAGCTGCTGGCGACATCACAGCCACAGCAATGCAGGATCCGAGCCACATCTGCAACCTACGCCACGGCTCATGGCAACGCTGGATCCTTAACCCATTGAGCGACGCCAGGGATGGAACCCTCATCCTCGTGGATACTAGTCGGGTTTGTTAACTGCTGAGCCACAGTGGGAACTCCACGAAGCTGGAGTCTTAATCTGAACCCTGGGTCTGCTCTCAGGATGAATTTCAATAGTACACTCAAGCTTCAGTTTTAAATAATATTTAATTAACACACACACACACACACACACACACACACACACACCACTGCCAGCTACAGTTGCTACTTTTGGTGCTGGACCCTTTAACCTACTGTTCCTGCTGAGTATAGAACCTGCATCCTGGTGCTGCAGAGATGCTGCCAATCCCATTGCACCACAGTGGAAACTTAAATGAATTCAATTAAATAAATACATTTCATTGAAGTAAAATTTAAAGAAAATGACAAGACATGGCCTTAAGGAGAATGCTAATTCCTTTCTTCTTCCTTAGCATTTTCAGGGACTGAATACAATTTAAAAAATTATCAGTTCATTTGTGATTGTGTGATTTGCAAATGAGAGGGAAGAAAAAAAATCATTTCTAGTATATTGAATAGAAATGAGTTTAGTGAGTTTCACATCCCCAAGAACAAGGACATTTTTCATTGTGAAACATGAAACAGCTCTTTATTTTCCTTGAAGATACCATAGCTGCCTCTCTGTATTCTTCTCTCTGTGAAGATCCCTCCTGCGCAGGCTCAGCCTTCACTCCTTACCCCTGGGATTCCCTCTCCTCCAGGACTTCATTCCATCAGTTAGGTTCTTCTCCTATTATTCAGTTTCTTTCCACCATTGAGTCTGTGATGGTTTATTTTATTTAATTTATTTTATTTTTGTCTTTTTAGGGCCACACCCATAGCATATGGAGGTTCCAAGGCTAGGGGTTGAATTGGAGCTACAGCTGCTGCCATGACACAACTACAGCAACGTGAGATCCAAGTCAAGTCTTTGGCCTACACCACAGCTCACGGTAATGCCAGATCCTTAACCCACTGAGCGAGGCCAGGGATCGAACCCTCATCCTCATAGATGCTAGTCGAGTTCATTAACTGCTGAGCAAGGAAGAGAACTCCTGTGATGATTAATTGTATGCATTGACTCAATTGGGTTACAAGGAGCCCAGCTATTTGGTCAAATATTATCCTGGGTCTTTCCTCTCGATAGCTACATAAATATAGATATATACATATATACATATTTAGATATATAGAGATAAATACATACACACATATACACACATACACGTTTACTATTAGTTCTGTTTCTCTAAAGAATCCTAATACAGGATCCTTCTTTATCTTAAAAAAGCAAAAAAAGAAAAAAAGGTGTTGGAGCGAATCTTGGCTCTTAGAAAAATACAGTAAAATAAGGTGAAATTAATCACTTTGTTTGACACTAGCGCCATCCCTGGCTGCCACTTTCCTTCTCCCTATTTTTCCTTCTCTCTGAGGCGTCTGTGGTCGGTGGTCACTCTCCCACCTCTTAGCTGCTGACTTCTGGACCCCTAACAAATCTGGCTTCTCCCCTCTCCATGGCAACAGTAGCCTTGAAGGAAATAACAGCTTCTTGATTGCAAAGGTCTGTATCCCTTTTCAGTCATTTTTTGGCCTCTTCTGTGCTAACATGGCCAATAAAAGATTCCTTTAAAATTACAAATGTTTTCTTTCAGGAAATTTGAAAAGCTCTGAAAAGTACAAAGGAGGAAAAACCCACTTGTAATCACAATACTGAGAAAACTACTTATTGGTATTTTGCTTCATCTTCTTCCCACATTTTTTCTCATAGTATACATACTGGATTGGTTTTGTTTGTTTCTTTTGTTTTTTATTTATTTTTTATTTTTTGGCCATACCTGCGTCATGCAGAAAGTTCCCAGGCCAGGAGTCAAATCTTTGCCACAGCAGTGACCTAAGCCGCAGCAGGGACAATGATGGATCCTAAACCCACTGAACCACCAGGGAAGTCTTCTATAGTATACATACTGTTCTTAAGTCAAAATTGGGACAATGCTACTGTCCTTTGGTCATCTGTGTTGCTTTGTTTTGTTTTTACATTTAATACATTATGGATATTTTTCCATGCCAATAAATATTCTTCTGCAATAGGTTTTGTTTGATGCCAGCAAATCTGATCATCATACTGATATATTAAAACTTACTTTATCCCTTTCCCACTCTTTTATTTATTTATTTATTCTTCCTTTTAAGACCCCATCTGCGGCATATGGAAGTTACCTGACTAGGGATCAAATTGGAGCTGGAGCTGCCAGCCTACACCATAGCCAGAGCAATGTGGGATCTGAGCCCTGTCTATTACCTACACCACAGCTCACGGCAATGCCGGAGCCTTAACCCACTGAGCGAGGCCAGGGATCGAACCTGCATCCTCATGGATACTAGACCTGTGAGCTCATTTCTGCTGAGCCACAACAGGAACGCCCCCTTCCCACTGTTAAGAGTTTACATTGTTTCCACTAAATCATATTACCAACAAGGTTGACATTCAAGCAGGAGTCATGGTAACTAATGGGTTCTTACAGATTTCCCCACAGGAGGAGACTACAAGGTCTGAACTGGGCCTGGTAAGCCTCCGGAGGGAACGCACATTCTGTCATTCTGTCCAGAGGTGAGAGACCTGTCTAGCACAAAAAGTATGGAAAACCTCCATCTCAAAGCTGGATGAATATGGAATGATTGGCCAGTGGGACCTGCTGTAGAGCACAGAGAACTCTCCCCAATATTCTGTGATAACCTATGTGGGGAAAGAATCTGAAAGTAAATGGATGTGTGTATGTGTAAAACAGAATCAATTGTTGTACAGCAAAAATGATCACAACCTTGTAAATCAACTCTACTTCAATAAAACTTAAAAAAAAAAAAAAAGCTGGATGAATCCCGAGTTAAGAAGTATGGGAGCATAAATGATCTTTTTAAGTGGTCTTGGCATTGAGTGGAATTTTTTCCATCTTTAGCTAAGTCTTCTATTCAGGAACATTCAGTCTTGGAATAAGGTGAGTGCTTTTACAAATCCCTTGAATGCAGAGTTCCCGTGGTGCAGCGGAAATGAATCCAACTAGGAACTATGAGGTTGCGGGTTCGTTCCCTGGCCTCGCTCAGTGGGTTAAGGATCCGGCGTTGCCGTGAGCTGTGGTGTGGGTCGCAGAAGCGGCTCGGATCCGGCGTTGCTGTGGCTGTGGTGTAAGCCGGCGGCTAGAGCTGCGATTGGACCCCTGGCCTGGGAACCTCCATATGCCGCAGGTGCAGCCCTCAAAATACAAAAGACAACAAACAAACAAACAAAAAACAAATCCCGTGAATGCTATCAGGTAGAATTTTAGCAATCTAGAAAGAGATGGCTCTGGGGGACTACATTCATCTCTCTGGGCTTCCGTTTCTTCATATCGGAGGGGTGGGGGGGTGAATGTTTGTTTAGACATTCTCTGAGGTTTATTCTTGTGATTCTGTGGGCCTGTGCACAGGAATGAATGAAGTTCTGTCTCGTCCACGTGGGTCACGGTGACAGCTGCGCGTGCCCAATCAGCATCTCTCAAGGAAACCTGTGATTGGGCTGCGGAATCCCTGGCGGGAGCAGGACCTTCACTAGAGAAAGGCCTTCTCCATTTAGGAGAAGCAGCAGACTTTATGGGCATTAGAGGGAGCCCAAGAGTTGAGTTTTAGCAGGTGTAAAGCAAGAAGGAAATGAATTATCTGGAGGGTGAAAATCAATGGAAGTGTCCTAGTTTAGAATCAAAACGCTTAGAGCTGCAGGAAGGTGTTTAAACTAGGATTTGACAGCCTCCATACGATTGACATTCTGGGTTGTGGGGCTGTCCTGTGTATTGTGGGATGTTTGGCAGCACACTAGATGCCAGTAGCACACTCCCCCACGATTTGGGACAAATGTCTCCAGGGGACAAAATTTCCCTTCCGCTTTCAGGAACCACTGCTTTAAACCTATCATCCTTAGGAAAGAGGGCCCCAGCCAGTGAGGAAAGAATGCTTGGAGAATTTCATTTTGTAATGAATCGCCACGTTAAAGTAAAATAATAGAAAGGGGCTTAATTTTTGTAAGTAAAACGTTTGGTTTGTGAGAGCAAATACCATTAGATCCATTCCAAAAAACTGAGATTGTCTTTTAATATATGATCAATAATCTTAAAAAGAGGTGCCAACATTTGACCCTTTAAAATAGTTTATATAAAATCTCTCTTTTCAGTCAGGTTAAAGAAGGACACAAATCATCAGAAGTGTTTCAAATAGAAAAGAATTTAATATAGGGAATCAGATATTTACAAAACTGTTGAAAGGGCAGCAGAAGGAAAAGTTGGAGATTTACACAATTTTTCAGGTCTACCACTGCAGGCTTGGTTACAGCCAGGGTGTAGCTTCTGTTGCTTCTAGGTCAGGAGTCTGCCGAAAACATCTGCCAGTGTCCTGAGTAGATGACCAGCCAGAGAAAGAGTTGATCAGGGGTCTTAGAGATACATCTGTGTGCAGATACAGCTCTGTGCACCTTCTGATAGACAAAGTGGAATGGGGTCCACCTCTCTTCTGATTCCTAAAGCTAGAGTGAGTCAATCTCATTGTTAAAACCATATTTAAAACCCTACTGTCGAAATGAATGGATAAAGAAGACATGGTACATGTATACAATGGAATATTACTCAGCCATCAAAAAGAAGAAAATAATGCCATTTGCAGCAACACGGATGCAACTAGAGATTCATATACCAAGTGAAGTAAGTCATAAAGAAAAAAAATACCACACGATAGCACTTAATATGTGGAATCTAAAACAGGACATAAATGAACATACCTACAAAACAGAGACAAGACTCACAGACGAAGAGAACAGACTTGTGGTTGCCAAGGAGGAGGGGGGCAGGGGAGGGATGGACTGGGTGTTTGGGGTTAGCAGAGGCAAATTAGTATACACAGGATGGATAAACAACAAGCTTCTACTGCAGAGCACAGGAAACTAGATTCAGTATCCTGTGATCAACCATCATGAAGAAGAATATGAAAAAGAATGTGTGTGTGTGTGTGTGTGTGTATATATGTCTCTTTGCCACACAAATTAACAAAACATTATAAATCAACTGTATTTCAATAAAATAAACCTTGCTACCAATAAGTCTAGAGAATACAATTCCCAGGTATCCAGCTCCTGTGGGGCAGAGGAGAAAGTAGGAAGCAATGGGACGATTGCTGGTTGCCAACAGCTAATATCCAACACAGGCTTCTTTCTCAAGAAGTCTCAGTGTTTTGTTTACTCAGTTGCACATAGTGTATATCCCAGTCTTTCCTGTTCCTTACCTCTGGGCCAAAAATCTTTCCAAGCCTCTGTTAATTCTTGATACTGTTCAAGCCTATGAACTCAAGCAGTCCAAATCAATTAACTGGATAAAAGAATATTAATGGGAAAGTTCTCTACTGATGGCTAATTTTGCATAACTACAATTAGATCTCTTTTTTTTTTCTTTTTTTTAAAGCCACACCCAAGGCATATGTAAGTTCCCAGGCTAGGGGGTTGAATTGGAGCTGCAGCTGAGGGCCTACACCACAGCCACAGCAATGCCGGATCTGAGCAGCATCTGTGACCTACACCACAGCTCACAGCAATGCCGGATCCTTAACCCCTGAGCAAATCCAGGGGCCGTGGATACTAGTCAGGTTCTTAACCTGCTGAGCCACAATGGGAACTCCTACAATTAGATCTGTAGGTGAAGGCTTTTTGAAATTGTTTTAATCATGAAGGTCAAGGCATGGACAAAAGAGGTTATTTTGATTTACACGATTTAATCAATCATCTGAAAACTGCCAACACATAGGAAAGCTTTTTTTTTTTTAGCACTTATTTATTTTATTAAGTTTTATTGTATAGGAAATTTTTATATTGTCAGGAAAGCTTTCTTTTGATTCTCTTCATCCTAGGGAGTTCACATAGGAGGCATTTTCTTAGCATTTCATAAAAACAGCATCACCAAAAATATCTCTTGCCAGAAACTCATTAGCTGTTTTCATTCATGGAAGAAGGGTCCCTGTGTGTTTGTTAGACTCTTACCCAGAATGCTAGAGAATCTGACTGTGCCTTTGTTCACTACGGAGAAACTTTTTTTTTTTTTGTCTTTATGCCTTTTCTAGGGCTGCTCACTCGCATATGGAGGTTCCCAGGCTAGGGGTCTAATTGGAGCTGTAGCTGCCAGCCTACACCACAGCTCACGGCAACGCCGGATCCTTAACCCACTGAGCAAGGCCAGGGATCGAACTTGCAACCTCATGGTTCCCAATCAGATTCATCAACCACTGTGCCACGACAGGAACTCTGAGAAGCAAATTTTTAAAAGGCTGACTTTCCTCAAAGATGTAAAACCTCCTAAAAGCCTCCCTTCTTCAGTTGTTGATTAGCATAGCTATTGTCTGTGTACCTTCTGCTCTTTAACACAGGCAATTTAGAGACAGCAAAGGTTAAGAAGAGCAATAATCCGCAAAACTGTGACTACTGACACAGATTTCTGTATTGCCTCTATGTACTTAAAATATTCCACTTACAATGGACAGATCAACTAGACATAAGGAAACTTTGGTTTTAAGTAACACATTAGAGCAAATTGATGTATCCAAAATAGGCAACAGATTACACATTCTTTTCAAGTGTACAGGGAACGTTCTCCAGTACAGAATATTTATCAAAATAAAATACCAAAAAGCCTGTCTTCGTTGTAATCTTGATTTTCTCATACCAGAAGCACAATCTTTTTATGGTTCAATTTATTTTTAAGTGCCTTTTAATTTTTATTTAATTTCTTTTGGGGGCCATTACCTAATATGTGGAAGTTCCCAGGCCAGGGATCAAAACTGTGCCATAGCTGTGACCCAAGGCACAGCAGGACAATGCCAGTTCCTTAAACTGCTGTGTCACAAGGGAACTCCTTTTTTCTTTTTTTTTAAACCCAAGTATACCGTTGATTTGATTTACAATGCATGCCAATTCCTTCAGTACAGCAAAGTAACTTAGTTATACACATATATACATTCTTTTTTACATTATTTTCCATCATGATCTATCCTAGGAAATTGGATATAGTTCCCTGTGCCATTCAGAGGACCTTATTGTCTATCTATTCTATCTACTAACCCCAAACTCCACATTCATCCCTCCCTCCGCTGTCCCCCTTGGAAACCACAAGTCTGTTCTCCATGACTGTGAGTGTGTCTCCGTTTTATAGACAGATTCATTTGTGCCATATTTTAGATTCCGCATGTAAATGATATCATGTTATTTGTCTTTCTCTTTCTGACTTAATTAACTTAGTATGAGAATCTCTAATTGCATTCCACATTGTTGCAAATGGCATTATTTTATCCTTTTTAATGGCCGAGTAATATTCCATTATATATATATATATATATATATATATATATATATATATATATATGTGTGTGTGTGTGTGTGTGTACCACATCTTCTTGATGTATTCATACGTCAACAGACATTTAATTTGTTTTTCATGTCTTGGCTATTGTGAATAGTGCTGCAATGAACGTAGGGATGCATGTATCTTTTTTATTATAGTTTTGTTCAGACATATGCCCAGAAGTGATATTGCTGGATTGTATGAAAGTTCTATGTTTAGTTTTCTGAGGCGCCTCCATACTTTTTTCCATAGTGGCTACACCAATTTACATTCCTACCAACAACATAGGAGGGTTCTCTTTTCTTCTCACCCTCTCCAGAATTTGTTATTTGTAGGTTTATTGATGATGTCCATTCTGACCTGTGTGATTTGATTTATATTTCTTTAATAATTTATGATGTTGAGCGCTTTTTCATGTGCCTATTGGCCATCTGTATATCTTTCTTTGGAGAAATGTCTATTTAGATCTTCTGCCCATTTTTCCATTGGGTTGTTTGTTGTTGTTGTTGTTGAGTTGCATGAGTTGTTTGTATGTTTTGAAGATTAAGCTTTTGTCAGTTGCATTGTTTGCAACTATTTTCTCCCATTCTGTAGCTTGTCTTTTTGTTTTGTTTTTTTGTTTGTTTTTTATGGTTTCCTTTACTGTGCAAAAGCTTGTAAGTTTGATTAAGTCCCATTCATTTACTTTCGTTTTTATTTCTATTGCCTTAGGAGACTGACCTAAGAAAGCATCTGTACAGTTTATATCAGAGAATGTTTTCCAATGTTCGCTTCTAGGAGCTTCATGGTGTCCTGTCTTATGTTTAAGTCTTTGAGCCTTTTGAGTTTATCTTTGTGCATGATGTGAGAGTGCGTTCTAGTTTCATTGATTTCCATGAATGCTGCCTAGTTTTCTCACAGAAGCACTATTTAATGAGAGACTTAGAATTCCATCACACCCACAGCAGTGCTGTCACACATGATGCCACTGCAAGAGAAGATGAAAAAAGATGAAGTAGAGGAAAGTCAAATGAGAAACGCTCTCCTCTAAGGAATCCAGAGGAAGAACTTGAAAGAAGTATGGTGTTGACCATGAGAGCAGGGAGGGAGGGAAAGGCAAGGGCTATCCCTGCTCTCGTTAGTCCTACTTATAAATTCCCAGTGTTGAGAGTGTGTTTGGTAAACCAGGGTGTCTGTGGAATTTCTTCATCTAGGAATACTTTAGGGCAGGAGTTTTCTCATGTTCAATAGTATATCAAGGCTCAAATTTTAGCTGAGAACCAAGGTAAGATGGTATTTCCTTGTCTTTTTTCTTTTTGGGGCCACACCTGTGGCATATGGAAGTTCCCTGGCCAGGGTTCAAATCAGAATTGCAGGTGAGGCCTACACCACAGCCACAGCAACACCAGATCTGAGCCACATCTGCAAATTATGTCACAGCTTGCGGCAATGCCTGATCCTTAACCCACTGATCGAGGCCAGGGATCGAACCCGAATCCTCTTGGACATTATATTGGATTCTTAGCCCACTGAGCCACAACAGGAGCTCCGGGATTTCCCTGTCTTAATTTGAAGTATTTCCTTTCCTTAGTTACCTAGGTGTAGAATGCTATTTCATCATTAGCCAAAGACTATAAGAACCCAAAAACTGATTTCTGGCAATCTGTGTTCACTCAACAAGCATCAATGAGCATCCAAGATGGCCAGGCTCCCAGGAGCCCCTCCTGAGATGCAAATGGCCCTTATCTGTCACCTCTGGGGACAATCTCACCAGATGTCTGCAAAACATTTGCTCAGATCATTTAAAATTGCCTGAAATTTGGCTTGGTGAGGCATGCATCAGCTGCCAAGATCCACTTATTTGGGAATCAATGGGCTTTTGAAAGAAAAACAAATGTAGTTAATAGGCATTGACCCTGCCTAAGTCTCAATATTTCAGAAACTAAACCCACCAGAGTATGAGAGACTGAACAATTCATTTATCAGCCTGGACTAATAATTTTATCCAAAAGAGATCCCTCAAGTTCAAGTTATACCACTTAAGATTAAGATCAGTCTACCCACTAAAAGTGTGTGATATAGGAAGTCTGCTCAGTGGTTTATATGTTACATGTATAATTGCCTTTCAAAATTTAGTTTTATTAAAGTATAGTTGATTTACAGTGTTGAATAATTTATGCTGTACAGCAGTCATATATATATATGTATGTGTGTGTGTGTATATATATATATCTATATTCTTTTTCTCATATCATCTTCCATCATGGTCTATCCCAAGAGACTGGATATGGTTCCCTGTGCTGTACAGTAGGACCTCATTGCTTATCCATTTGAAATGTAATAGTTTGCATCTACTGATCCCAAACTCCCAGTCTATCCCTCCGCAAACCCTCCCCCTTGGCAACCACAAGTCTGTTCTCCTTGTCCGCAAGTTTGTTTCTGTTTTGTAGATAGGTTTGTTTGTGCCACATTTTAAACACAATTAAGAAGATGTGATACCTCTATACCATGGAATACTACTCAGTATAATCGCCTTTTGAAACCAGAAAACATGTCTTCACTGTCTTTTAATTCACCTCTAAAAAAAAAATCAAAATTTGTAAGATGGATACAAATCAAGTGGGTGACTCTTTGCCTTACACAAACATTAAGCCTCAGATTTATTTTCAAGAGTGAAATTCACTCTTTTGTTCTGGCTTTTCTTAAAGATGTTAACCCCTTGAGGGAGTTCCCTTTGTGGCTCACCGGGTCAAGAACCCGACAGAGGAGTTCCCATCATGGTCCAGCAGAAATGAACCTGACTAGCATCCATGAGGATTCAGGTTCGATCCCTGGCCTTGCCCAGTGGGTTAAGGATCCGGCGTTGCCGTGAGCTGTGATGTAGGTAGCAGACTCAGCTCAGATCTGGTGTTGCTGTGGCTGTGGTGTAGGCCGGCATCTACAGCTCAGATTCAACCCCTAGCCTGGGAGCCTCCATATGCTGCAGGTGCCACCCAAAAAAAAAAAAAAAGAACCCAACAGAGAACCCAGATCCTTAGATTTGATGGGCCAGGTTGGTGTGTTTGACACCTTGGGGATTTTCCCATAGTCCTCCTTCTCTTGACAAGGAACAAGAAGTTGTCCTTCCCATGTGGAATCCCAGCATTTCTGGATCTGCACTTCCCACATACCCTCCTGGCTGGAACACAGGGCTGTCTTTTAACCACAGTCCATTTTATTATAGATAACATTTCATTATTGCATGCCAGGCCTATGAGAAGCACTCGGCCTCCAAAGGCAACAAGCCCATGCACCAGCTCATGTGTCCCAGTGAAATGGAGCAGGACCCTATGGTCCTTCCCCCCATGCCCTCCACCTGCCTTTCATCTATAGGAAAATTGTAGCTAAAGAATGAGTTCAATCAGAGAAATGAGGAAATGCAGAAGCAAAGAAAGCAGTCAAATGAGACCAAATAACAATAGTTTAGTCATTAAGCAAAGTCAAGGCCCTTTAGTTCCTCCTCAAGGCTGTAGATCATATTCTGAGCCATGTCCTATTCTCTATAAAACAGACTGAAGCCCCCACCAGGTGGAAGAAGTTAAGGATGTGTGACATCCGCTGCCACAATTCCAAGAACTGGCCTCAAGGAAATGGGAACAAACCCACCTGGAACTGAAGACTAACTGTACTTAAAACAGTCAAGATGATGCTGGTCAGATACTGCATGACCAATTTCAAGGTGATGCTCAGAGCTTACCTCACTCTTCTGTGTGTGGCCCCGTCCCTCTGCCTGTAAAAGCTCTTGTCCATTGATCGTCAGTGGGGGGCATCAGCTTTTGGACAGGAGTTCACCCTCCTTCCCCGATCCCCCTCACCCCATGGCTGCTGGCGTCCAAAATAAACTTTCCTTTCCACCAACCTTGCCTCCTGGCTGGCTTTAGAGCGGCGAGCAGCCGGACCCCATTTTTGGTAACACCAAGAGCATCATGGAGCCTGCTTCTCCCTCCTGAGAATGGTTCCCCTGAGCCACAGGAGTAAAAAGGAACGTCACTTGGTGTTCTATTTCTTAAAAGTGTGAACCATAGAAAGAGTTCCTGCGAAATCAGCTGAAAACTAAATATTCTTGGAAAAGGGAAACTTGAGTCACGTGGGCAGCATCTGGAGAAGAGCTTTTCTGTGAGCTCCAGGAAGGCACAGGAGCTTCAGAGGGCAAGAAGAAGCACATATCAAGGCCTTCATCACAGGGGACACTCTTGATAGTGGCTCTAGGATTCAAATATTGTTGTGTGTGTGTTTTACTTGCTGACTTTCCATCTCTGTCCCAGAGAGCCTGTGAATCCGCTGAGCAAATCCCTTTGTTCCAGGAGGAAAGCAGTTAATACATGCATCTTGACTCAGGGTCTTGATTTAAAACGAAGTCAAGCTTAGCTTTATCCTCTTCCAGGGAGATTAGGATTTTCAAACGAAATTATTAGCGAGAACATGCTTAATTCAAAGGAAAGGACTCATAAAAGGTGGCACTTCCAGCCGGAGAAGGAGGTGTGTGGCAGCCCCGTGGGAAAGCCCATCCTTTCCATGTGAACACCAGCTCTGCTCCATGTACAGTCTCAGAGATCAGGGCTGTGGTCTTTCAAAGGCGGTTCTCACCCCTGCTTCTCCCCCCTCCTCCTCTCTTTCTTTGCAAAGTAGCTAAATCTTCCTCAGTACTCTGATCACTCAAGACAAAGCAGTTACGAACTGAATTTTTTGAAGAGCAAAACCCTGGGGGACTGGCCTATAGGTGTCGCTGTGGTATTTTGTCTTATTTCTCAAACTCAAGATTTACCTGGTAGGAAGGGAGATTTTTGGCCTTCTAGGCTAAGGAAGAAATCTTCTGTGAATAAAAAATGTCACCTGTCTTATCAGCAAACAAAGGATGCTGCGGCCACGCAGCCATCAGCCACTACTGCCTTCCTGCCTCTCCAGCAGTGAGCCTAGGGAACTCAGGATGGAGACAGACAAGTGGACTGCCCACTGCCAAGTCCTCAGCCACCCTCACTGTCCCACTGTGCACCCTAAGAAGATTCAGGATGGAGAAGAGCAGGATGCTGGTCCTAGACAAGTGCATAATAAAGGAATGATTTCAATGAGTCCAGACTCTGCATCCTTCTATACATAGATAAGCACTTCATTCCTTAATTTGAGGTGTCTGGTTTTCTTTAATTAACAGTCATCTTTTAATGTTCCTGCTATCAGGTCTTTGTTGCAAAATCTATGTATCCTGGCTCCCCCGTACCTCTTGGAACCATCCTTCAGAGCGATCTGAGAGGCTGCCTTCTGGGCCTAGGTCCTCAGATAGTCTGCTGAATAATTCATAATTATTAATTAATTAATAGTAATTAATAATTGTTATTAATAATTCATAATTCTATACTTTTAGGTTGTGCTTTTTTTTTTTTCCAGTCAACACTTCCTTTTTCTCAGAGTTTCTGCAGAATATTTGCTCCAGGAAGACTTTTCACAGGAGTCTGGTGTGAGCTGGCCTTGGAGGCAGGAATGAAATTTTTCTGTCTCTGCTGCCTTCCTTTCAAACAAGCTTGGCTCCTGCTGAACTTTCCGGCTTTTCACCCTTAGAGCCACTGCTCCCAGTGACCCCTAATTATCCTCTACTCAGAAGAGGGGCCTCAGACTAGCTGTTGGTCTAGGGCGAACTCTTACTGGCTTCCGACGAGATAAGAATGTAAAATGACTGAATCACTAGGCATACTGCGTACTTCAGTTCTTTCTTAGCGAGACTTCCTCAGAGTTCCTGTTGTGGCTCAGCAGTGATGAACCCAACTATTACTCACAAGGATGTGGGTTCCATCCCTGGCCCCGCTCAGTGGGTTAAGGATCCAGCATTGCCCTGAGCTGTGGTGTAGGTTGCAGACGAGGCTTGGATCCTGTGTTTCGGTGGCTGTGGTGTAGGCCGGCAGCTGTAGCTCTGATTCAACCCCTAGCCCTGGAACTTCCGTATGCTGCAGGTGTGGCCATAAAAAAAAAAAAAAAAAAAAGTCTCCCCTCTGATAAACAATAGGTCACCCAGATACCCAATTTTGAGAACAGTAACAGGCCCACAGTGTCTCTCCACCAAAAATATACTGGGTGACTGAAATAGAAAACTCCCCAAGAGGAAAAAAAAATGCACATAAAGAAGAGTTGGTTAATCAGATTCCTGAGCCTTTCAACACAAATCACTTTGCTCATTCCTTTTTTTTTTTTCCTGCACCTGCGGCATATGGAAATTCCTGGGCCAGGGATCAAATCCGAGCCCCAACTTGGACTTACATCACAGCTGTGGCAATGCCAGATCCTTACCCACTGTGCTGGTCTGGGGATTGAACATGTACTTCCGCAGCAAGTGGAGCCACTGCAGTGAGACCTTAACCCACTGAGCCTCAGCAGGAACTCCTATTTGCTCATTTCTTTCTCCACACCAGTATACTCCTTCTGATATATTGGGTGTGTGTGTGTGTTTGCACACGCTCATATGTGCACATGTGCGCACAAAGGTTTTAAGTAAATATTCTAAACTTTTTTTTTAAACTTTACTATCCTGATCCCTAACTTCTGACTGTCACTCAGGCATTTGAGACTAAAACAACCAGAAAAAAACACTGAGCTGGGCAGCCTGGTGAGACAGGGGTTGCCTGGGTTGTATTTGACTCCGTATTACATGACAAATTTGATAAACTTGACTTTCTGCTCTCCTGTCTTAGGGAGGTGTGTGGTTAGGCCACACTCAAGATGGAGGTTCTCTTGCTCTCTGTACATCCCCTGCTTGACAGCTGTCTGCTTCACCTGGACCCTATGCATTGGACTGGCCTTCCTGCATACTTGCCACCCTCCGTCCAGCCCCAGCTAGTGACAATTCTTATCACAGGGGTGATGAGGGCAGTATCCCTCTGACGGTGTCCCTAGTAACTAAAGAGCCCAGCTGACATAATTCCCCCTAGAGCTGGGAACTCCCCCCAACCCCACTCCCCTGAAGCAAGGACTTCAGCTGTGTTCTGCCCATCATCCACTGCACACGGTGGAGTGTCGTCCAGAACCTCACTTCAAACATGTAAGTGCTCCATGCATTAAAGCACTGGCATCTCTGTCTCTGACTCTGGGTTCTTTCTTCGGTCTTGAAGCTGGGCAAGCACTGGGTAGAGGGGCCTGTGAGGAGCAGTCCCACAGGAGGAAACTAGATTTCTTTTGGAAGTAGCCTTCTAGCCAGAAACATATAACTTGGTTGTTGGCAGCCTTTGAACTTTTGGCAGAGGAAAGTTTTATGAGCAACAATTACACGAATCTGACACAAAGGGTTTAAGAAATGTATAAAGTAATTTCATTTTCACTATCTCTTTGGACCCTTCCAAACTATATACACATTCGTTGTTTTAAGGTTGAATGCTTTGAGACTCACAGATTTCAGGTATTTTGCCCCAAAGCACACAGACAGTAAATGGCAAATCAGGACTCCATACCTCATATTCTGACCCCCATTATGGCATCTTCCCCACCCCCCTCTGTGGGCTGAGGAAGGGCAAACGCCTATTTATGACAGGTTATTACTATTCTTTTTGCTTTTCTCCCATTAGTCAGGTTGGGTTGAGAGGAAGTCTACAAAAGCAGGGGGCTGTCAGCTTCTGGCCTTCCCCTCACCTGCTCCTCCCAGGGCCTAACCAGCTCTCCATGGAGGTCTGAGCACCTGTGCCAGATAAGCTACATCCATGGCAGCTATACCTGGAGAGACTTCCTTTTCCTCATTTACAGCAGGCAAAGTAAGGAGACGTGACAGTCAGCTTCTTTCTACTGTCCTTTGCCTCTGTTGCAAGAAGCATCCCTTTCCAGGGCCCAAGCGTGAGCTCTTGTTTAACCCTGGCAGTGAACTAAGGAGACACACGTGCTGACAAAGCAGAAGACTTTATGGGAAGGTGGCCTGGGCGGAGAGCAGCAGGGGGAGGGAACCAGGAGACCTGCTCAGCCACATGGCTCTGCAGCCTCAGGTTTTGTGGGAATGGGATTTGTTTCTGGGTTGTCTCTGGCCCATTGTCTGGCTTGGCCCATGCTTGATCTGGCCCAGGGTTCTTGGTGGTGCGTGCATCTCTCAGCCAAGATGGATTCCAGCACCAAGAATCCTGGGAGGTTGGTCTCCTCCCTTCTATTGGCCCCTCCCAAGTCCTCCTGGTTAGTCTTCAGGGCAGCACCCCCTTCCTTATCGGGCCCTCCTGCTGTGAGACAAGTCGTGCAATTGCTATTGTCCTGTTTGGCCGAGGTGGGCAGTTTCATTCCATGACCCCCTAACACCTCTCGGGTATAAGTTCACGGGTTTGGGTAAGGATGACCACAGTGGCCATGGAGACTTCTTCACCCTTTCATTTACAGATGACATCCCTTCGTTATTGTTAGGGGCTACATGGGGGCTGATTGTTAAAATGGCTCATTGTGCTGACCTTGCAAATAAAATATGAGGGCATAGTGACCCATGAGACTGACCACCTGGCTCAAGCAACATCCTGATCTCTCCCGCTGGTGCCTACTTTCCCAAGACTACGAGAGCCCCTCTACTGTGGGACCCCACACACCTCCGGCTTTCTCAAGACTATAAGACCACCTTACCATGGACACCTCCAACTTTCTCATGACCACATGACAACCAGAGTCCAGCTGCAGGTAAAGATAAACTAACCAACCCCCGCTTCAGGGAATCCAGTTTCCTATCTGTGGGGTATAAGAAGGACCGGCCAGAAGGGTGGGGGGCTGGCTCTCCTCAAGGGTCAGTCACCCTCTCCTTTCTCTTTAATACATTTTCTTCTCATTGCCTGAATACCCGGCTCCATCTCTTTGTCTCCATACTCGCCTTACAGTTATCATTTCTTATGGAGCTCAGTATTAGCAGCTGAAATTGTCTTAGAATTAAATGAACAGATCCCGAGCTGTGCATTGACCTTGTCAGTGAGAGGGAATTATCTCACTGGAGTCTTAAAACTCGAAAACATGCTGCTTTTCAACATGAAAAATATTGGCTGGAAAGGTCTACTGAAAATTCCATCTGATCCCACGGAATTTGCTTGAGAAGGTTTCAGTGACAAGGAAACATAATTATAATTAACATCTGAAAATTGCTTCTCATCGTGCTTGCTGGGGCTCTACCAATTTGAGCTGAATATTTAATAATGCGTTTAATGAAATCAGATTAAGATAAAAAACCTGTCTCCCATTGTGTTTAGATTACTCAGACCCCCAACCCTTGGAAGATTTCAAAATAAGTTTTAGGCAGAAGCTGGACCACCCAACCACCCAAAAAAAGACAATAGAGGCAAAATCAAAACCCCCTTCCATTGGCCTTTGGGCCTCAGGATTTGGGAAGAAGTTCACAGAGCCTGGGAGAAGCAGGGGATGGGCAAAGAAACAAAAACAAGTGGAAGTGGGAAGATGGTAAAAAGAGAGAATATTAAAGCAGGACCCTGTGGGGCTCCTGGGCACAAAATGCTCTGGGTCCCTCATTTCTTGTCTGTAGGAAATAGGCCTCATAGCATGTCCATGACCTTCCCAGAGTTCCAAAGGTCAGGTTCAGACTGTTGCTCATCAGGGAAGGGATGCTCAAGTGAGTGGAGCAGAAAGAGGAGTGAGTCATACTGTGATTTACCTGAATTTCAGAGGAAGGATAGAGAAGCACCATGTAGAATGCCATAGAGGCCAAAGTCTTCAGGCAACCTATTCTCTCTGAAGCCCCAAAGAAAAAGTGCAACAAATAAATAAAGGGAAGGAGGAGTTCCCGCCATGGCCCAGTGGGTTAAGAATCACACTGCAGTGACTCAGGTCCCTGTGGAGTTGTAGGTTCTCTCCCTGGCCTGGCTCCGTGGGTTAAGGATCTAGTGTTGCCACAGCAGCAGCGTAGGTCATAGGTGCAGCTCAGATTCAATCTCTGGCTGGGGAACTTCCATATGTGGAAGGTGCGGCCATAAAAGAAGTTACACAGCAACAAAAGAATCTTGAAGGAAATAGTGACTCAAGCTCTATGGAATGGCTCATTATTTAGGGGGTGTTCAAAATGGGCTTGCTTGCTTGCTTCTTTTAAAAGTATAATTAATTTACAATATTGTGTTAGTTTCTGATGTACAGCAAAGTGATTCTTTTCCCTTATAAGTTATTACAGGATATTGACTATCCTACAGTAGGATACAGTAGGTCCTTGTTTTTTATCTCTTTTATGTACAGCAGCATATATCTGCTAATCCCAAATTCCTACTTTGTCCCTCCCTGACCCCTTTCCCCTTTGGTAACTGTATTCGTTCTCTATGTCTGTGAGTCTGTTTCTGTACAATGGGTTTTCCTTTATAGCATCTGGACCACCCCAGCGAGTGCCTTCATCCTCAACTGGTTCTCTGTGGCTTGTTATACAGCAAGAGATATGCTACATCTTTGAACAGCTTTTGCAGTTTGTGACCTGGTTGCTGTCACAAGCACTGCTAGATTTTTGCCCTGAATGTGTTTTAAATGTCCCTAGAGCCACTGGCGGCCAAGGACCCTGTGGTTTCCCATCTGGACCACAGCAGCAGCCTCCCAGCAGCCCTTCCTGCTGCAAACTGCAGGTCACCCCTGCTCCTTCACACCCTCCTCTGGAAGCCTCCCCTCACCCTGGGGAGGGCAGAGACTTCTGTGCACTGGAAGTCCCCCCCCATCCTTGGAATGACCTTCAGCAGCACATTTGCACTCCATGGGATACCCTGGAGCTTTCTGTTAAAGGGGCATCGTCTCCACTGCTCTTAACTCCAGCGTGCAGCTCGCAGGAGGTACCACGTGCTTGCTGGATAAAGGAAGATGCTCAGGTTGGCTCTCGCCGCCAGGCCTGCGGTGATGAGAGGGATCCAGACAGCCAGGCCCACGTTTTCCAGGGGCCGGTTTGCCAGGTGTTAGTCTATTTGTAAAACACAAGGAGATGGAAACGGGGTCCTGCCTCTGTCACCTGCCCCCGATAATTTCCTTTTAACAGCAGGTTGCTGTGTGTAAAACAGAGCATGAAGTATGTCCTTCTGGCTTTCCTGGGTCAGGAGCAAGCTTCTGGTTGTTCAGTTTCTTGGTTATTCAATTTCACGGCCTGACACACTGGGGTCAGCAGCTGCGCATCAACTACCCCAGGCCTGCGTCTTTGAGGGAGAATAATTTGTGCCCAGAAACTTCTTGTGACAGGTGCCAGAAGGCTATCAGCCAGCAGACCAGGCAGTTGTTTCCATTAAATGCCAGGTGAAAAATGGAAAGAAAAATCCGTCTGTAACCCACATGAGACCTAGGTTCTACTATTAAATGAGATTGCTTGAGAGTTCCCTTGTGGCTCAGTGGGTTAAGGATCCAGTGTTTTCACTGCAGCAGCTCAGGTTACTACTATGGTGTGGGTTCGATCCCTGGCTGAGGAGCTTCCACAAGCCCTGGGAGAGGCAAAAAAAAAACCCCCCCAAAAAAACAAAAAAAAAACAAAAAAAAACCACACCAGTTTTTGTGTGCATATTTGTGTGTGTGTGGAATTTCTCATATGTTTTGCTCCATTTTCCAAATTGTGTACGTCTTTACATCTTTCTTCTGCTTCTTTCATTTCTTCTTCTGTCTCCCCACACCTCCTCCCCTACCTCTATCCCTTCTTCCAACTCTCCACCCTGCTTTTGCTATTTCTTCCCTTTCTCCTCAATGTGCAGTGGACAGAAAACCGAATTTACATCAAGGGGAAAAAAAGCAAAATATATAATAACACCCAAAATGATTAATTGGGAAAAAGAAATATTTCCAGTCATTCTCTTTTTTACTCCTTCATAACTTTTATGCTCTTTTCTTCGAGTAATAAATGTTTAGTAGCTTTGTCCAAATTTCAGAATCGTCTGGGGTTTATTGCTAATTGAGGGGAGATTCACCATGAAGAGTTTTGCTTCATGTTGGCATCATCTTGTTTCAGTTGTATCTTGGTGTGCCTCTGGCAATATATTTATGAATTTTAATTTTATCTTTGGAGCAAGGTAAATGGGCCAAAAATAAATTGGTTGAAAATGCATGTCTCCAACCACTAGTTTGAGCACTGATAATTCATGTGGTTCCTGAGTGATTCTATGACAACTCAGTGAAATTGTCTGCTTTCAAACCTGTTGTTTGAAAAATTTTTAAATTGGCATTCCCTGGTGGCCTAGCAGGTTAAGGATATGGCATTGTCACTGCTGTAGCTCAGTGTAGCCAAGTTTAATCCCTGGCCCAGGAACTTGCACCTGCTGCTGGTGTGGCCAAAAAAAAAAAAAAAAAAAATTTTTTTAATTCTCTTTAAGAGTTCCTGTTGTGGCTTAGTGTTAACAAACCTGACTTGTATGCATGAGGATGCAAGTTCAATCCCTGGCCTCACTCAGTGGCTTAAGGATCCAACATTGCCGTGAGCTACGGTTTAGGTGGTAGGTATGTCTCAGATCTGGTGTTATTGTGGCTGTGGCGTAGGCCAGTGGCTGAAGCTCTGATTCGACCCCTAGGCTGGGAACTTCTACAGGCCGCAGGTGCTGCTCTAAAAAGAAGAAGAAAAATGTAGGGACTTCAATTCATTTTAGGTCTCAACTTTATCTTTTAAACAATGATGTATCAAACTGAGAGACACTTTATAAGATAATTACTGCCCTTGTCCTGATGTTGTAAGCTGCCCACATCCCCTGTGGAACCTTTCCCACCCTCTCACAGTCACCTAGGCACTCCTCTGCCATCACCACTCTGGCCTAGGGACCCAGGACACTTTATTGCATTTTCTTGTTTGAATATCTGTCTCTGGTATGGCACAGGGAACTGTATCCAATCTCTTGGGACAGAACATGATGGAAGACAATAGGAGAAAAAAAATGTGTATATAAAGGAGTTCCTGTTGTGGCTCAGCAGGTTAAATGAGGATACAGGTTCAAGCCTTGGCTTCCTAATTCTTGTTCTGAGGAGTTCTGTGGTGGCTCAGTGGGTTAAGGATCATCACTGTCACTGCCATGGCTCGAGTTTGATCCCTGGCCTGAGAACTTCCACGTGCCATACACATGGTCAAAAAAAAAAAAAAAAGTTCTTGTTCCAACTATTATTGTTTTCTCTTTAGAGATAAATAAGAACAAATCAGGAGTTCCCGTCGTGGCACAGTGGTTAACGAATCTGACTAGGAACCATGAGGTTGCGGGTTCGGTCCCTGCCCTTGCTCAGTGGGTTAACGATCCGGCGTTGCCGTGAGCTGTGGTGTAGGTTGCAGACGCGGCTCGGATCGCGCGTTGCTGTGGCTCTGGCGTAGGCCGGTGGCTACAGCTCCAATTCAACCCCTAGCCTGGGAACCTCCATATGCCGCGGGAGCGGCCCAAGAAATAGCAACAACAACAACAACAAAAAGACAAAAGACAAAAAAAATAAAAAATAAAAAAAAAGAACAAATCAGAAATGTATTCTCCAGCAACAACTGCTTTTACCCTATTCTGGTTGTCTGAGCAGTGGGTTAATGAAAAGGCTGGATTTCATGAAACCTTGAGTTTGTAGCCTGGTTGTTATACTAACCAGGGTGATCTTTGAACATTACTTTACCCCTTGAAGTGCAGCTTCTTTTTCTATAAAGTTTGGATAATGATATTGTTTATATCACTGAGTTCTGGGAAGATAGATGAAATTAGTCTGTACAATGATATTTTTTACCATGTAAGTAAAATCAAGCTTTGTCTAAATATTTTCCTTCAATATTTAGCAGGGTTGCTTGTTAATGTTGGTCTGGCTTGGCTGTACAAAAGGAACAGAAGAGTTTAGCTCAGTGTCTGGTCTGGTATTTAAAGAAAAAATATGCTGGGGTAGTGCTTGGTAGGTGCTCAAAAAAAAAAAAAAGGGAAGCTGAAAGAATTATTTCTGTTCTTGATTTGGACTGAGTAAAGCATACAAAGGACTTGGACTTTCTGGAGTGCAGTAGCAAAAGCCAGTTCACTTTTTGAGATGAGACATGAGATGAGATCCAGGGCTTCTGTGAGAGGGAATGCACTCTAGACTGATTTTCAAGTTCAAAGGCAGAGAGAGGGAGCTCCCATGGTGGCTCAGCGGTAATGAACCTGACTAGTATCCATGAGGACGCAGGTTTGATCCCTGGCCTCTCTCAGTGGGTTAAGGATCCGGTGTTACCATGAGCTAGGGTGTCGGTCACAGATACAGCTTGGATCCTGAGTTGCTGTGGCTGTGGTGTAGGCCAGCAGCTGCAGCTCCAATTTGATCCGTATGCCGCATGTGTGGCCCTAAAAAGACAACAAAATAAAAATAAAAGTCAGGGAGAGATTGGACAGGGAAGTACTGAACTGTGGCCAAGAAGGTGCCAGAAATAAAACAACCCTGAGGAAGTAGAAAGTCAAGATGCGTATCCACCACGTCTTTTATTTCTGTTTTCTGGTGCTTTGACATCAGGAGCCCTGTGGCCCTCCCTGTGTCAGTCGATTCCTACAGATAATAAGTAATTCCCCTGGGAGTGTGCCTTTTGAATATAAACTAGCCATCCAGAGCCCATGCCTGCAACCACCACCCTTATTAGGCTCTTACTGTCCAGATCACTCTCCCCCTGCCTTAATGACCAAGGCCAAGTACCAGAGAGCTGGGGATGGCCCTTGTGTTCCAGAGCCCGGAAATGACTCACACTGGCCAGTCTTTTTAATTAATTAATTAATTTATTTATTTATTTATTTATTTATTGTCTTTTTGCCTTTTCTTCAGCCACTCCTGCAGCATATGGAGGTTCCCAGGCTAGGGGTTGAATCAGAGCTGAAGCTGCCGGCCTACACCACAGCTACAGCAACACGGGATCGGAGCTGCATCTGCAACCTACACCACAGCTCACGGCAATGCCGGATCCTTCACCCACTGAGCAAGGCCAGGGATCAAACCCGCAACCTCATGGTTCCTAGTCGGATTCATTAACCACTGAGCCACGACGGGAACTCCCACACTGGCCAGTCTTAAACCTGTTTAGTCTGCCTTGCCTCTTCTTTCCATTAGAAACCACGGTGAATGGCGTTTCCGTTGTGTCTCAGCAGTAATGAGCCCGGCTAGTATCCACGAGGGCTCGAGTTTGATCCCTGGCCTCGCTCAGTGGGTTAAGTATCCAGTGTTAATGTGAGCTGTGGTGTAGTTCACAGACTTGCATCAGATCCTGAATTGCTGTGGCTGTGGCGTTGGTCACTAGCCTGGGAACTTCCATATGCTACGGATGTGGCCCTAAAAAGACACACACGCACACAAATAAACCACAGTAAAAGCTGTTGTCCAAAGTCTCCCTGATCCCGCTGCCTCCTGACCGGCCCCGGGGCTTCCTCACAACACGCTGTGCTGTTCCCATCGTCTTGGGAACCCTGAATAGCAAACTAGATTCCCAATGGTAGTGGTCTCCTGATCTGTTAGCCTTATGCTACCTCAAATCTTCTGTTTTGTTTTGTTTATTTTGTCTTTTTAGGGCTGCACCCTCAGCATGTGGAGGTTCCCAGGCTAGGGGTTGAATCAGAGCTGCAGCTTCCGGCCTACAGCAAAGCCACAGCAACGTGGGATCGGAGCCACGTCTGCAACAAACACCATAGCTCATGGCAAAGCCGGATCCTTAACCCACTGAGCAAGGCCAGGGACGAAACCTGCATCCTCATAGCTACTAGGCAGGTTCATTACCGCTGAGCCACAGTGGAAACTCCTGAATACATTGTTGTGAAATGCGATGGCTCGTGCTTAAGACAGGGGCCTCAGTCCCCATGGAAAGGGTTGGTTTGTATAAGGGTTAGCACATGGGAGGTATGGAAGATCCCTGGACTCAGTGACTATAGGTGCACGTGTGAGCACACCTCCACATGGAAGTGTGAGCTAAGAGAGAGTCACGCCGTTCCCCACTGGGCTAGTCCACTGCCCCCACAGGCACACAGACCAGTAAGGCTGGGCTCAGAGCAGTGTGGTCCCCCATTCCCAGACAGCATTCGTCAGCAACAATGTATGACAACGAGGGAAACAGTCCCGCAGATGTCATGTCCACTCCCACTTAGAATTATCAGAAGGCCAACCATATTTGGACCAGACTTCCTGAGGGCGAGGCGCTTGGGCAATTTCAGGAGAGGGGTTTTAGACTTCCTTCTAACAAGACAGATGCGCTTAGGCAGTTCACTGGAGAGAAACCATCACCGCTGCACAGATCGCATGTTCTTGGTTGTAGGTGGAGGGTGGTGAACGTACCAATGAGCGGAGGCAGAGAGCACCCGAAGGCAAAGCAGGGAGGGGAGGCAAGAGACGGGAGCTGTGACACCATCAGTCCACACCTCCTACCTCGCACCTCTCCTCTGTGGGGCTGCATGAGCATGGAACTTCTCTCTCTAAATGATCACAGGCCTCCTTCAAAGGATAACCTGCAGATCATTCATCTTGCTCACTGCTCTCTTCCATTATGAGAGAAACCTCGTCCTTGCTTCCCTTTCGCTTGTCTTATTTATTAATCTGACCAGGGGTGGTCAAGGGTAATGTTTTCAGAGGAACAACAGATTCAGAGAGAACATAAACCTCACTGGTCCAGGACGGAGCTCTCACCTTTATGTGGATGTGTTTCACCTCACTGTATAGAGGCAGCATTCTCTTATCGAAAATCAGGCAAGCGGGGCTCACAGCCTGAACCTCTGGGGCTTGTTTCAGTAATTAGGAGAGTCATTAGTTAGATTTGAGGATGAAGGACAAGACACAAGAAAGATGTCGGCCACTCCCTTGGTTTTTTGGTATGTTTGTTTGTTTTTTGTCTTTTTAGGGCCACCCTCCGCATATGGAAATTCCCAGGCTAGGGGTCAAATAGGAGCTAGAGCCGCTAGCCTACACCACAGCCACAGCAACACCAGATCTGAGCCACATCTGCGACCTACACCACAGCTCTCAGCAACACTGGATCCTTAACCCACTGAGTGAGACCGGGGATAGAACCTGCGTCCTCATGGATGCTAGTCAGATTCATTTCCACTGAGCCACGATGGGAACCTCTCCCCATGTCAGGTTCTTAACCCATTGAGCCAAAATGAGAACTCCTCACCACTCCCTTGCATTTGTGTGTTTTCCCTAATTGTTTCATGTGTGTAAATGGCTCCAGGAAACTTTATCAACCCCATGAAATCTCTTCCTTCCCCAGAATGGGAGGCAGAAAAAGTGCTGGTGGTTGGTGTGCTGGTACCTGTGGAAGCCCAGGCCTGAGTCCACGCCAGCAGGCAACCCTTCCAAGTTGTGCCAGGCAAGCTGGGGAGGCTGGCTGGCAGGAGGAGGGGAGCCAGAGGGAGGGGACCCGTGATCAGGACCTGCATGTGGTCCATGAGAGGGCATCCACAGGGCACTGGGCCCACCCCAGACTTAAGAGGCCTCATGTTTGTGCTGCCATCATCATAGCTCTTCAGCCCAATACAAAGCCAGGGATATCATCTCCTCCAATCACCCTTCCCATTGGGAGGATGGACCAAAGCGGAGAGGGCCTGTTAACGACCCAGGTCTTCCTAGAGCTTCTAGAGGGCTGGGCCTCAGCAGCTTCATTTACAAAATGAGAGATTTGCACCAGGCAGGCTCTTGCAGCAAATGTAACTCTGCGAACATTATTCCCTTTACCTATTTATTTTTCAATTAAGTTTATTTTTTATTAGGGTATAGTTGATTTACAGTGTTGAGTCAATTTCTGCTGTACAGCAGAGTGGCCCAGTCATATATACACACACACACACATACATATATATATATATAATATTAGTTTTCTCACATTATTCCCATCATGTTTTCCCGAGAGACTAGCTATAGTTCCCTGTGTTGTACAGAAGGACCTCATTTCCCATCCATTCTAAATGTAATAGTTTGCATCTACTAACCCCAAACTCCCAGTCCATCCCTCTCCCTCCCCCCTCCTCTTGGCAACCAGTAATCTGTTCTCTCTGTCTGTGAGTCTGTTTCTGTTTTGTACATAGGCTCATTTATGCCATATTTTAGATTCCACATATAAGTGCTATCATATGATATTTGTCTAAGGAGGGTGACCATAGGTCCCAGTTTGACTGGGGCAATCCCAGTTTGCCCCTATTTCCCTTGTGCTCTTATTTTTTATTTTTTTGGCCATGCCTATAGTGTGTGGAAGTTCCCCAGTCAGGGATCGAACCCACACCATAGCAGCCACTGAGGCTGATGCAGTGACAATGCTGGATCCTTAACCTGCTGTGCCTCCAGGGTTATCCAGTAAATCTACCTTTTGTCCAGAGCACAAACATGACCAAGCTAGACCTGGCCAGAGTCCAGGCTTTAACATCAGGGCTGGATTCATGGATGTGTGGCCTGTGTGGCTTCATGGATGGGTGGGCAGGCCAGGGCTGGTGTTCGGAAGGGCCCAGGATTTGGTTTAATGCTCTGCATTCACAGTGCCCCATGAGCATAACATTCTGGTTGATCCATAATGCATAGAAGAGAGACTCAAAATGTGAGTCGAGGTGGGTATGTTATGTGTATCCCTGAAACAGCCAGGTTATGCTTTCTGTTCAAATCAGAACTTGCTTCCAACATAGATGGAATGAAGTGATGTTTTAAGAATCACAGAAAGTGGCCAAGAAATGCTCTCATAAGTAGATTTCCTGTGAAGCTAATAAATCTTAAGCTTCAGAGACTCTCTGCTGTCCAGGCTGGAAACTCCTCGCAGCTAAAGGGAACCATAAAATGCTCTGGATGAGAAGGAAAATCCAGCTTGCAGAGAGGAAGAATTTCTCCCAGAAAAGTTTAATGAAATCTCAGAAGAGAGAGCCCTAAATTTTCTAGCTCCCATAAATTCATCACGAATGCTTTTGCATTCTAAAAGAATTCACATTTCTACTTAATGTGGTAAGCATTTTCTTAAAGAGCTGTCTCAGATGGCATGAGTTTCAGGCCCCACACTATGTGGGTTCATTGCTGTGCTCAATTCCGTAGGGAAAATATAACTGGGTATATTATATTTGTGTGTTCTCATCGCACTAATCAAAGAATGGAAACCACAAGACCACTGAGCTTTTTTCAAATTACACCTGCTACGCTTGCCCTCTGGACTCAAAACATTGGAATCCCCTCCAAGAAATCCTCTGTTCTGCATGCCACCAATCCCCTCCCATGGGGCCCACACTTGCCAGTGGGCCTGTCTCTGTTCCCATAGTGATCTTAGCACTGTTTACCTCAATAGCGCATGCTGTGAGTATAAGATTATTTCTGAATGCTCTAGGGCTACAATTAGCCATTCTCCAGGGAAAGGGGACCTCTTGAAAGGTATTATGGCTGTGTCTTTCATCACATGCAAGTTTTACTGAAATCACTTTCAGAGAGGAACCACATTTTGAGAGATCTGTATTGGCAAAAGCTCTGCCAGCTCGGGCTAAAAGAGATGGACACTGTTAAAGATACAAAAAGACCTCTTGACCTCCACCTTCCTACAGGCAGTATGATAGTTAATTTTATGTGTCAACTTGACTAGGCCACGAGGCATTCAGGTATTTGGTCAAACATTATTCTGGGTGTGTCTGTGATCCTATTTTTGGGTGAAATTAACATTTTATCCATCGAGGGAGGAATGGATAAAGAAGATGTGGTACATATACACTGGAATACTACTCAGCCATAAAAAAGAATGAAATCATGCCATTTGCAGCATTGTGGATGGACCCAGAGATTTCATACTAAGTGAAGTAAGTCAAAGACAGATATCATATGATATTGCTTATATGTGGAATCTAATGAAAATGATACAAAAGAGCTTATTTATAAAACAAACTCACAGATTTCAAAATCAAACTTATGGTAGCCATAAGGGCAACCATAGTTGGGGAGGGACAAATTAGGAGGAAGGGAATAATATATACATAATACTGTATATAAAATAGATAATTGACAAGAACCTGCTGTATAGCATAGGGAAACCTCCTCAATGTTCTGTAAAAGCTTATATGGGAAAAAAGAATGGATACATGTATATGTATAACTGATTTATGTTGCTATACACCTGAAAATAATATAGCATTGTAAGTCAAATATACGCTGAAAAAAATTAAGAAGAAAAAAAAAAAACAACGTTTGAATGGGTGGACTCCTAAAGCAGATTGCTCTCCCTAATGTGGGTGGGCCTCATCCAATCAGCTGAAGGCCTGAATAGAACAAAAGGGCTGATCTTTCATGAGTAAGAGGGAAGTTCTCCTGCCGGACTCCTTCACCCTGGGACCTCTGAACCCTAGGCTTTTTCCCACCTTATGACCAGAAATGAAATACTGACTCTTCCTGGGTCTCAAGCCTGCCAGCATTCAGAATGGAACGACACCATCAGTTTTCCTGGGTCTCCAGCTTGTCCACTGCAGATCATGGGGTTTGTCAGGCTCCATAATTGTATGAGCCAATTTTTTTGTGTGTGTGTCTTTTTGCCTTTTTTAGGGCTCCACCTGAGACATAAGGAGATTCCCAGGCTAGGGGTCTAATTGGAGATGTAGCCACCGGCCTACGCTAGAGCCACAGCAACTCGGGGTCCGAGCCGCATCTGCAACCTACACACCTCAGCTCACGGCCACACCGGATCCTTAACCTACTGAGCAAGGCCAGGGATCAAACCCACGACCTCATGGTTCCTAGTCGGATTCGTTAACCACTGAGCCATGACAAGAACTCGGTGCCAATTTCTTATACAAAAACAATCTCTCTCTCTCTGTGCTCACCACAGCCCCCCTCTGCATGGCTTCAATTAAAAGAGGCCAAGAAAATGATCTCCTGAGGCTTGCCAAATGGCCAGTCCCGGGGGTGCCAGACCTCTTTTGGGTTTTGTGTGGGGAGAAACACCCTCTTCCCATCTCCATGCTGTATTTAGTTACATAGGCCCCAAAGCATCTCTGCGTATGTCCAGTCTTCATAAACTGTATTAAAAAACATCTCCTTCAATTTCTGCTACTGTTTCCCCCTTAATTTCCAAAAATCTCCCATGAAAACAGTTTGCTCACCTTTGTGGCTCATCTTTTCTAGTTACAGTTGCAGAAGCTCAGGGCAAAGGGAGAGGAGAGCAGATGCCATGAATCTGGGCTCCTGCATTGTCCTCCTTCCTCGACTCTACTCTCCAGATTTGTTCTTTACTAAACTCTCCCCTCGTCCCAGTTGCAAATGAAGCCTTTGCACATGGACACCACAGAGATGGCAATTAGCAAGGCAGTTGTTTATACCAGCAGGGCTGAGCCTCGATCACCCAGTCACAATGTCTTGAAGCATGTGTGTGTTTGCGTGTGTGTGTGTGTGTGTGCGCGCACATGCGCGTGCACGCATAGCACAAATGTTTCTTTTCAAGTCACTATGTGCTTGGAATTGGGAGATTAAATAGATATAGGTTTACTTTCATAAGCAATCTCCTTAGAGTGTTGGACAGTATGGTATCCAAGATAACCTAGGATTATTGCTTAACTAGAATCTTCCTGGAAGGATAAAGAAAATGATATTGTAACCAAAGCAAGTGCATGTGACATTATCAGAGATTAAGGACTGACACGATGTTTGGATCGTCCTGCAACCGTGGTTCCACTGCAGGCACGTGGTTCAGCTTCTCTTTCATGACAACATAGTAGAAACTGTGAGAAAACTAGCAATTCTAATTCTTCCAAAAGCTTATATCAAATTGAAGAGAAATAAGAAAACAGGATAAATATGTGTAATTTTCAGGAGACCGAAGGACTTCGGCAAGCAAATATTGATTTCCGTGCCTGACACACAAATGAGTGTATTGATCCTGCCCTTTTCACTGAAGGTGCCAGGTTTCCTTTTCCAGTCAATTGAAGATCACAGTCTAGAGCAGGCAAGTGAGCCAGTGCAAGGCTAATGACTTACTTTTAACATCCCTCAGTGTGCTCTGACTTGAAAAATCTCAATATTCTTCAGACTCCAGAAGGAAAAGGAAACTTCATCTATTCTTTCAACAGGGACATATTATAACACTACCAGCAATCTGAACAGACTTTATTAGGGGAAAATTTAAATGAAGGCGTCCTTGGGAGGCATTTTCACCCCAAATTGCTTAGCTTCTTTCAGTGGCTTTGATATTCCAGAAAGGGAAATGAGAAACGTTGCTCAAATCATCTCAGGTTAGTCTTGTCCTTCCGTCCTTCCTTCCTTCCTTCCTTCCTTCTTTCTTTCTTTTCTTTTCTTTCCTTTTCTGTATCTGTGGCATGCAGAAGTTCCTGGACCAGGGATTATGCCTGAGCCACAGCAGTAACAACGCTGGATCCTTGACCTGCTGGGCCACCAGGAAACTCATGGATTTTCTTGATATAGTGCCATCAGCTGCAGAGACAAAGTGTGCCTGAAAGCAACTATGTAGCAGGAAACTAGTTCATGCCAGGCATTCAGTAAACAAGATTTCAATATTTAAGGTGAAAAGAGCACATGAAATGAATAAGCAATCACTTGTGTATTTCTTCGCTCTTTTTCATGGTTGCAAAAGCATCACTTACAGACCAGTAGCGATTACATTTCAGAACTCAGGGTCCTGCATGAACCTGTGGCCTCATCTGATGGTGGGAAGTGACATTGCAGAAAGAATACTGATCCAATTCACATGCAAGGGAGAATTTCAGATGACCTTCATTCCAAGGACAACTCGCAGTGAGGCAGTTACCAGGATCCTCCGGCGAACTCTTTGTGGAGACAGAGCTTTTCCTGCACATAGCAGGTGGCCTTCTCTTGGCTACTGCATGGTGCCAGGATCCCAGCCCCAGAGGGTGGCAGCTCACTCCCCCTTCCTGTGAGCAGATGAATAGCAGATGGCCATATGCTTCCCAAGGACAGAGCCTTCAGCTTTCCCCAGCCAGCTAGGAAAATGAATCTGGATGAAAAAGAGAAAATATCAGGATAAAAACAAAAAGGTCAAGTTCTCATACCCAGGCAACATGCCTTCCTGGTCAGCGAGAGCAACACCAAGCTGAACACACACATGACGGTGATGACCAAGGCAGCCTTTCACTGCTCCCTTTAAATCCCAAAGTGCCTAGAGGTGAGAGAGGAAAAAGAGAGGTTTATCTTCTCAGTAAGTTTTTCTTTGTTTAACTTTTTAATTTTTTTATTAAATTATACTTGATTTACAATGTTCCTTCAGTTTCTGCTGTACAACAAAGTGATCCAGTCATGTACTTTTTTTTCATAATATCTTCCATCATGTTCTAAGCCAAGAGATTGGATATAGTTCCCTGTGCTGTACAGCAAGACCTCACTGCTTATCCAGTCTAAATGGAATAGTTTGTATCTATTAACCCCAAACTCCCCTCACCTGACTCCCTCCCCCTCCTCCTTGGCAACCACAGGTCTCTGCATGTCTGTGATCTCTTTCCGTTTTGTAGATAGGTTCAGTTGTGTCATAGTTTAGATTCCACATATGAATGATATCAGATGGTATTTGTCTTTCTGACTTCACTTAGCATGCATGAGAATCTCCATTTGCATCCATGTTGCTGTGAATGGCATTATTTTGTCCTTTTTTATGCCTGAGATGTAAGTTTCTTATTCTTTATGGATGCCTCAAAAACAATAAAACTTTAAAATGGAATACCTCTTCAGCCTTTTCAAATTGTAACACCCAAGAAGATCCAAAAGTTAAAGTGTTAAGACTAGAAATAATGGTAAAGGAGTTCCCACTGTGGCACAAAGGGTTCGGTGGTGCCTCTGCAGCCCCAGGACACAGGTTACATACCCTGTCTGACACAGTGGGTTATAGGATCTGGCTTTGCCCCAGCTGTGGTGTAGGTTGCAATTGCAGCTCAGATCTGATCCCTGGCAGGGAACTCCATATCTCCCAGGACAGCCTTAAAGGAAAAAAAAAAAAATGGTAGAGGATAAATATTCTTTGGAGAGACAATATAAGGGGTAAAGGGGACATGTACCCAGATTTAGCACTGCTAAATTTAGAGAGCTGCTTCATGCATGAAAGGCTAATAAAGAGGGACAGGTAATGACAGTGATCAAGTCCATTGAAAAAGACATGGGCTTTTGTAACAATCCAACTGTTTGAGACAAGGTGGATAAATCCTGAGGGCATTATGCTAAATGAAATAATAAAGACAAATCCTGTATGACCTCACTTTTACATGGAATCCAAGAAAACAAAAAACAAACAAAAAATAATAAACTCAGGATACAAGGAACAGATGAGTGGTGCCAGAGGCAAAGGTGGGAAGCGGGTGGAAATGGGTGAAGGGAGTCAAAATGTACAAACTCCCAGTTACAAAGTCAATAAGTCCTGGGGATGTAACACACAGCATGGTGACTACAGTTAATAATACGTATTGTGTATTTGAAGGTTGCTAAAGAGAGCAAATCTTCAAAGTTCTCATCATAAGAAAAATAGTTTGTCAAGTGCTGGAGGGGTTGTGGAGAAAAGGGAACCCTCCTGCACTGTTGGTGGGAATGTCAACTGGTACAGCCACTATGGAGAACAGTTTGGAGATACCTTAGAAATCTATACATAGAACTTCCATATGACCCCGCAATCCCACTCTTGAGCATCTATCCGGACAAAACTCTACTTAAAAGAGACACATGCACCCGCATCTTCATTGCAGCACTATTCACAATAGCCAGGACGTGGAAACAACCCAAATGTCCATCGACAGATGATTGGATTCGGAAGATGTGGTATATATACACAATGGCATGCTACTCAGCCATAAAAAAGAATGACATCATGCCATTTGCAGCAACATGGATGGAACTAGAGAATCTCATACTGAGTGAAATGAGCCAGAAAGACAAAGACAAATACCATATGATATCACTTATAACTGGAATCTAATATCCAGCACAAATGAACATCTCCTCAGAAAAGAAAATCATGGACTTGGAGAAAAGACTTGTGGCTGCCTGATGGGAGTGGGAGGGATTGGGAGCTTGGGCTTATCAGACACAATTTAGAATAGATTTACAAGGAGATCCTGCTGAATAGCATTGAGAACTTTGTCTAGATACTCATGTTGCAACAGAACAAAGGGTGGGGGAAAAAATGTAATTGTAATGTATACATGTAAGGATAACTTGATCCCCTTGCTGTACAGTGGGAAAATAAAAAAAAAAAGAAAAAGAAAAAAGAAAGAAAAATAAATAAAAAGAAAAATAGTGTGTAACGATGTGTAGTGATCTTATTGTGGTGATCATTTCCCCAAATATACAAATATGGATTGTTGTACACCTGAAACTAATATATGTAGGTCAGTTACATGCTATTGGAGTTTCTGTTTTGGCTCAGCGGTAACAAACCCAACTAGTATCCATGAGGATGTGGGCTCGATCCCCAGCCTCGCTCAGTGGGTCAAGGAACTGGTGTTGCCATGAGCTGTGGTGTAAGTCACAGATGCGGCTCAGATCTGGCGTGGCTGTGGTGTAGGCTTGCAGTCTATCAGCATCTCCTATTTGATCCCTAGCCTGGGAACTTCAATATGCTGCAGGTGCAGGCCCCCACCCCCCAAAAAGCATGATCCATTATATTGCTTAAAACTTTTAAATAAAATTAATGCCGTTTATTACTCTTTTGAGTTCAGTGCCAAAATTTAAAATGTCTGTCTATCCTCAAAAATAAGTATCCTGGAGTCCCCATCGTGGCTCAGTGGTTAACAAATCTGACTAGGAACCATGAGGTTGCAGGTTCGATCCCTGGCCTCACTCAGTGGGTTAAGGATCCAGCGTTGCCGTGAGCTGTGGTGTAGCTCGAAGAAGCGGCTCAGATCCTGGGTTGCTGTGGCTGTGGCGTAGGCCGGTGGCAACAGCTCCAATTAGACCCCTAGCCTGGGAACTAATTGTGGCCCTAGGAAAGGCAAAAAGACAATAAGTAAGTAAGTAAGTAAATAAATAAATAAATAAATACCCACATTAAAGTGCTAATAGCATCTACATAATCTACTAATTTTCTTTTTGCCATGATTATTAGGAAAGCCAGAGAAAATGAATAGAGCAAAATGTGCTTAATCCTGGTTTTTAATACAAATTATTCTTTTTCACACTCTTTCTTATAATTCTAGAATTGTTTATATTATGATATTAACAATCAGGCTTTTAAGTGCATTTTATTGTGAATATACCGAAATATATTGACTAAGACTAGAGTAAATATTATAAATAATGCTCAGTAAGCTACAACGGAGCATTTCATTGTGAAATTCTGGAAATTACAAGGACACAATGACAAATGCAAAAATTTAAAAAAAGGAGCCCCCTGGTGGCTCAGTGGGTTAGGAACCCAGCATTGTCACTGCTGTGGCTTGGGTTTGATCCCTGGCCTGGGAACTTCTGCATACCTTGGGTGTGACCCAAAATTAAAAATTTTTTAAATAATGAAGAAACCTTGCAATTGCGTTCTTAAGGGAACCACTGATAAAGTTCTCTAAATGGTCAGGGTGAGTTGAACTTGAAAGTAACATGATTAGAAACATAGCTATATTGTAGGGTAAAGGATTCAACCCCATATTCACCCCTGTTGAACTGTAAGCTTACTTTTAGTCCCTTGGATACAGAACAAATGTTACCCTTTTGTGGGGAGGAAGGAGAATAAGTACCTCATAAATAGACTTCATTTCCCCCCCCCTTTTTCTTTTCATTTTTAAATTTTCTTTTTTTTTTCTTTTTTGTCTTTTTTTTTTTTTTTTGTCTTTTTTGGACACACCTGAGGCACATGGAGGTTCCCAGAGGGGTCAAGTCAGAGCTATAGCCACTGGCCTATGCGACAGCCACAGCAACGCCAGATTGGAGCCGCTCCTCTGTCACCTGCACCACAACTCATGGCAACACGGGATCCTTAACCACTGAGCGAGGCCAGGGGTTGAACCTGCGTCCTCATGGATGCTAGTCAGATTCGTTTCCGCTGAGCTGCGGTGGGAACTCCTTTTTTTTTAAAGACCACACCTGTTGCTATGGAAGTTCCTAGGCCAGGGGTCTAATTGGAGCTGCAGTGGAGGTCTATGCCACAGCTTGTGGCAACGCCTGATCCTTAACCAACTGAGCAAAGCTAGAGATCAAACCCTGCATCCTCATGGATACTAACTAGTTGGGTTCTTAACTCACTGAGCCATAATGGGAATTCCAAATTGACTTCCTTTTAAAATTACAGTCAACAAAGCATCAGATTTTTTTAAAAAACATATTGCTGCCAAGGCAGTTCTCCTTCATTTTGCATTTGTATCCTTGGGTTTTAATATTTAACTCAGGACTATTTCTTTATCCCCATTATTCACATGAAAATGTATGGACTTTGTCTTCAATCTAAAACAGAAACGGCAGTTCCTGTTGTGGCTCTGTGGTAACAAACCTGGCGAGTATCCACGAGGACACGGGTTCAATCCCTGGCCTGGTTCAGTGGGTTAAGGATCCGACGTTGCCATGAGCTGCGATGTGGGTCACAGACACAGCTTGGATGTGGCGTGGCTGTGGCTGTGGTGTAGGCCGACAGCTGCAGCTCTGATTCAACTCCTAGCCTGGGAACTTCCATGCGCCACAGGTACAGCCCTAAAAAGGAAAAAATAAAATAGAAATGGTAAAGAGGATAGGACCAGGGCAGATGTCTGGAGAAGCTTTGCTAGAGATTTCTTACAGGTTGATAAGGAGCCTTTCAACCAAGTGTTTCCTGGTAGGTTTCTGTAACTGGGTGCATCTCAGTGACCCAGCTAGGCTTCCTTCCACTTATGTATCAACTTCTGACCCACAGGGATAGCACAGGACTTTTAAACCAATGTGATCAAGTCTTATTACTATATTAGCCTTAATACATCCCTAATCTACCCTAACCCTAATGTCCCCCACACCAAATACAGTTACTTTAGAACATCTTTTTTGGTGGATTCACATTAGAGTCCAGGGAATATATTTTTTTCTAATGAGTCACAGTCTGTTAATCGAATAATTTATTCTAAAATTTTCCCAGAGTTTGGAGTTCTGTTACGGCTCAGGGGAAACAAACATGACTGGTATCCATGAGGACACAGGTTTGGTCTTATGCGAAATCTGACCATTTTCTGTATTTGGAAAGCCAGAATTACTTTTGCCTGTCAGAGTCTCTGAATGTCTCTAACATTAATCTTTCCTCTTTATTTCAATTACCTTCATTCTAGTCCTTTTCCCCCTGATTACCCTATCTGTAATTTACCACAAACTTTGGGTAAACAAAATTATGCACTGTTGTGGTTCTAAATATGTCAAAAATATTTTATTTAAGCTTGCTTTTAATTTTTATTATAGGGAGCCCATATCAGGCTATGGCACTGAATATGAAAAATCATACTGAGTTCTGTCAGTTTTTGACAGAACACTGTAAACCAGCTGTAATGAAAAAAAATAAAAATCATTATATAAAAAAAAGAAAGAAAAATCATACTGAGATTTTTATAGTGCTGGGGAAAATGAAGCAAGATGTGGTTACGACATAATTTTTTTTAATCCCCATAAGTTTATTTAAAGTTCAGTGACACTGAAAACAATTAGCAATAAGAACTCTAATCGTCTCCTATTTCTGCCATGTTTTATCACTTCTCACAATAATCTCAGTATTTTCACATTTTGGATGAATGATAAACCAATTTGACAGTCACGATGATCTGGTCCTTTTGTTGCACTGAAGGCAAGAAAACAGCTGGCAGGAAAATTCCCTCTTATGATCAAATAGAGCCAAATTTTGGCCTTATCAGAAATCTGTGTCAATTCAATGACTTCGAGGCCTTGCTCTCCGCTGAGTTTCCTGGGTGGTAATTATGAAGTATCCTTGGCTTTGCTTCTAGGCAGAGAAATCGATTTACAAGATGGAGCCGAAAATAAATGAAAGTACTTTTCAGTCCAAGGCACATGCTTCAACCACCTTTCTCTACTTAAAGTTTTTTTCCTGCTTAAAAGAAGACATATTTCTGATTTTGTTTTTCTCCCCTTTCTCGAAAAGAGTACCCAGGTAACTCTGTTTCCATACCATCCGTCCATATTTTTTTTGTTCCCTAAATATCTTAAATTTGGTCTTATCATCTCCTTCCTTGAACAAAATACTTTCATTGGCTTCCCATTTCTTATTTTATTTTATACCTTTGTGGAAGGCAAGTTTAATGTGTAGCAAACTCAGGAAGAAAATGCACTTCGTTCATTTATTATTCTCAAAGGGGGACTCTTTATTAGTTCCTGTTTTTTTTTGTTTTTTATTTTTTTGGTCTTTTGTCTTTTTTGGGCTGCATCCGCGGCATATGGAGGTTCCCAGGCTAGGAGTCTAATTGGAGCTGTAGCTGCCGGCCTAGACCACAGCCACAGCCATGCCAGATCCAAGCCTTGTCTGCAACCTACACCACAGCTCACAGCAACGCTGGATCCTTAACCCACTGAGTGAGGTCAGGGATCGAACCCACAACCTCATGGTTCCTAGTCGGATTTGTTAACCACTGAGCCACGACAGGAACTTCTACATCATAATTTTGACTCTCAGGCCTAGAAAAGACCTACAGTTCAGTTACTGTATATAAGAATTTGTGATTTGCGAGTGAACTCCATGCTTGAAGGGGATGAAAGCAAAGTGAGTGGTGAAGGATGGCAGGGAGATGGCAGCGAAAAACATTCAAAAGCGCTCAGGAAAGTAATACAGTGAGGAGTTCCCAATGTGACTCGGCAGTAATGAACCCAACTAATGTCCATGAGGATGGGAGTTCAATCCCTGGCCTCGCTAAGCCGGTTAGGGATCCAGCATTCCTGTGAGCTGTGGCAGGAATGCGGCTGGGATCTGGCCTTGCTGTGGCTGTGGTGTAGGCTGGCAGCTGCGGCTCCAATCTGACAGCACCTCACTTTGGTGAGGGTTACTTAAACTTCTTCTTAACAAACCAAACTTGGGGCTACCCACCTGATATGCAAAGTCTTTTACTGCGACAACAGGGATCTGAATTGCAAGAGATTGAAATACATATAAAATCACACTTCAAGCAAAGCAAGTGATAAGACTGCCGAGCCATTACTCTGCCCAGTACTAACAGACGCATGAGAAATAAACCTCAGCTCACTTTTAGTGAGTTATCTTAATAAAGTTTGGGAATCTCACTATAGTTCAGAGCCTGAAGGAGGCTGTCAATGGTGAGGGTGAATAGCTTGAGTGAAGAATTCTTTCCTGGGTCACAGGCTTCTCCTCCCTGGGCCTGGAGAGGATGACAAGTGTGACCCATCAACTATACTTTAATTTTTTTAAAAAAAGCACCATAAAAAATAGAGAAATCTCATGTATGTTAGTAATAAAAATATAAAGTACCCTCAACTAAAGCTAAAAAAAAAAGTGCAATATCTTTATAGGAAAAAATATTTCCAGAAGGACATGAAAGAAAACCTGAATAAATTGAGTAATTGTTAAAAAAATCCAAAAGAGAAGCTTTTTCTAATTGCTTTCAGAAATATTCACTGCCTGTGTTTATTTCTCAGCTCCAAGAATTCTAAATTTGAGTCTAGCCTCCTGGGTCTTATGATGGACATAGATCAAGGTAAAACCTATTTACTTCGGTGGTTGGATATTTTTACTTTTAACCTGCAAATATTTAGGCAGAGCATACAAAGGTCTTCATTTCTACTCCTGGTTTAGGCCACACTCCTCTGCTGCGGAAGTCATTATCGTCAAGCTACGTATTGTGAAAATTTCGATGGTTACACAAGACCATTCTGGATACAGCATGAACGTTCAGTGTAAGGACAGCACACAGATTCGCATACGGGACACTTCCTCAAACAGCCTTCTTCATCTCTGTGACTGGAGCAGGTGCATGCGTGAACTCTCTTCCCTGCCTGGGCTAAGGGGTAACTCAAAGGGGCTGAAACGGATGAAGCACATTCAACAGCTTTCTTCAAAGGAACCTGCAGAGCTTGGTGTCAAATCCCATTGTTCCCTGTCCAAACACAATCTCCCATTTTCTAGATTCTATTTAGGGAGTTCCCATTATTGCTCTGTGGGTTAAGGACTCCATGTTTTCTCTGTGAGGATGTGGGTTTGATCCCTGGCCTTGCTCAGTGGGTTAAGGACCTGGCATTGCTTCGAGCTGCAGTGTAGTTTGCTGATGCGGCTCAGATTCGGTGTTGCCGTGGCCGTGGTGTAGTTTGCAGCTGCAGCTCCAGTTTGACCCTGAGCCCGGCAACGTCCACAAGCTGCAGGTGCGGCCGGAAAAGGAAAATATATAAATAAATAGAGTCTATTTGTAAATCATTCCTTTTAAAATTCTTGAGAGAAGATCAGTGAATACATGACAGTGCTCATTTCCTAGGTCACTTGAGCCCCAACAGGAGCACAAAGTCTTTCTCTGTCCCTGGCAGCAATGGGTCCCAGGCCGTGGGACCAGCACTGGGAGAGGCAGTCTGAAGCAGGACACGACACCTGGCTTTCTGTGTGCAGGTGGGGCTTCCCAGTGCCCCTTCTCTGGCTCCCGTGGCTACTGCATTCTAAAGCAATCTGTACCCAGTGGGTCACGGCCGTTTTCAGGTGCACAGGTGTCTAGATTCCAAGTGGTGTGCGTCCACTTTGGAAGGAAACTTTGCTGAAATGGATCAATTCTCTCTAATTACATTTTGACTGAGCCTGTAGAAATTAATCACTTACGTCTGGCAGTAACTGTAGTCTCAAAGCTGGCATAGCTGCCCTGGGACTAAGTGGGGCTCGCAGGCTTTCCAGATTTTAGACCACTCTGGTGGCCATTATATGAATTTTATTTGGGGGGAATATTCATAACATCCCATCACCGCCATTGTTCATCTGCTGCTTTGGCAGCTCGTCACGGAGTCTGAGCCAAAGGGAATGTGCCTGTGTGTGAGCACGGCAGGTGCTTTGTGTGTGTGTGTGTGTGTTTTAGTTAAAAGCCTGTTAGATCATTTACTATTCTGAATTAGTTACACCCTCTCCCACTGTTAACTGAAAATGTAAGAAGATCAGAGAATTCATAATAAAGTCGGAGATCTTTATTTCTCTTATCCACAGTGATTTTCAGTTATGAGAATGTGACAAAGACGTGAAAGTGCGTTGGCCAAAAGGAGAGAGTCTGGGAGTTCCCATTGTGGCGCAGTGGTTAACGAATCTGACTAGGAACCATGAGGTTGAGGGTTTGATTCCTGGCCTTGCTCAGGGGGTTAAGGATCAGGCGTTGCTCTGAGCTGTGGTGTAGGTGGCAGACGCAGCTCGGATCGTGTGCTGCTGTGGCTGTGGTGTAGGCCAGTGGCTACAGCTCCAATTAGACCCCTAGTCTGGGAATCTCCATAAGCCGAGGGAGCAGCCCAAGAAATGGCAAAAAGACAAAAGGAGAGAGTCTGAAAGACATGGAGAGAGGTGAGGGAGGCATTCACCCAAGGGGTCAGGCACTGCCTCACGACACTAATTACAGTGATGTCCCTATTTATGAAGATTTCTTATTTTTTAAAAGCATTCAGCTTTCCAATGTGCTTTCACCCTCTCTGGGTTTATCTTCATAATCAAAAATAGAAAAAGAGTCTGACTTTATAGCTTCAGTAGCGGGCTAGAAAGACGAGATTGGAAAGTGAGCCCCTTAACTCCTACGTTGGCCAGTTACAGAGTTCTTCCTCCAGAGGTGGCTTGGAAGAAACATGTTTCTCAGATCCTGGGTTTGAGGCTTTTGCCCCCGAATCATGTTAAGTTTAACCTCTTTGTTTCTTCTGCTGCTCTGGCGAGTTCTGTCCTTGGATTTTCCACACAGTCTGACTGTCCAGGTTCTCCTATTTTTTTTTTTTTTTTTTTTTTTGGTCTTTTTAGGGCTGCACCGGTGGCATATGGAAGTTCCCAGGCTACGGGTTGAATCGGAGCTGCCGCTGCCTGCCTACACCACAGCCACAGCAACTCGGGATCTGAGCCACATCTGTGACCTACACCACAACTCCTGGATCCTTGCCCTTAACCCATGGGGTGAGGCCAGGGATTGAACCTGCATCCTCACAGACACTATGTTGGGTTCTTAACCTGTGGAGCCACAACAGGGACTCATAGATCCTTATTTGTGAGGCCAAGCAGTTTCTCAGTTGCTACTATCATAGCCTTTGTATCCATGAGAGCATTGCACAGGCTCGGGATAGGCTGGGAAAGTGATAGCGACCATTATAAAATGGGTCACGTGTTATCTGTGTTATCAATAGCAGTGTCTTTGTCAAAGGCCTTCTGCTGAACACTTAAATGAAATACAAATTGGTACATGTTGGAATAAAGAGACGAGATATTATGGTAAAATTCTTTGGGGAGCCCTTGATATTGGAATATGTTAATATTTATTCTACAGGAGCAGGGTCAATGTTCCTTATTAAGCAATTGATGTAAACACTAGCCTAGTACTTAAATAGGCAAAATAAAAGTGGAAATTAGGAGTTTTCACTATGGCAAAGGGGGTTAAGAATCCAACTGCAGGAGTACCCATTGTGGCGCAGTGGAAACAAATCTGACAAGGAACCATGAGGTTGCGGGTTTGATCCCTGGCCTTGCTCAGTAGGTTAAGGATCTGGCATTTCTGTGGCTGTGGCAAAGGCAGGCAGCTGTAGCTCCAAATTAGACCCCTAGCCTGAGAACCTCCATATGCCAAGGGTGCGGCCCTAAAAACAAAAATAAACAAACAAAAAAAGAATCCAACTGCAGTGGCTCGGGACCATGCAAAGGCACAGGTTCCATCCCCAGCCTGGTGCAGCGCGTTAAAGGATCCAGCACTGCCATAGCTGTGGCGAAGTTCGAAACTGGGGCTCAGATTCAATCCCTAGCCCAGGAACTTCCATATGTTGCAGGTTTGGCCATTAAAAAAAAAAAAAAAAAAGAATGGAAATGGGAGGACCATAAAACTACCAGCCAGTGAGTGAAAGTTTTCCTACTGTGGACTAGATAACCATTCCATGCCTTTATCTTATACGCAGGTAGACAGCTCTGCAAGGTCATGTATTTAGGCTAAAGTGTATTCCAGTTTTGAGTGAGGCATTTGGTCTGGAATGGGGGCACATTTTCCTGATTCTCTGAATGTGGAGTACTTTGGAATTGTGTCCTTGATGTTCCAGATGTGACATCATAGAAGCATGTATTCCTCCATTGAGTGTTGTGGCTGTTGTTTTTTGAACAGGCGATTAACTTGGTTAGACTCAGGTCATAAATGAAATGACAGCCCAACTCTCAGTTTGGTTCTTTTGTCCTTAGCTGTGGTACTTGAAGCCTGTCTCTTGCCCGTGAATTCAGGGGTCTTAAAAAATTCTATATTTTTGATGCTCGCCCTCTGATGCTTTCCAGGATTTTCTCCTCATTTGCCAGGACACATAATTGTCCTGAACTCTGTCTCCTGGTTTTTCATTAAGTGAAAGAAAAAAATGAGGAGGCCCGCATTCAAGTTCAGCCAGATAATGATCCTTAGGACCAAGGACAGGAATTTAAGGGAAAGATGACCTTCCAAAGTAGGAGCCCCTCATTATATGAAAACTTAAGATGATTCAACATTTTTCAGCCTGTGTTACCACCCTTCCGCTGATTTGAATGAGCCCCTTGACACTCCTAGTTTGACCTCAGAGAGTCAAGTAGTCTCTTACCGGATAGGAAGAAGGAGCTAGTGATGTAAGCCTGAATTCTATTTGCAGAAAGAGGAAGAAGGTGGTCTCTTCCCCTCCCCACTTTCTTTGGATTATAAAACTGTAGCCCACCTAATCCTCCGGGCAGAGCCCCCTCGCCTGTCCATTTGCCCTATCTCTTTTTTTTGACTTTTGTCCTTTTAGAGCTGCACCCATGGCATATGGAGGTTCCCAGGATAGGGGTCTAATCAGAGCTGCTGTTGCCGGCCACAGTGCCACAGCCACAGTGGATCCGAGCCGAGTCTTCGACCTCACCACAGCTCACAACAATGCTGGATCCATAACCCACTGAGCTCGGCCAGGGATTAATCTGCAACCTCATGATTCCTAGTCAGATTCGTTTCCGCTGTGCCATGATGGGAACTCCATAAGCATCCTATCTTAATAAATCTATTCTATCACTTTGTCTCTTGCTGTATTCCTTCTGCATGACTGAGGCACAAAGAACCTGAACCTTCCTAAGTCCAGACACCAGGTGAGTGATTCTAATGAAAAAACCGTGGGTTCAAGTCCCAATCTGGGTTCTGGCTGGGTTCAAGTCGGAGGTGTTTTGATTTCAGAAGTTTCCAAGCCAAGGATTTGGCACTTTTCTTTTATCTTTTTTTTTCTTTTTTTCAAATTAGCTCAAGAAATTTTTTTAATTGAGGAGTGAGGCAGGAATTTATCCAAGAAAGTTATTTCATCAAACTCAAGAAAGATCATCTCAGTGTCACAAGAGATTGGAATCAGGAACTGGAGAGTGTTACTTTCTCTGTGTGACATGATTATTTGTAACTACTCCTCTGCTTTTTTAAAAATTACTCCATGAATTGGAGTTCCCGTTGTGGCTCAGTGGAAACGAATCTGACTGGGAACCATGAGGTTGTCGGTTCGATCCCTGGCCCTGCTCAGTGGGTTGAGGATCCAGCGTTGCCCTGAGCTGTGGTGTAGGTTGCAGACATGGCTCGGATCTGGTGTTGCTGTGGCCGTGGTGTAGGCCGGCGGCTCCAGCTCCGATTGGACCCCTAGTCTGGGAGCCTCCATATGCCGCAAGTGCAGCCCTAAAGAGACCAAAAAAAAAAAAATTACTCCATGAATTTTATTACATTTGTAGGTGTACAACAATCATCAGAACCAAATTTTATAGCATTTCCATTCCAAATCCTCAGTGCATCCCCCCACACTGTCTGGGAGTCAGTATCTGTTCTGCAAAGAATTTCATTGTGTCCTTTTTTTAGATTCCGCATGTAAGTGATAGCATTTGATGTTGGTGTGGTACTTTTTTATGTAGGGGAAGATGCCAGGTCTGGGCTCACTGAAACCATTTCTTTGATGTGCCCCTCAGCTCTCTGGGGCCGGCATCCTGTGCTTTCCCATCCTGAATCTCCTTAGTGAGCGGCTGCTGTCTGATGGCTCCTGGCTAGCAGGTGTTCTTGTTTCCTTCCTGAGTTCCCTCTGGCCTCATCAGCTCCCCCTTGGAGGTGGCTGCAATGGCTCAGGACTGTGACATCCTTTGTTTACTGATGTGGCCGGCAATATTTTATTTCTCATGGTCAACTGCTGGAGAAATATCTCCCAACCACCTACTATTTCCAGAAACAAAAGTTACAAAAATGCCATGCCTACAAAAACCCCGTGAGGTTTTGGTCAGTGTCCAAAACATTTACTTTTACAAATTTATCTTGTTTAGATCAGAAGAATGAATACCAATAATAACATGTGAATACGACTGTATAGCAGTTGACTAGCATTTGCTAGAGCAATTCCCTAAAGCAAAATCTTTGAGGCCAGAGAAATAAATCATGTCTTCCCTAAGGTATGGGTAAAGAAGAATCCTTTGTGTCAGTTAGGATTGGGGCCAAGAAATAAAAAAACCTGATAACAAAGCATAGACAAGTACGACTTATTTTTCTCATGCAGTGAAATCTAGATGGAGGCACGAGTCTGGAGCTGCTCCCATATCGGTCAGCACAAACCTGAGCTCCTTTGGTTAATCTGTCCCCCGTTATAAACATGTGGCTTAGGTCTGCTTATTGGGAGGTAGGTTCAGCACCTCCAGATGTTGCATTTGTTTTCCAAAATGACAAAGGAAAGAAAAGTGAAAGATCAGGGGTATGCCAGCTGACTTGCTCCTTTTTTTTTTTTTTTTGTGCTGGACACACAGCATATGGAAGTTCCCAGGCTGGGGGTCAAATCAGAGATACAGCTGCCAGCCTATGCCACAGCCACAGCAATTCAGGATCCAAGCCGCATCTGCAACCTACACCACAGCTCACGGCAACGCCAGATCCTAACCCACTGAGTGAAGCAAGGGATTGAAATCAAATCCTCATGGATCCTAGTCAGGTTTGTTAACTGCTGAGCCACAGAGGGAATTCCTGGTCCTATTTTATTAGAAAAGCAATTGCTCCAAAGTCACAGCCCCCTCCCCCAACCAGCCCAGCTTCAATTTCATCAGCAAGAATGGTCCTCACACAAGGCAACTTTGTTAGGGGACCATTGACTGAAACTGCCCACCTTGGCCAGGCACATAATAGTCACTTGCATGAGTTGTCTCACAACAGGAGGCCCTGATAAAGGAACCCGGTGCTGCCCTGAAGATTAACCAGGAGGACTTGGGAGGGGCCCATAGGAGGGAGGAGAGGACCAATCTCCCAGAATCCTTGGCACTGGAATCCATCTTGGCTGAGAGATGCACATGCCACCCAAGAAGGACCCTGGGCCAGACCACGTACAGGCCGAGCAAGACGATGGGCCAGAAACATCCACTGGCCGGAAACTAATCCCATTCTCATAAAACCTGAGGCTGCCAAGCCACATGGCCGAGCAGTTCTCCTGGTTCCCTCCCCCTGCTGCTCTCCACCCAGGCCCCCTTTTCCATAAAGTGTTCTGCTTTGTCAGTACATGTGTCTCCTTGGACAGTTCATTTCCAAGGTTAGACAAGAGCCCACGCTCGGGCCCTGGAAGGGGTCCCCCTTCCTGCAACAGCTCAGCAAGGTCAGGGTTACAGTTTTGTGCAATGCCACCTCAAGGCAAACTGGGATTCTGTTCATAATAATGAGGGGAAGAGTGGATAAAACATGAAAATAGGAATACAATTGATGGTGAACACTGTCTCATAAGCAATTTATAACATTTGCCCATGGAAATATATAAATAATCTAAAAAAATATATCTTTACACAATTCATTAAAAAGACATTTGTAGGATTTCCCGTCGTGGCTCAGTGGAAATGAATCTGACTGTCACTCATGAGGTTGCAGGTTCCATCCCTGGCCTCGCTCAGAGGGTTAAGGATCCAGTGTTGCCATGAGCTGTGGTGTAGGTCTTGGACACAGCTTGGATCTGCTGTGGCTGTGGCTGTGGTGTAGGCCAGCGGCTACAGCTCTGATTTGACCCCTAGCCTGGGAACCTCCATATGCCATGGGAGCGGCCATTAAAAAAAAAAAAAAAAGGGATATTTGTAATAGAAATTTGTATTTTCCCCTTAGTAATTATCAAATACATAATTGTTTCATTTTGACTGATATCCTATTAATATTTATCAGTATAATTGAATCCAGAAGAAATTATTTTTAACATATCTTGGCACCAATTTTTTAGAAACATACACATATACAAGCTTATAATATGTTGGAGGATGACAAATTGCTCTGGTGTTTGAAATTCAATAGACCTTTGGTGTTATACTCCTTTGGAAATAATTAAAATAATTATTTTTTACTATTTTAAATTTATATAAATCCAATATAACACTATCTAAATATAATATTGTTATAATTTATATAGAATATTTTTAAATGTTTAAAACTCTAACATGCTTTGCAACTATTTAAATTGAAAATAAAAATTTTTGATGTCAACCTAAAAATACATTGTGTTTTTAAAAATTTTAGGAGAGTTCCCTTCATGGCTCAGCAGTTAATGATCCTGACTAGGATCCATGAGGATGCAGGTTTGATCAATGGCTCAGTGGTTTAAGGATCCGGTGTTACCGTGAGCTGTGGTGTAGGTTGCAGATATGGCTCAGATCCCAAGTGGCTGTGGCGTAGACCATTGGCTGCAGCTCAGAATAGACCCCCAGCCTGGCAACTTCTGTATGCCGCCAGTGTGGCCCTAAAAAAGCAAATAAAATAAAATAAATAAGGAGATAGTTGGGCAAAAATGTTTAAAAATTATGAGTAAGGACAACCACTACATCATCAACACCTTTGCCCTATTAAATCTGTCATCACAAAGTTGTCACTGTGTGACTAGATTTCAAGTGTATCTCAAAAATGAAGTATGGAACTCTTAAGAGAAATTCCTGAACTTCAAGGCTAAGGCCACCAGGTGGAGTGGTATCAGTAGTTATATCATTAGGCAGCATGTGCTCTTAAGCACCTTATGCTCTAGGTGCTCACCCTTCGTATATCAATATAAATATGTAGGTGATGGTGCCTGCCCTCAAAGTGTGCATAGATTGGCATGTAGATAAGACATCATAATACAAAATTATAATACAATATTTTTTCCCCTAAACATGGAAGTTCAACTTGTGCAAATCAGTTTAAATATATTATGCTATCTTTACAGTCATGTGCAAAAGGAGCTGTGGGAACACGGGTTGGGGGGGGCTAGGTTTGAGAGGAATGGGCTTAAAGGAAAACTCCACTGCTACAGAACATTTCGATGCCTGCCCATTCCCACAGATTTATCATCCTGCACAGTTTTCCCTCATTTTATGTGTAGATAATTTTATAGTAGTGAACATTTTCCATCTTTCTGTGTTCTTTTTTTTTTTAGGGCCTCACCCGTGGCATATGGAGGTTCCCAGGCTAGGGGTCAAATTGGAGCTATAGCTGCCGGCCTATGCCGCAGCCACAGCAACACCAGATCCAACTGCATCTGTGACCTGCACCATAGCTCATGGCAACGCTGGATCCTTAACCCACTGAGCGAGGTCGGGGATGGAGCCCGCAACCTCATCGTTCCTAGTCGGATTCATTTCCGCTGCACCATGCTGTGAACTCCCCTCTCTGTGTTCTTTAATTGAATTTATCTATGTGGTTACATCATTTTCATGTGTTATGATAATAGGTAAGCACAATTTTATATTCTGTTTTCCCTCTGAGCATTGAGATACCCACTTTCACAAACAGACACTGTAAGTACCATGGAACAAGCATTTAACATGACCTGAACCAAGAGTCTTATTAGATGTGTTTGGTCCCAAGTAAAAATTTATGCCAACCGGAGTCCCGTGTACAGCTATGATTGAAATATTCCTTCAGGACTCCACCTGAATCTTAAATTGAATTAGCTGCCTAATCGGAATCTCTAAGGAAGGAAGTTCTTCTACAGGTAGAAGAGCAAAATGGCTGTCAAAGAAAAATGGCTGTAGAAGGGACACTCCCCCTGCCCCGGCTCCCTTCCCAGAGATGAAACGTGGGCGATAGGGCAGCTCCCCCAGGGATTTCACAACAATCTCCCCCAGGAGTTGCCTGGTGGTTCAGTGGGTTAAGGGTCCCTGTTGTGGTTTGACTCACTGCTGTGGCACAGGTTCGATCCCTGGCCCAGGAACTTTTGCATGCCCCGGTGCAGCCAAACAACAACAACATCCCCCTCCCCCCCCAGATATGGCTAGGAAATTCCATCCTTTTGCAGATTAAGGCAGGTCAACATCTTTATTTTCATATCCCATCCTTCTTTATTCTCTCATGTAGACAGTGATTTGTCAGATAGTGTGGAAATACAGAGAGAGGTAAAATCCTGTCACTACAGATCATATCTGCCTCATTTGTGCCATGATGTGCAAAGATGAGATGTGTCTAATCATCGTTGGACCCTGCCTTCCTTAACACCCTGTGTGATTTGATACCGAATAAAAGATCTGTCATAGAAATGATCGTGGAAAATTTTTCCACAGCAGAGGAAAATCATGCTACCTCCAGCGGTAGGGATGATGGCTCCTCTGCCCATGGGGGTGACCACCTGGTGGTTGGAGAACAGGCATGACAGAGTGTCTGCGGAGACAAGGCATGTACATCCCAGGCTGTGTGCAGTGATTGAGAGCATAAGCCATATTGTGCCCTGTTCTGTATGAAAAACTTACAGAATATATATACATATATTCTTACAAATATATATTTACATAGTTCCCAGGCCAGGGATTAAACCTGCACCATAGCAGTGGCAACGCTGGATCCTTAACCTGCTGGGCCACCAGGGAACTTTATAACTTACATTTTAAGAAAGAAAGAAAAAAAAAAAGCAGCTCTGGTAGCTGGTGGCTGGTAGCTGGCCTGACACTCAGAGCCGGACCAGGGTGTTCACCCGCTGGTCATAAAGGATTTCCTAGAGCACGCCAGATGAGGTCACTCTGTCCTCGAGCAGTGAGACAGAACAAGCTCCTCCATAATCCCTCCTGAGGAAAGATAAACAGGAGAAGACGAGGCAAATCACAAAAGTTACCCAGCATTCCGTCCTCCTAGCTAATGGAAGTGGCTGCTGCTTTTTTTTTTTTTTTGTCTTTTTGCCTTCTCTAGGGCCTCTCCTGCGGCATATGGAGGTTCCCAGGCTAGGGAATCAGAGCTGTAGCCACCGGCCTACGCCAGAGCCACAGCAACGCGGGATCCGAGCCGCGTCTGCAACCTACACCACAGCTCGCAGCAACGCCGGATCGCCAACCCACTGAGCAAGGGCAGGGATCGAACCCACAACCTCGTGGTTCCTAGTCGGATTCGTTAACCACTGCGCCACAACGGGAACTCCCGCTGCTGCTTCTTTACCAACAGCAGCTTTAACTTTGCTCCTCCACCTTCTAGATAAGAAAGTCAAGCTACCCAATCATGGAACTGTCCCTGCTTTCTGATGGGATCCTGCCAGAGCAATATCCCACTTTCTTAAACCTTCTCTCTAAAGCCACTCAACGCAAACACCCGTCTTTAACAAGCCCCTCCTAACAGCCACCTTCTGGAGATCCTGTGTGGGGCCCCAGAGCTCCTCATGGTGTGCATCTCCCTTTATTTATTATTTATTTATTGCCTCTTTAGTATTTTTTTTTTTTTTTTGGCTGTGCCCACGGCATACAGAAAGTTCCTGGGCCACAACAGTGATAATGCCAGATCCTCTGGAGCCACCAGGGAACTCTTATTCATCCTCCTTTATTTCTGCTGAGCCAAGTAATAAACCCAGTTTTGATTACAGGTGTGTTTCTTGCGGTCTTTGATGAGTGTGTGTGAACAGTACAGGGGTGCATTTAAACTTGACAGTGGCCCCGTGAGGAGAACACTATTATCCTCCCTGTTTCCAGATGAGAAAACACCCAACAAAGAGGGTGAGATGTTAAGCTTCTGGGAAGTAAGGGAACGCTGCCTTCCTGAACATAAACCAGGGTGAAGGCTGTTGACCTCAGCCTGATGGGGTTGAGCAGCTGGACTCCAACTACCTGCAAGATTCAGTCTCTGGGTTGTTACATGGTTGATCGTCATTAAAATTCTCGGGCAGAGAGTGACAGCGCCTTTACCATTGCCCCGGTCACTGTGCTGAGGCTGTGATGCAAGGAGAGATCTTTTGCTCCTGTATAATTCCACTCCACTGGCCTGGATGTCTCTTCTCGTCCCAGAACCACAGCTTTATTATTGTCATTTTCCAAAGCTTTCCTTTCTGCTGGGAAAGCAGCCGACACTGGAGAGGATTCTTTTCTGCATGACTGCCTGCAATTTCTACCAGTTGTCCAGGAGAAAAGGGAGACCCCTTCATCCTTTAATTTAATGAATATGCTCCATTTTCACATCACAAAATCAGGTCTGCAAATCAATTGCCAGGAATTAACTGACAGCCTGCTGTACCCCAAAGTTCAGTGATAGAGAAAATAGAAAATACAGTTCAAAGAGATGAACGATCTATTGCTTTGCATCATATAGGTGGGTGTTGCACAAGCAAAAGCACAGAGGGGAAAATATTGGTGCCAAATCTGACCTCGGTATAACAAAGCACAAGGTGTAAGTGGGGAGCGAGGAGGCTGGAGAGGTGGAAAAGCAGTGGTCTTGGAAGAGAGTCTGCCCTGGGCTTCACACATTAGAGCATCCTGCTCTGGTCCTCCTTTGGCTGCATTCCTCCCAATGGGAAGAGGGACCTGTAGGACCAAGGACACATGCCCACCTGGGACCCATTGCCTTACCTGATAGACCAGGATCTGGGTCCCCAGGCTTCTCCACCCAGTGGCCCTGAGTCTGCTTCTATGGCTTGAACGGCCTCTTCCCTGGTTTCATCTCCAAGGTCAGATCAGCATGTACTTATAGGCACGGTGGGTGGCCAGGGGGTCGATAATGGTAAAGGATTTGGGTGGAGCTTGAAGTTGGGTGTGGCATATATTTTATGTACTAAACACACTCCACATTTTATCTTATTTTTTCCTATCCTTATTTCCCCTTTGCTTTATTTCATTGCCATTGATATATATATATATATATATATATATATATCATATTCTATTATATTTTTGAAATCCTCTTTGCAAATGTTTTGAGACAGAATAATTTTTAAATTTCCTCTCCATTAATTTATTTTTTCTAGGGCCATACCTGCAGTGTATGGAAGTTCCCAGGCTAGGGGTCGAATCAGAGCTGCAGCTGCAGGCCTATGCCATGGCCATGGCAACACCAGATTTGAGCCACATCTTTGCCCTACACTGCAGCTCATGGCAATGCTGGCTCCTCGAACCACTGAAGAAGGCCAGGGATCAAATCTGCATTCTTATGGATACTAGTCACGTTCTTAACCTGATGAGCCACAATAGGAACCCCTAAATTTCCTCTTAAAAAAAACAAAAAACAAAAAACAAACAAACTTGAGGGAGTTCTCAGGTGGCATAGTGGTTTAAGGATCCAGTGTTGTCACTGTTGAGGCAAGGATTCAATCCCTGACCCAGGAACTTCCACATGCCAAAAAAAACAAAAACTAAAACAAACAAACAAACAAACAAACAAAACTCCCTCAAAAATGAATATCTCGTTTACTTTTTTATTTATTTTTTTATGTTTTATTTTTTATGGCCACACCCGAGGCATATGGAAGTTCCCAGGCCAGGAACTGAATCTGAGGCACAGTTGCAAGCTATGCCACAGCTGCAGCAATGCCCGATCCTTTAACCCACTCTGTCACAGGAACTCCGACAATCTGGGTTTCTCAATGTCAGCACCAGTGACATTTTGAGCCAAGTACTTCTTTGTTGTTGGGGTTGTGCTGCTCATTATAAGATGCTTAGCAGCTTCCCTCTTTCTTATCCACTAGCAACCCTCTGTCATGACATTGCCAAGTGTCCCCTGTGGGAAAAAAATCCCCTCCAGTTGAGGACCATTGGTTTCATTGTTTCAAATAATTAAAATAATACATATTGTTGCATGTTGAAAGATAACCATTAGAGATACAGAAAGGGGTATGGGGGCCAGAATCCTACATTTATCACTTTTCCTTCTACACTACTAAGCTGAGGGGATCCAAAGTTGCAGAACAGAGAATTCTATTCATATAGAGATAAAAAGTTGCAGGACAGAGAACAACATTTGCCTTGTTGAAGGTTTACAGGAACATCATGACCTGCATGACCTATGTTGGACCCCTGCGAGAAAAAGGATTCTGACACCACGAAGTTTGCACCAGAGTTCCCATTGTGGCTCAGAGGGTTATGGACCTGATGTTGTCACTATGGGAATGCGGGTTTGATTGCTGACCTGGCTCCATGGGCTAAGAATCCGGTGTTGCTGTAAGCGGCAAGCATAGGTCATTAGAGGCTGCTCAGATCTGGTTTTCCATGGCTCTGGTGTAGGCTGGCAGCTGCAGCTCTGATTAAACCCCCTAGCCTGGGAATTTCCATATGCTGAAGGTGCAGCCCTAAAAATCAAAAAAGTATATATCTATTTCCATGTTATTGCAGCAGTTACTGTTACAAATTCCTGGGACAATAATAAACACTCTTCCTCACCAGAGTTCTAAACAATAGAGACATGGGACCAAATATCAGGTGGGTGTTTACTAAGTTGGCATTGTTGAATACAAACTGGGTCTGCAGACAAGGGGACTTCCTAATGCTTAGCTACAGAATTGGATATTACTTCCTCTTCCAATCAGAAGCAGGGCTGGGCCACTGTCGCCTGGCCTCTGTGGCTGAGCTTCCCGCAGGACTGCCAGAGAGTAAGACGTGCTCTGTGAAGTAAATGTCCCAGCCGAGAGCAAAAGAGAAAGAGAATGAAAATAATGCCCAGTTTTCTTCCAAATTCCCGACAGACAAATCATTTACTTTGCTGGGTGAGACTAGGCGTATTATGCTAGTAGAGATGTGAATGAATCACACCTTCTATTTTCTGTACTTTTGATGTTTTGACATCTGGGGCCATTGTGACCCTGGAGGAACTGCTCCTCCCACAGTTAGTTAATTTCCTAGAGATGGTAAACAACTAGCCCTCCAGTGAATACGAACCAACCCATCCAGAGCCCACACCCCAACCACCTCCTCTATGGGGCTCTCACTCTGCACTACTGAACCCCCTCCCCTGATCACAGGACCAGGTACCAAACAACCAGGGGCAGCCCCCATGCCTCAGATCCCTGGAATGATTCCAACCAGCCAGTCCTGCACAAGCTTGCCCTGTCTTGCCTGTTCCTGCTGCTGCTTCTTTTTTTTTTTTTTTTTGTCTTTTTGCCTTCTCTAGGGCCTCTCCCACAGTATATGGAGGTTCCCAGGCTAGGGGTTGAACTGCAGCTGTAGCCGCCAGCCTACGCCAGAGCCACAGCAACTTGAGACCTGAGCTGCATCTTCGACCTACACCACAGCTCACAGCAATGCTGGATCCTTAGCCCACTGAGCAAGGCCAGGGATCGAACCCACGACTTCATGGTTCCTAGTTGAATTCATTAACCACTGTGCCTCGAGGGGGAACTCCCCCTGTTCCTTCCTAACAACAGTCAAGGCCCCTGCCATGGTTCCTCCTGTCTTTGCCTTGTAATTGACCCTGGTGCTTCCCTGAGTGCCTTCCCCTCACCCATGCCTGGTGTGCCCCTTTTCTTGGGAACTGTAACCAACGTCACTGTCACTTGTCTTCTACCCCTTTGGCCTTATCATAGCCCAATAATATTTTATATTATTTTGTCTGTTTGTTTTTCTCTTTTGGCTGTCCCAGGACACATGGAGTTCCCAGGCTAGGGCTCAGATCTGAGCCACAGCTGCAACCCACACCTCAGCTGTGCCAACACGGAATCCTCTAACCCGCTGTTTCTGGCCCGGAATGGAACCTGCGTCCTGGAGCTGCAGAGACACTGCCGATCCCATCATGTCGCAGTGGGAACTCCTACAGCTATATTTTAAAACAAGCTCTGTCCACAGGCTTGGGAGTAGGGAGGAAATATCCCTCATGGCAATGTTACCTACCCTCCTGACTCTTCTTGCTGGGGCTTGTTGTGGTTGAGCCTCTGGAAGCTGAGATTGTAATATGTTGTGCTTCCTGTTGCAGATCTTTTTTAGGTTAGTAAACCTGATTCGATCACCTTGGTAGAACCAGGAAGCAAGGTCACGTGCCATTTGAGGCTCTAGAGCAAACAAAACTTGGGTCTTAGCCCCAGCACTGCCCTCCCCCGTGAGCTGGAGCAAGAAGATTAACCCCCTCCGAGTGCCTAAGTGTCCTCCTTGGTAAAAATGAGGTAAGGAGAGTCCTTACTTCATAGGGCCATTCTGGAATACCTATGCTCCTCCAACAAACTCTAGGCCCCTGTAAAGACAGCACGTTGTGGCAGTTTTAGTTGGATCCTTCTAATATCTCCAACAAACTCTAGGCCCCTGTAAAGACAGCACGTTGTGGCAGTTTTAGTTGGATCCTTCTAATATCTGTCTCCTGGTTGCTGCTTCCATCTTCCCAGCCCCCAACTCATTGATAGCTTTAGTTCCTCTATATGTATGTCCTTCTGGGCACTGTGGCTTACAGCACCTCCCCCTTTCAGGTCTTGGCATCCCCTGGTCCCTCCCAGCGTCCTTCCAATACCCTAGGACTGACTCATGGACCACAGGCTCAGACCTGGCTGCTGATCATTTATTTTCAGTACTGACCTTGTGTGCCCTCGGGTCTTATTTCTGTCCTAGTTTGCTCAGCAAGCGATTTGTCTCTTTGTTTCTAAGCAAGAGGTGCTGGCGTCTCACCTTCACTGCCATCTCCCCTCCCCCCTGCTTCAGACCCCAAGGTCTCCAACATTCTGGGCAGCCAGCTTCCTTCTATCAGGGCCCCCGCTCCTGGGCCTTCAGTCCCCTGCCTCTGTCACCTTCTTCGCTCAGACACTAAGGAGCCCAACGCCTCCCATACATTTAAGGTAATAGTATCTCCCGCCTGCCCCTCCCTCATCACTCCACTTCTCATCTCCTCCCTTGCCAGGATGCTGAAAATACTTGTCCAAAATTGTGTCTCTCCCACAGCCTCCCTCTCCCTCTCAGCTCACATCAGCCTGACTACTCCCTCATCCACCTCTGGTTCTGGTTCTGCTAAAGACGATTCCGTGTGACCTTGAACCACGTCCTTCTCTCTGGGCATCAGATACTCGGTGATAGGAAGGGCTGGGGTGGGATGAACACGTTTCAAAACTTTTCTCAGCCTTCCTTGTTCCAGACAAGCGTAAGGATTTGTTGCTGTTCATCTCGTATTGCTGCATTTGGAGTAATTTCCACTTCAATTAAAATGTAAAAGTAAAGAATAATTCTAAAGAAAATTGCTACAAGGAAAAAAAGGATAACAGGGAGTGTTGACATTTCTTGAAAGGGAACATAGCACTGTCATATCTGGCTGTGATGGTATCGGGTGCTCAGAGCAACACTATGCACTGCCTTCTCATGCCTAGAGGCTGAAATCTGTACGTATTTTGTGATTTTAGCCAAATGGGAAAAGGATGCTTATCGAGCTGTTGACCCATTCCCTCTGAATATGAAACCATAAAAAGAAAAATTTAATGGAATATATTGTCCTGTAGAGCAAATACAAGAGGATGATGGGATATTCTCACTTACATCTAAAATGTTTCCATATTTTTCTCATCCAGCTCATAGGCATATAAACACTGCTGACAATGAATCACTAGAAAATAATGGTTCTTAGTGATAATAACACATTGCATTTGGTTTGGGAACTACAGACTGGAAAAATACATATTTTCTCTGTGATGCAGAATAGTGAGGGTTTTGGTTCTACAAAAACAAGTCTAATGGTATTTATTTCCTCTTCTCCCCGTCTCACTCCACTGACTCCACAACTCTGTCTTCTAGACAGGCCACCAGGATGCTCATCTTCCTGTCCCTCCCTCCTGTCCTCTGACACAAGAGACTTTGAGTTGAGAACATACCCCAAACTTTACACACATGACCCTAGTTTGTGAATAGGAAGAGACCCGGAAACTGGAGTGTCATGATCTGTGCACATGGGCTGGAGAATGAATTTTCCATATTCATAGCAAGGTGAAAAGGAAGAAGAGTTTATTGAGATAAGAAATACTGCTGGGGAGTTCCCGTCGTGGCTCAGTGGTTGACGAATCCAACTAGGAACCATGAGGTTGCGGGTTCAAATCCTGACCTTGCTCAGTGGGTTAAGGATCCAGTGTTGCTGTGAGCGGTGGTGTAGGTTGCAGACGTGGCTCAGATCCCGCATTGCTGTGGCTTTGGCGTAGGCCAGCGGCTACAGCTCCAAGTAGACCCCTAGCCTGGGAATCTCCATGTGCTGTAGAAGCTGCCCTAGAAAAAGGCAAAAAGACAAAAAAAAGGGGGGGGGGGTAGGGGGAGAAATACTGCTGGCACAGCAGGAAGACTTCCTGATAACTAGGGAGAGCTGACCCTGGAATGCATGTTTGTGTCAGTTTTTATAGCCCAGGGAGAGAAGAGGTCTCAGGATACACCTGCTGAATTGCTGATTGGTTGGGGAAAGGGGGGGTCTTAGGCTACACTTGCTGGTTGGTCAGGGGCATATAAGCCCCTATAGGGGTAAGGGGAGGGATGGGATTCATACCTTTCCTGGTAAGGGCAGGAAGAAGTAGGCCAGTTTGCTCAAGGCCGGGGAGGAGGCATTACAGGTGGGGGTGATGATAAGGGTCTGGTCATTCTTGTCTTGGCCAGAGGCTTTGAGTTCCTTCTCCTTAAAGGGGCCTGAAGCCCCAGATGGAGTAGGCACAGTGGACATTTCCTGCCCATAGTCTGTGTCGGAGCCTGGCCAGGCCAGGACTTCTCTCTATAAAATATGGGAACAGAGTGATGATAATGAAAACGTTTGACATTTACATGGCACCTCACAATTGTGTGCATCATGTTCACTGCACTTTGTTATTTGATTAGGACAGGCAGTCACCCACACAAGGTGAAGTTTTGTTATTCTGTAGGGATGGTTGACTTAAGCCTTTTTAGAAACAAAATTAGGATCACAGAGAACACAAAGGTCCTTGCATCCCCTGCTTTCTCTTGGCCAGCTCCTGTCCAGTGTGGTGTGCTGCAGAGTGTGATTTGAGAACAACATAGCCCCCAGCCCCAATATCTTGCTCCAGCCTTGTCACCATACAAGACCCCTTGCTGAGATGGAGGTGGCACACAAGAGGTCACTGATTAACAAGGTGGCTTAAATTGCTCCATCCATGGACATTGTTCACTTCCTGTTTTTGCTCAATCTTGTCCTTCAGTCTAGAATGCCCCCTCACCCCATCTCATTTATCCATCTTTCAAATTTTAACTCAAACCCTTCCAGACACTCCCTCTCCCCACTATTGTGATTAATCCCATCTCCCTCCCAGAAAGATGTTTGATATCCAAGTGGGCATGACTCAGTCATCTCTATATTAGGGCAGCCTTTCAAAGGTACTCAAGTGAAACTGAGCCAGGCCCTGTGGGGCTCCTGGGCACAAGCCTTTCTGTGACCCCCATTTCTTATGGGTAGGAAATAGGCCTCATTCAGCCTCTGAGTCCCAAAGGGCAGGTTCAAATAGATGCTAATCAGGGAAGGAGGGGATGCTGAGACCAGGGAGGAGCCTTCAAGAAACAATGGTGCAGCCTGGGGGCAGAGTTCTGGTTCCTCCTCAAGGAATATGCTTCACAATATCTCTGAGTTCTTCTGCAGAACTGAACCCCCCCCCCCCCCCCCCCCCCCGCAACAAGTGAATGATGCTATGAAGCATTCTTCATTCCAGAAAGAAGGAGGACCATCAGAACCAGTCCTGGGGCCACTAAACACCAACTTTGAAGAAGAATACAAGCTTGTATCCACCCTGATTTTTATCTGTGGCCCTATTTTCCACTCCCCAAACTATAAAACCACCTCCTATTCTCTACCGGAAGGAGGGCATTAACCTGTGGCAAAGCAATAGTTTTTATTTATTTATTTTTTTTCCCCTCCTTTGCCCCAAACTCTCTCTCCACATTTCTGTCTGGCACTGGTGAACAGAGGCTGAGTTTTGGTAACACAAGCTCAAAACTCCTTTTTTTTTTTTAAATTTTCTTTTTAGGCTTGCACCTGCAGTATAAGGAAGTTCCCAGGCCAGGGGTCCAATGGGAGCCACAGCTACTGCCTACACCACAGCCACAGCAACACAAGATCCTTACCCCACTGAGCGAGGCGCACCCTCACAGAGACTATGTCGAGTTCCTAACCTGTTCCTAACCTGCTGCCAGCTTTTAATCTGCTTCCTGAAACAGGAACTCCTCAATACACTTTTTTGAACCAGATATATTTAAGACAAAAAGATTAAGCACCCTTCCGGGTGAGGGCTACCAGAATGAAGTACTCCCCCTGCAGTGATTGGCAAAGTCATTTATAAATTGCCTTCAGGGAAAAACATTGAGAAATAATGTTATTTTATGCAGAAGGAACTTGGAAGCAAACAGGCAAAGATGAAATACAATGTGTCAGGGAGAGTGCATTGTTTTCTATTCAACGTGGCAATGTTAGCATATCCTTGAGATTGCATTTTTCTATACCAGCAACAACCCAAATAGCTCCCACCTCCTCTATTTAACTTGGCCTTTAAAGGAGAAGACAAAGGCAGGATTTTAATTTCCAGCCTACCCACTTTCCACACCCACACAGAAGCATGCGCAGTCCACAGTAGTCCCCACCTACACCCACAATCCTCTTTTCCAAAAGGCTGTGGAACCAGCAAAACGAGATCCTTCTTTAAAGAAACCACATTGTGGTTAGTGACTAAATTGTATTAGAGTTTTTCCCTCTGTTGACACGAATTAAATAGCTAATCCACTCTTGAGCCATTACTTTGTGGTTTTCCTAATAATCCCATTCCCGAAAATTATAAATAGAGAAAAATGTTTTTGCAAATAGCAATTCTAAGACCCTGACTCACTTCCTAACTCAGGTCCGTGACATCCTTGAAGGAAACTAAACCAAGAGGGGCACACCACACTGTCCCGCCACAGCTCAGGGAACGGTCTAATCCTTTCATTCACTTCCTGACTTTCCTGAACATGAACCTCGGGTTCAAATCGGGGATTTATTGATTGCTCCCATATCTGTGGGGACAGACAGGTGATGACAGTCATTCTGCAGAGTGGACATTGTTCCCCCCCAGGCTCAGAGAAATTGGGTAACTATACAGTGTGGAAGGACTAGGATTCCCACTGCGACAAAGAATGTCGCACCTGCCATAACAGGAAACAAAGAATGTTGTGGCCATTATCCATCAGCCACTGCAGATGGCTCCCCAGACACCCAGATGGTGCACCCTGAGGGCACTCAGGATGGAGAAAGCAAGATGCTGGCCCCAGAGAGCTACCGTGCACATCAAAGGAATGTTTCAGTGAGCCCAGACTCTTGCATCTTCCTGTGCACAGAAGAGCCTGAGATGCCTGGTTTTCTTTAATTAACAGTCATGTTTTAGAAAGACAAATACCATATGATATCACATTTCTGGAATCTAATATATGGCACAAATGAACCTATCTGCAGAAAAGAAACAAACTCATGGACATGGAGAACAGACTTGTGGTTGCCAAGGGGGATGGGGAGGGAGTGGGCCGGACCAGGAGTTTGGGTTTAGTAGATGCAAACTATTGCATTTGGAGTGGATGAGCAATGAGATGCTGCTGTATAGCACAGGGAACTATATCTAATCACTTGTGATAGAACATGATGGAGGATAATGGGAGGAAAAGAATGCCGTATAGCAGAAATTGATAGAACATTGTAAATCCACTATAATAAAAAAATTTAAAAAACAAACAAACAAAACACAATCATCTTTTGATGTTCTGACTACCTGGTCTTTGTTGGAAAAACCCCTTCATATCCTGGCTCCCCATCATCTATTCACAGCCATCCCTCTGAGCAATCGGAGAGGCTAACCCCCCCCCCCCGCCCCCGCCGGGATTAAGTCCTCAACACTTCTGCAGAAAAAAAAACCCCACAAAATTCTCATAAAGAGAGTGTAATTCTTTTTTAGGTTGTGGGTTTTGTTTTTTGTTTTTTTCCAATCAACACACCCTAAGTTCAAGGAAGTAGCAGGACCACCTTGAGCGCCAACCTTTTCCATTGGAGAAAGATGAGCCCTCAGTTCCCTTGGCCACTCAAACCTGCGATTGCATCCTAGTGTGCTCCTGAGACACGTCCCCTGCCCTGCCTCTCCACCCTCAACCCTGTGACCTTCCCATTTGCTTCCTCTTCGCCTGCTGATGGTACCTGTTCCAAATGAGTCCTGGGAGGACCACCAGGTGGAAGAGAAAGAGGAGGAAAAGGAGGAGGATTGTGAGCAGTTCCCACAACGCCCTCCTTCTTTCAGATGCACAAAATGTCCCACAGCTCGCTCAGCATCCTACAGCTTTTTCTTTTTTTGTCCATGTTCGTGACTAATTCTTCACACAAGCTTTCTAATAATTCACGTGTTAAACCAGGGGGCAGACACCAAAGGGCTGTAGAACTGATGACATTATTGTTGTGTCCGATTGGCACAGGGTATAATTACTATGACCACCTTTTTTTTTTTTTTTTTTGTCTTTTGACCTTTTAGGGCCGAACCCGAGGTATATGGAGGTTCCCAGGCTAGGGGTCTCATCAGAACTGTTGCTGCCAGCCTACGCCAGAGCCACAGCAACGCCAGATCTGAGCCATGTCTGCGACCTACACCACAGCTCATGGCAATGCCGGATCCTTAACCCACTGAGTGAGGCCAGGGATCGAACCCGAAACCTCATAGTTCCTAGTCGGATTCGTTTCCGCTGCACCAACTATGACCATCTTTAAGGGATAGATAGCTGCCCTTAGAAGAAGAAAAAAAAATCTCAGTAGCATTGTTTTCCCATTCATCCTTGGTCTGATGCTGGTAAATCAATTCAAGCAGAGTCTGTTAACAAATGAGAAAAATCTACCCAGACATGAAGGTTACACATTAATCGTGTTAAAACTGGACAGTTTTTTAAATACATAAAAGTTTGCTAAGGATTTTAACACAAAAATCTTCTACTTTCTTCTAAATTTTATGTAAAGTCCACATACGTGAGATTTTATTCTGAATTAACAGATATAAGAGTTCTCTGGTGGCTTAGAGGTTAAGGATCTGGCATTGTCACTGCTGTGGCATGGGTTCAATCCCTGGTCCAGGAACTTCTGCCTGACATGGGTGCAGCTGAAATAAATAAATAGATATACAAGGAGAAGGTAGAGAAGGAAATAATTTAAATGAAGGTTTCTGTAAGAAAGCCATTCCTTCAAGTTAAAATGAAGCCTCTGTGAAAATGAGATAGGGCCACAATGAGTCTTCTGCTTGCAGATAATTTTTTTTTTCTTTTCAGGCCTATACCTTCGGCATATGGAGGTTCCCAGGCTGGAGGCTGAATCAGAGCTGCAGCTGCTGGCCTACACCACAGCCACAGAAGCTTGGGATCTGAGATCTATACCATAGCTCATGGCAACACCAGATCCGTAACCCACTGAGCAAGGCCACAGATAAAACCCTCATCTTTATGGATACTAGTCGGGTCTGTTTCCGCTGAGCCACAATGGGAAATCCAAGATACATTTTCCTTTTGGGCATTAGGACTGTCTGCCTAATGGAAATGGCTTGTGGAGAGACTCCACCTCGGCGCTGCTGGCAAATTTACCTCCATTTGCTACCAAGCACAGAGAGAGGATTTTTCCATGCATTACAGGTTGAATTGTGTCCCTCCACTTAATTCATAGGTTGAAGCCCTAACTTGCCAGTACCTCAGAATATAACCTTGTCAACGGAAACAAAAATGCACAATCTTGGGAGTTCCCATCGTGGCTCAGCAGTAACAGACCCTGCTAGTATCCATGAGGATGCAAGTTCGATTCCTAGCCCTGCTCAGTGGGTTAAGGATCTGACATTGCTGTGACTGTGGTATAGGCTGGCAGGTGCAGCTCCAATTGGACCCCTAGCCTGGGAACATCCATATGCCAGGGTTGTGGCCCTAAAAAGCGAAAAAAAAATTAAGAGTAAAATCTTACTCTGTTCTGGGAAATATACAAAAGAAAGCTAACCGTTTTATTACTGAATTCACATTAGAACAGACGGTCATGCATGACAGAGGTAATATGCTAATGAGATTACAGAGACAGAAAGAAACCCCTCCTTTGTACATAACCCAGCAGACGCCACCCTCCACACAGAGGTTCATGGTAATGTGCCCTCTGTAAGAGGACTTGACAGCACCATTTGTTAAATATTCCACTGGTAATAGAGGTAGTCATCTCTACTAGTTAACTGCCCTTATCTGGAGGAGAATATAAAACATCTTGTATCTCTAAGACAAGCGGGAGCTTTTAGAGAAAGGAGTCCAGGTTAACCTCCTACCGTGTCTAGGAGCTGGAGGCATTCTCTTCCATAATGTTTGCATTTCCAAAACAAAAGTGCCAGGCTCTTAGAAACATTCCTGAGTTGTGAGGCTGCAAGAGCCTGATTTAGCCTCTAAAAAGATGTACATACATATCAAAGGCATAGTGGAAGGCCTAAAAAATATTAGTTATTTTCAAGGAAAAAAAAATTTTTTTTTTTTTTTTTGGCTGCACCCACAACATGTAGAATTTCCCTGGCCAGAGATCAAACCCTTGCCATAGCAGGGACAAGGCCACATCTTTAACCACTAGGCCACCAGGGAACTCTGACCAAGGAAAAGTTCTAAAAGAAGAGGTAGGGGAAGGCTTTTATCTTTTAGCAGCAGGGAAAATTCCAGTTTATTTATTTATTTTTAACCTTACACAGACCAATGATAACATCCTTCATAGACAAAGAGCCCTAAAAATCAACCAGCAAAAAAGATAGGCACCTCAATAGAAAAATAGGCAGATGATTTGAAAGATGATTCTTGAAAGGAGAAATGTAAATGGTCCTTAAATACATGAAGAGAGGATCATTTCACTAATTCTTGAAGAAATGCAAATTAAGGTGAGATTTCACATTCTCAGGTCAGTTTGACATAAGTGTGGAGAAAAAAAGATAATACTTGTGTGTAAGGAAATGGGGTGCCTTTACAGTCTCTTCTGGTAGGACCAGAAATTGGCACAATTTCCAGGAGAGGGCAGCTTAGCGGTGCATGTCAAACCCATGAATGTTCAAAATTCTGCTCTCGGTAGCTCATACCAAAAAAAAAAAAAATTCAGAGATGTGCATGAAAGATTTATATAAGTGTATTCCTGGGGCATTATTTAAATGATTGAGAAATGGGGACATTTCAGTAAGAGAATTAGTTCAGCGTTGCTATAGCCACATGGAAGAATACTGTGTAGCTATGAAAATCTAAATTTTCATAAAATATTGAATGACCAAAATGTTTGTGATGAAAAGAACATGAAGAAGAGAGCAATGCTTGAATGTATAACAATTGCTACCTCTAGACAGTGGCAGTGATTGTGATATTATTTTTCTCATCTTGTGTCTCCTTCCAATAAATAGGTATTTGTCATTGACAAACACCCACATTTTCAGAAAAAAAAAAAGAGAGAGTTGTTTACGCAGAGATAGTAAAACCAAAAGGATGGAATTAGCCAATGCCCACGGTACAGGGTACATTCCAGCTGAGCTTCTGTCAAATGCAGGGTCAGGTAAAAGGTCTTGGCTGCAGGAAAGGACAGCTCCAGGCTGGCTGGTGATCTCTCTTTCTCACCTGGCCTTAGAGAATTGCTGTGTGAACCATCTATTTTGTCCGGGTGCTAGCTCGTGCCCAAACAAAACCCAAGGGAGTTCTCCTTGAGGCTCAGCGGTAATGAACCCAACGAGGATCCATGAGGGTGCAGGTTCAATCCCTGGCTTCACTCAGTGGGTTAAGGATCCAGTGTTGTCATGAACTGTGGTGTAGGTCACAGACACGGCTCAGATCCCAAGTTGCTATGGCTGTGGTATAGGCCAGCAGCTACAGCTCCGATTCGAACCCTAGCCTGGGAACCTCCATGTACCACAAGTGTGGCCCTAAAAATCAAACAAAAAACAAACCACAAAACAAAGGTCTCTTATAGCTGAAGGGACCTTTGAAGGGGGCGGGCACAATCTCAAGTGCTGCAGCTGAGATAAGTGAGACCCCAGAGACTCAGGTTAGGTCAGCGGTACCCCCCCACCCCCCAACTGGCTTTTTTTAGGATGCGGGGGAGCAGTGAAGTACTTGAGTTACTTCAGGCTAGGAGTCCGTGGGTCACCCAGGGGAAGGACACATGGGAAGTAAAAATACAGGGGACATCGGATAGTGTGAGGTCATTCGGGAGGCAGGCTGGTGAGCAGGTTATTTTGAAGTCTTTTCAACCACAGTCTCTCCATGTATGGTGCCCCTTCTTTGCCTATCCAAGGAGGCCAGTCCAGGCAAACCCACTTTTTCAGGGTACCAGGGTGTTGGGTATTCAGATTCTTGACCAATGCGTAAGAAATTCTTCAGAGAGGGGAGGAGGCTCACAAGGATCTCCACAGAAGGCACCAGGAGGTACAGACTCCTTGTTTGATCTTTGCAACACCAGAGCCAACCTTTTTCCACCATATACCCAAGGGTATTCCAAACAAGCTGCTTTCCCCTTCAGCGGTACTGGAAATGCAATACCCAGAGGGATGAAGAGCTTTTCCTTTTTACTGATAAAAGCAATATGCTTGCAAACTTTGACAATTCCATGATTACTGGTGTGGTGGAGAATTTTTTGTGTTCAGTTGGCTGGGTCAAGGTACCCAGATATTTTGGATTAGATGTCTGTGTAGGTTTTTTTATTAGATTAACTTTTTTTTCTGATTCTTTTTTTTTTTTTTAAGTTGAAGTGTAGTTGATTTACAAATGTGTTAGTTTCAGGTGTATAGCAAAGTGATTCAGTTTTATATATACCTATATATGTGTAATGTATGTATGTATATATATTCTTTGGGAATGAATATAGTTTCTTGAGCTATAGTGTAGGTCCTTAGTGGTTATCTATTTTATATATAGTCGTGTGTTTATGTTAATCCCAATCTCTTAATTTGTCCTTTCCCCCCTTTCCCCTCTGGTAACCATAAATTTGTTTTCTATGTCTGTGCGTCTATTTTTGTTTTGTAGATAAGTTCATTTGTACCATTTTTTAAAAGGTTCCACGTATAAGTGATATCATATGGTATTTGTCTTGTCTGATTTACTTCACTTAGTATGATAATCTCTATGTCCACCCATGTTGCTGCAAAATGACTTTATTTCATTCTTTTTTATGGCTGAGTAATATTCCATTGTACAAACATACCACCTTAACCTTTAAATCAGTGGACTTTCACTGAAGTAGATCTCCCTCTCTAATGTTGGTGGACCACATTCAATCAGTTTAAGGACTCCCGAATAAACAGACTGAGGTCCCCCAAAGAAGAGGGTCTGTTAGCAGGAGACTCTTGGACTCAATCACAACATCAGTTCATCACTGGGTCTTAAGCCTGCCAGCCTGCCCTGAAGACTCTGAACTTGCCAGCCAGGAAAATCATGTGAGCCAAGTCCTTAAACTATGTCTCCCTCTCTCTCATTATATATACTGGTAGATATACTGTTATTTTCATATTACTTGTTATATATAACATATTATTTATACCCATATCTAATTATTTTATATAATATCATATACTACATATTTCCCTGAAAACCTCTACTAAATTGGTAACAAATTATTTGGAACCCAAGTATAAATAATTTTTGGCTCCATGATTATAAATCAATGAATTAAGGAGCAGTTCTTAAGGATCCTGCATTGTTTCTGCAGCAGTTCAGATTGCTGCTGAGACACAGGTTCAGTCCCCTGCCCAGAACAGTGGGTTTGGGTTAAGGATCCAGTGTTGCTGCAGCTGTGATTTAGGTCACAGCTGTGACTCGGATTTAATCCCTGGCCTGGGAACTTCCATATGCCACAGGTGCAGCCAAAAAAAAAAAAAAAAAGAATTAATAACTTTTCCCAAACTCACCTAGTTTGTTAGCAGCAGAACAAGAAGTCCCCTTTCTATGGTGGATGTCATGGCACAGCCTCAATGATACAATGAAGGATTTCCAAAATAACGCAAATTGCAGTATGTTCTTCACCTATGTCAAATCTATCAAAGGCACCTGCACCACTCACAAATAAAGTCTCATTTTATATGATGTCCAAGGCCACCTTCTTCACACAGCCTTCCTCTTCTACTGCCCTGAACTTGCATTCATCCTTAGTCCAGCCCTGTCCATATGTCCATCCTTAGCTTCAGCGCCATAGATCTACTGGCAATTCCCCCAAATCACCCTGGGTTTGCACCCCGGGCCTTGGCATATGTGGGTGCTTCTGCCCTGTGCCTTTCCTGTCCCTTGGATGGGTAACCACCACCTTACCACAGACCTTTTTTTTTTTTAATACACTTGAATGCTTGAGAAAAGCACACGACAGGTGTATACAGGGAGAACTGGACCGTCCCCCACACTACTGACCCCTAAGAACTGAATCCCACATGAGGACTTCCTGGGTACAGCAAAGGAATGAATAATGGGACCTCTTTGTCATTCTGGTAAAGTCCCTGGCAAAGCAGGCATAAGACCCTAGGCTGTGCTCTAGAATATTCTGAACCAGGTGTGCCAGCAACAGCAAGGTGAGGAGAAGTGGGGCGGAGCAGAGGTGGGGAGGGGCTGAGGGCCTTCCAATCCCTTATGTGCAATTCCAAAGCCAAAAATTATCTGAAAACTCAAAGTTGTTCACGATTCTTTTGGGGGACAAAATCTGGCCTGAAATCACGTGAGGCTTCCCACGTAATCTCTGTCCTACTTCATGCAAATGTTTGTGTACTTCCTTGAAGAAGTATTCATGTGTTTGATTTCTGGGTTCTGCCTCAAGTCCCATCAGGGATGTTGCATAATATAAAACCCAGGAGTTCCTGTTGTGGCTCAGAGGGTTAAGAATCAGACACAGTCTCCATGAGGATGTGGGTTCCATCTCTGGCCTCACTCAGTGAGTCGGGGATCTGGCATTGCCTTGAGGTGTGGTGTAGGTCCCAGATGCAGCTCAGATCCAGCGTCCCTGTGGCTGTGGTGTAGGCCTGCGACTACTAGCTCCAGTTCGACCCCTAGCCTGGGCACTTCCATAGGCCTTGGGTACGGCCCTAAAACAGCAAAAAAAGAAGAAGAAAATGAGGCATTTTGGATAGTAAATAATGGTGATCATGGTCATTTGCTAACATTTGGTAATAGTTGTTCTAATTTGTTATTATGAGTAGCTACTTCAAAACCCAGAGAAAACTTTCAATTCTGGGTAATATTGGCATAATGCCTGGAAAATTAGATGTTTGCTAGACGCAGCTTTGGCTTTTTGGAGAAATGTGTTCCTTCTTGCAACACACTTTTACTGCATCTTTACCATGTGTCAGACACAGGGTTAGGCATGAAAATATAAAGTGAATGAATAAGACACTGTCTCTTCTCTTGAGGTGGGATGGATTTGAGCACATGGAATAGGAAGAACAAAAATCTTCTAGGACTTAATGATCTATTGGCTCAAACCATACTCTGCTTTTCTATCACAGGTAGAGACTGAGTCTTACTTCTGTTTGCTTAATTCTCTGCTGTGGGCTTACGGAATAGAGTTGGGCTAATTCATTGAAATGGAACACTTCAAAGAAATGAATGAATTCATCATAAAGTGAACTATGGGCAAATCCCTAAGGGCAGAGCAGTTTTCTCTTTTTATTTTCTTCTCACTCATGGTCTCACTGCAAGCTTGCCCTTACCACTAAGAGCTCTCAAAAGGGTACCAAGTGAGTGAATGAGCCCAGGTTTTTCTGTACTCTTCCTAGAGCTAGATTGCGAAAGCCTATCTTGATGTATAAAGGATACTGTGATGATACTGCATACTATATTTTCCCCATATGCATGCTGCTGGGTTACCATGGTGATGATATATCACTGCCTTCCGGTTATTCTAGTTTCAACATAACTATTTCTGTGTTCCATGTGTGGGCAAGAAGCTGGAAATACAACAGTAGCATTCAAATCCCAGTGCCATTTAAAAACCAAGAAATAACTTTTTGGGTGGGTGAGGAGGCATGAGGAAGTTCCTGGGATCAAACTTGCGCCATGGCAGTGACCTGAGCCACAGCAGTGAAACCACTAGACCCTCCGGGAGCTTCCTGAAATAACATTGTAAATTGCGATATCATGTCCTTATGATGGAATCTTACACTGTCCTTTTCATCCCCAGTGCTCATTTCCATCTATAGTTTCAAGTACATAGAAATATATTTGAAATCCAGAAAATAATACAAATTGTAAGAAGAAAAACTCTTCTATTGCACCTCCAATCTTTAGGCTGATTTTAAAGCCCTAAAATAAAACAAGTTGGGGTCATAGTATGCGAAGAAGAGAATTTTCTCATAAAAGAGAGCAGATGCAATTTGTGTTCTCTTTGCATTATAGCCGGTAAGAAACTAAGATGAAATGACATGCCTTGGTATAAATACATCCAGATTTGCAAAGCTCAGAAAGAAAAGTAATTTCCTCTGTAGTCAAATATGGCTGTGTTTCAAGTAGACTTGTCATTTTTCTCCAGTAAGAATGAGGAAAATAATTTCAAGGCAGAATAACAACTTCAAAGTTCAATTTCCTATTTATAATATCAAACTAACTAAATGTGCTTTCAATATTACCTTTGTAGAGGTTCCTAATTTCCCAGCTTCAATACAGAAACCAATTTAGGACAAATTTAAGAGATCATAATCAAAGAAATGCAGGACGAGAGTTGGAACAGGGAAGGGAAGAGGGGAAATGGGGCACAGGGGTAGAAGGGAAAAGAAATAAAGAATGAAGAATGGGAGGTCCCGTCGTGACTCAGCGGAAACGAATCTGACTAGCATCCACGAGGACGCAGGTTCAATCCCTGGCCTTGCTTGGTGGGTTAAGGCCATGCCATGAGCTGTGGTATCGGTCACAGACGTGGCTCGGATCCCGAGTTGCTGTGGCTGTGGTGTAGGCCAGCAACTATAGCTCCGATTCAACCCCTAGCCTGGGAATCTCCATATGCCACCATGAGGCCCTAAAAAGACCAAAAAAAAAAAAAAAAAAAAAAGAAAGAAAGAAAGAAAGAAATTTATAGGTCAAATCTCTCAGCTTCAGCTTCATGATTGCCATGAATTGTGGACTTCATTTGTTGCCTCGTTGCTTCAACCAAACTAGAAATCAAGTATACGATGTAAATATACTGCCCAAACTGCCCACAGGCCCTCTTGCCCAGCCTAGGAACAGGGAGCTTCATGATAAATATTTCAATTCCTTGGAGTGCAGATTTTTGTATTGTTCTATTAGATGCTGCAGTTTCCAGAAATAGTAATAATAATAGCTAATACTTACAGAATTCCTAGTCTGTGCAAACCCTGCCCCAAATACCTTACCTATATTGTGTTAGTTAATCCTCAAAACGATTCTTAAAACAACCCTAATGGTTGTGCCATCATTGTTCCCATTTTGCAGATGAAGCAAACAAGGCTCAAAGAAATTAAGGTCAAGAAGTTAGTCAATACTCTGTAGTGACCTATATGGGAAAAGAATCTGGAAAGGAATAGATATATGTATGTGTAGAACTGATTGACTGCTGTACACCTGAAACTAACACAACCTTAAACAACACAACTATATCCAATAATTTTTTTTTAAGTTAGGAAGTAGCAGAACTGGGGTCTTGCTCCAATATCCTGGCTCTAAACCCCTCTGCCACACTGCCTCTTAAGAAGGCTTGAGCGATGGGCATCTCCCAGGAATCAACACTGAATTCCAGTATAGAAATATAAAGAAGAAACAAAATCAGAAAAGGTTTGAAAACCAAAGCTGATGGTGGGAAAGTTGGTTGACATTCATTTAAGAATTTCCATGATAATTTGGCTTTGTGTGGCCTATTGCTCTGATACCGGGTCTCTCCTTAACCATCAAGGACATGGGAGGACACAGGAATATAAACACTTAGGAGCAAGGCTGTGGGGAGTTCTCACATCTCAGAGCCGGCAGTTCTCTGATTTTCTCCTATTTCTGGAAAATGTGTATCTACATTCCATTATTAATATACTATATTAGACACAAAATATATGACATAAATTATATTGATTTATATCTTATATATTTTGTAATATGTAAAACAAATAAAATACTAATTATATAATTATATATTATATAATAAAGATATATAAGATATAAGTTATATGTTATATATAATATATATAATATATAACATGGAAATTATATATTTTATATAACCTATAAATATATATCATATATTTTATAATATGTAAGAGCTAAATTAATATAATTATATCTAAATTCTAAGTGAATTCATTTAAATATAACATGAAGTATTCATAGGACATAATGGTTTTCAAACCAGAGAAGGAAGGAAGGTTGGTTTTCAAACCAGAAAAATACTATTTTAAGCAAGTAAATGAAAGAACTATTTGGAATGCCAAACACTTAGAAAGGGCCCATAAAAGGCAAAGAGAGGCCAGAAGGACTTAGGTTTCAGTATTCAGTAACTGATATATCAGCCACTCACTATGTGTAAGACACACCATGAATTGGGAGGCATAAAAATCAGAGGCTGCAAGGAGTCATATCCAAATATATGGGAAGAGAAATATATTTTCTAAAATTCTGTGCGCCTTGCAAATATATATATTACTTTTTGAAAAAATTAAATACAGGAGTTCCTGTCATGGCTCAGTGGTTAAGGAATCCGACTAGGAACCATGAGGTTGAGGGTTCGGTCCCTGCCCTCGCTCAGTGGGTTAATGATCTGGCGTTGCCATGAGCTGTGGTGTAGGTTGCAGACGTGGCTCGGATCCCGCGTTGCTGTGGCTCTGGTATAGGCCGGTGGCTACTGCTCTGATTAGACCCCTAGCCGGGGAACCTCCAAATGCCACGGGAGTGGTCCTAGAAAAGGCAAAAAGACCAAAAAAAATTAAATACAAACTTAATTATACTTTAACATTTGGCAACTTAAATGGAATTTAGAGGGGATTGGTGGAACAGCCATGATGTAAAACTGAGATCTCTACTTATCCCTGGAATTTTGATTTTTACTTATTTTTTTCTCTTTTTTTTTTTTGTCTGTGCCCAACTCATACAGAACTTCCCAGGCCAGGGATCAAACCTGCACCACAGCAGTAACCTGAGCCACAGCAATGACATTGCTGAGTCCTTAACCACTAGGCCACCAGGGCACTCCCCTCAGATTGTTATAAAAACTCAGATTCATTACAGTAACAAAGAATTAGGTGTATTTATTCAGATTGCTCTCTTTGAACTTCCTCTCTAGTATTCTACAAATTTATAGTTTGTATCCTGCAATTTAGCTCTCAGTTATATATCATAGTACATTATCTATTTGTTAATCTTCCCCCCCCAAAAAAATGCCTTGATTGCAGAGACTGCTTCTTTTACTTCTGCAATATTTACAGAACCATGAGCCCTGTGCTTCAGTCTCAGAAGATGTTAAAATCTACACACAAAAAAAATATTTTCAAATTGCTTGAGTTTTTTAAAAAATCTTCTGTGTTTGGGATGTCTTGAAAGAAACACAGAGATACAATATGCAAACCGTAAAATTTACCTTTTTTAGAAAATGTACATTTCAATGGTTTTTCATATATTTATAGAGTTGTGCAACTATTACCACTGTCTAATTCCAGAACATTTTCATCACCCCCAAAACAAAGCCCACACCCATTAGCAGTCATTCCCTAGTCCCTCTTGGCCCCTGACAACCTGGCCCCTGACAACCACTAAGCTGGTTTCTGTCTCCATGGGTTTGCCTACCCTGGACATTTAGTATAATTGAAATTACATAGTATGCAGTCTTTTGCATCTGCCTTATTTCATTCAGCATAAAGTTTTCAAGGTTGATCTTTGTTGCAGCATCCTATTTGATGACAGAATAATATTATATTGTGTGGCTATACCACATTTTGTTTATTCATTCATTAAGGGGCATTTGGATTGCGCCTGCATTACATTTTACATAAAAATCTTAAATTAATTAAATAAAATATGTAAATAAAGAAAAAAATCATCCCTTGTGGTTCACAGCTCTGCCCTCTGGGCTCAAGGTTAACTCTCTGGACTGCCAGCTCTGCCCTCTGAGTCATTCTTCCTGTTTTATAAAGAATAGCATGGGAGTTCCTGTCCTGGCACAGTGGAAACGAATCCGACTAGGAGCCATGACACTGCAGCTTCAATCCCTGGCTTCACTCAGTGGGTTAAGGATCCAGCGCTGCCATGAGCTGTGGTGTAGGTCAAAGATGCAGCTTGAATCTCACGCACGTTGCTGTGGCTGTGGTGAAGGCCGGCAGCCATAGCCCCAATTAGACCCCTAGCCTGGGAACCTCCGTATGTCATGGGCGCAGCCCCCCCGCCCCCAAAAAAGAGTGGCATGTATTAGCAACTGAGTAGTTCCATCAGCCTGTTTTCTGTCTGGAATATTTTAGGAGTTCAACAGCCTTCTTCCATTTCATTCTGTCTCTGATTCCAGTCCAAGCTGGCAGTGTTTCTATTGGTATAAAATTCCCAAGAAACTTGTGGGTTTCCCATATATGTCATGGAGAATTACTCTTTGCTTACACAATTCACACTAGCTCTCCCAAGGCTTATTTTCTTTCACTTAGGTAGATAAGCAAGGGACATTGGGCATATAGGAAGAGAACACAGCATGAACGAAAAGACCAAAATAGAAATTAAAAATTGACCCTGGGGGAAACAGATAATACAGGGAACATAATGTCACTGAATGAAAGCCTTTGTTCTGATACTCAGAAAGGACCAAGAGCATATTTCGGCCATCAGCAAATAGCAATAACAGAACAATTAGAGAATATAAAGGATTTTTCTATGTTAACCTATGATTTCAAAATTAAAAATTCAGTAGAATGAAAAATAAAGTCAAGGAAATCTCCAAAAATACAGGGCCAGAAGGAAAGTGATGGAAAATAATGAGTAAAATGATAAGAGGTCTAAATGACCAATCCAAGAAACCCTGCATTTGATAAACAAGATTTCCAAGTAGAGTTTAGAGAATAATGATGGACGTAATGATAGAAATCAAAGAGCCTTAAAAAAAAAAAAAAGGAAAGGAGTTTCCTGGTGGCTCAGTGGGTTAAGGATCTGGTATTATCAATGCTGTGTCATGGGTTTGATCAATGAAGCATGCCATACAAACTGGTGTCAAACAGACCCCCAAAATCCCAAGCTAGATATGCTATAAATCAATAATATAAAGACACATAATGAAATAAAAATGCTTAAACGATTTTAGCAGACACTTCATAAAAGAAGAGGTACAAATTGTCAATAAGTACATGAAAAATATTTAATATCAGTGAGCATTGATGTAATATCAATATACACATAGAAATATATATATATAGGGAGTTCCCGTCGTGGCGCAGTGGTTTACGAATCCGACTAGGAACCATGAGGTTGAGGGTTCGGTCCCTGCCCTTGCTCAGTGGGTTAACGATCCAGCGTTGCCGTGAGCTGTGGTGTAGGTTGCAGACGCGGCTCGGATCCCATGTTGCTGTGGCTCTGGCGTAGGCCGATGGCTACAGCTCGGATTCAACCCCTAGCCTGGGAACCTCCATATGCCGCGGGAGCGGCCCAAGAAATAGCAACAACAACAACAACAACAATAACAACAACAAAAGACAAAAAAAAAAAAAAAGAATCCAGTGTTGCCAGAGGCTGTGGTGTGAGTCACAGATGCAACTCAGATCTGGTGTTGCTGTGGCTGTGGTGTAGGCCGGCAGCTATAGCTCCAATTCAGTCCTTAGCCTAGGAACGTCCATATGCCACATGTGCGGCCCTAAAAAGGAAAAAAAGAAACAAATAAATGAAAGCTTAAGGAGTTCCCTGGTGGCTTGGTGTGTTAAGGACCTGACATTGTCACTGCTGTGGCTTGGGTTGCTGCTGTGGTGTAGACTTGTTCCCTGGCCCAGATCTTCCGAATGCCGTGAACCCAGCCAAAAAAGAAAAAAAAAATGACAGCTTCGGCTTTCCTCCTTTGTCAGTCTTCCTTCTTTGAAACAAGTAACCCATGAGGCCCATCTACTCCTCAAAGGTCTGCACTTGAGCTCTCAACTTTTCAGGCGCACACTTATCCCCACCCCAGTCATGCTCTTCAAGTTGTTTCCACAAAGAAAGAGACTAGAACAGAGGCAACTGAAAAAACAATCAAAGATGTAAAACCCCTGAAGTCCCTCCCTAAGAAATTCTTAATCCAACTCTAATTAGTTAAAACATTATTGCTCTATATTAAAATTAATCATCCCTGGTGATTTAAGTGGTAAATAAACATGAAAAATGACGTCTTCTCCTTTCATTGCTTTTTCTAGAGTTAAAGGTGAACAAGAAGATAGTATAAGATAGCATTCCTCCCCCCTTTCCTCACTCAGCTTTATTTATACCCAGATTGGGGATTTCCTTTTTTTTTTTTTTTGTCTTTTTGCTATTTCTTGGGCCGCTCCTACAGCATATGGAGGTTCCCAGGATAGGGGTCAAATCGGAGCTGTAGCCACCGGCCTACGCCACAGCCACAGCAATGCGGGATCCGAGCCGCGTCTGCAACCTACACCACAGCTCACGGCAACGCTGGATCGTTAACCCACTAAGCAAGGGCAGGGACCGAACCCGCAACCTCATGGTTCCTAGTCGGATTCGTTAACCACTGCGCCACGACGGGAACTCCTGGGGATTTCTTTTACACAATTTGAAGTGCTATGAATTTATCCCCTGGTCAACTAGACCATGTAATGAGAAATGATTGTCCATGTATTATGCGCCAGGAGACTAAGGAAATATTGCCATGGAAACCTGATGCTGAGTTTATAAGAGTAAAATTTTCATTTGTGAAATTATAGTTGCAAGACATTTTGTGCATAAAGCTGGATGCATTCATCAAAAGCAAGGAGTTATCTTCCCATTTTAGTAATCAGCTGGGTCGAACATAAGTGAGATGTGCCCTTTTTCATGCCAGCTCAACCAAACTAGGCATATGCCAACAAGGCATCTTTGAAAAATACTTAAAATTCATATTGCTACATGCATTGACTTCACTTGCAAGAGGTTTTCTAAGGGAATAAGTTAAAAGCAGTGGACCCTTGGAGTTCCCTGCAAGACTAGAAGTTAAGGATCTGGCGTGGTCACTGCTGGGGCTCTAGTCACTGCTGTAACATAGGTTAGATCCCTGGCTTGGGATCCCACGTGCTGCGGGCATGGCCAAAAAAGTAGTGGACCTTGGAAAACATTTTGCATGAATACAATGCAATAAATTAGAGGTGGCACGTTGTTTTTACTTTTTTTGCCTCTTTAGGGCCTCCCCTGTAGCATATGGAAGTTCCTAGGCTAGGGGTCAAATCAGAGTTGCAGCTGCCAGCCTATACCACAGCCACAGCAACGCCAGATCTGAGTTGCATTTGGGAACTATGCCAAAGCTCATGGCAACACCAGATTTTTTTTTTTTGTCTTTTTGTCTTTTTAGAGCCCCACCCACAGCATATGGAAGTTCCCAGGCTAGGGGTCAAATCAGAGCTACAGCTGCTGGCCTACGCCACAGCCACAGCAACGCCAGATCCGAGCTATGTCTGCAACCTACACCACAGCTCACGGCAACACTGGATCCTTAACCCACAGAGCAAGGCCAGGGGTCGAACCTGCATCCTCATGGATGCTGGTCAGATTCATTTCCACTGAGCCACACAGGAACTCTGGCATGCTCTTTTTAATTGCCTATAAAGAGACAATAGCAATCCTCCTCATGTCTATATTTCTTTACAAAGTTGATGGAGATAATTCATATAAAAATATGAATACTTAGCTAATCACCGTCACCTCAATGTATGTTTATAGAGTTTTTAGCAGTGGTTGTACTTATCTATCTACTCTCTTTCACCTCAGAATAATGCGCATTCAAGATTCTGATCCGGTTTTTGCATTCAGCTTTTAACAATGGATTAGTGATTTTTCTCTAAATGAAATTAACTGGTGCTGTAGGTAAATGAGGAGAAGAGATCTGAAGCAAAAATCTTATCAGCTCCATGCTCTGATCAACACACCTGATGACTATTACAGACTGTCGCACGGGCCATGCTTCAAAACCAACATATTGACAGAGATCACACCTCTGTCATAAGAAACTTAAATAGAATGCATCATAAAATACTACTTTTTAGAGTTCCCACTGTGGCTCAGCAGGTTAAGAACCCAACATAATGTCCATGAGGATGCAGGTTGGATCCCTGACCCTGCTCAGTGGGCTAAGGATCTGGCGTTGCTATGAACTGTGCTGCAGATTGTAGACGTGGCTCAGATCTGGCGTTGTCGTGGCTGTGGTGTAGGCGGGCAGCTGCAGCCTGATTCCACCCCTAGCCCAGGAACTTCCACATGCAGCAGGCAGAGCTGTAAAATTAAAAAAATAAAAACATAACCTAAAAAAAAAGAATGGCATTTCCCCCTCATGCTTTAGAATTATTAACAGTAAGCAGAAATATCACTAATAGATCGTATAGTTCTTTTACATAAGATATTTTTATATATACATAACAGTATTTTAATTCATTTAATTTATAAATGTTGCTCATTTATAAATTCTTGTCTGAATTTGTCAAGTGTGCAGAAATTTTAAGATGAATGTTATCTAGGAACTGGATTTAGACAACCCATGAACATTATATTAAAAATTCTGCTATGGGGAGTTCCCCTGTAGTGCAGCAGGTTAAAAATCCACCATTGTCACTGCAGTGGCTTAGGTCACTGCCATGGTGGGAGTTTGATCCCTGGCCTATGAAATTTCACATACCATGGGTGAAGTAAAAAAATAATAATAATTATGCCATGGAAGCCCTATAGAAATATAAACAGTGAATAAGCATGAAATGACAATTAGATCATTACCAAATGGAGTGGATTTCAACCAGGAATGTTACTGGACTCAGTTCAATTTTCCTTACTATCCTCTTGCTGTCCATTTAAACTAGATTAAGTATTTCTTTGAATTTTACATAAATTTGTATTAAAGATACAGTCATAGGTAAGAGGCATACTAATGTTTGTTCATCTTTTCCTTAGAGCAAGCATCTGAAATGCAAGGTGTGTGAACATGGAACAGATTTTTAAAAATATAAAAGTTATGCTTCAACTACATCAAAGAACAGAATAGAGAACTGATAAAGTTTGTCGCTTATGTGGTTATTAAGTTTAGGACAAAGAAAGCAAAGGAATCCAGTGGAAAAAGTCTTCATAACAAACAGTACTAGAATATCTAGATGTTCATATTAAAAGAAAATAAAACTTAACTCCTGTCTCTCACCACATGCAAAAGTTGACAGAGGTAGATCATGCGTCTAAACATAAAAGCTAAAATACTAAAGTTTTTAAAGGAAAAGTAATTTCTTCATTACTTGGTGAAATGTTTAATTTTATATTTAGTCTTACTTGGTTAGGCCAGAGTATCCAAGTGTTTTCTCAAGCACTAGTCTAGATGCTGTGAAGATATTTTTTAGATGAGACTAACATTTAAGTCAGTGGGTTTTGACTGAAGCAGATTGCCCTCCATGACATGGTGAGCCTTGCCTAATCAGTTGAAGAAAAAAGAAAAGACCAAGGACCCCAGAGAAGGAAGGAATCTACCAGCAGATAACATTAATTGCAGCCCAGCTCTTCCCTAGGTTTCCAGTCTGTCAGCTGCTGGGCAGATTTTGGACTTTTCAGCCCCCACAATTTGTGAACCAATTCCTTGAAATAAATCTCTCTCCAAATTTATATCTATATCTGTACCAATACATATATCTACATCTCTCTATATATATACATATATATATATATTTCTTTTTTTTTTTTGTCTTTTCTAGGGCCGCTCCCGTGGCATATGGAGGTTCCCAGGCTAGGGGTCTAATCGGAGCTGTAGCCACTAGCCTACGCCAGAGCCACAGCAACGCGGGATCCAAGCCGCGTCTGCAACCTACACCACAGCTCACGGCAACGCTGGATCGTTAACCCACTGAGCAAGGGCAGGGACCGAACCCGCAACCTCATGGTTCCTAGTCGGATTCGTTAACCACTGCGCCATGACGGGAACTCCAACACTGGATTCTTAATCCACTAAGGACAAGGGATTGAACCTGCATCCTCGTGGATACTATTTGGGTCCTTAATCTACTGAGCCACCAGGGAATTCCCTAAATTTTCATTTTTTAAGGACTCCTTCAGGAGCAGGTGTCACAGTATAGGTTCTAACCATTTTCTATTTTAGATAAATATTACTTCGAATCATATAAAATTGCTAGTATTTGACTATCATTTTCTGTATAAAAACAGCAATTTCATATAACTGAATAATTTAAGGTGTCAAATGCTTACACGAAAGCCCAGGTAAAAATTTGGGGGGTTACTTGCGCATAGTGATTTTTACGCCAAATTCCTCATCCAAACCTCTTTTGCTTGAAGGTATGGACGTGTGAGGCATTTTTACTTGTTATCATTCTAGCCACGTTTGTTTGGATAAGATTGAAAACCATGACAAAAGCCTCTCCCTGATTGCCAAACACTAAAGCACCAAATTCATTTGAGGAGTTGCTCATTCAGGGAACTTTCTGCCATTTTGAAACCTGGATTGAAAGGCGGTTAGTCTGTTAGAAGGAAAAAAATCTTAGAAGCACTGAGGTCTATCAGTGCTTATTTTTCAGCTACTGTTCTACTGTTATCTTAACTAGACACCAAAACATTCTCCTGGTTTTCGGTGCAGCCACTACTATTAATCATTTTCATTATTGACAGTCACTTTTACCTGCATTTCTGTGTTTTTCAGCAAAGAACAAATCTATTTCTCAGTGATTGAAGAGTCCTTGAAAGATGACAAAGTATAGTGACAGAATGCTATTATTACCAAGCCCTTGGGTTTCATTTTTAAATATATCACCAAGCACATCACAATCATTTCGTAGGCATGTTTCAAAGAGCAGTCTTACAAGTATGCGCTTGATTTTGCAATTCAAAGGACAGGGTTCCTCGAAGACCTTGAAAAAGCATTGCACTAATATGCCCTGGAAAGTTCCTTTTTTAAATCTAATTTTTATTTTATATTGGAATATAGTTGATGTGCAATGTTGTGTTAGTTTCAGGTATACTGCAAAGTAATTCAGTTATACAGACACAGATATCCATTCTTTTTCTTTTTTGGCCACCCCATGGCATATGGAGTACCTGGGCCAGGAATCGGATCTGAGCCACAGTTGCAGCCTAAGCCTCAGCTGTGGCAACACTGGATCTGTAACCCCCTGTGCAAGGCGGGGGATCAAACCTGCGTCCCAATGCTCCCAAGATGCTGCAGATCCCATTGTGCCACAGCAGGAACTCCTATTCATTCTTTACCTATAAAGGTTATTCCTCAACTCTATTGAATAGAGTTCCCTGTGCTGTATAGTAGGTCTTTGTGATTATCTTTTTTTTTTTTGTCTTTTTGCCTTTTCTAGGGCCGCTCCCGCGGCATATGGAATTCCCAGGCTAGGGGTCTAATTGGAGCTATAGCCACTGGCCTACACCAGAGCCTCAGCAACTTGGGATCTGAGCTGAGTCTGCGACCTACACCACAGTTCATGGCAATGCCAGATCTTTAACCCACTGAGCAAGGCCAGGGATCGAACCCGCAACCTCATGGTTCCTAGTCGGATTCGTTAACCACTGTGCCATGAGGGGAACTCCTATCTATTTTATATATACTACTATATTTATATTAATCCCAAACTCCTCATTTATCACCACCCCACCTCCACTTTTCCCCTTTGGTAATCATATGTTGGTTTTTTATGTCTGTGAGTCTTTTTCTGTTTTGGAAATGTTTACTTGTACCATTTTTTAGATCTGACCCATAGGTGGTATCATATGATATTTGTCTTTCTTTTTTTTTTTTTTTTTTGTCTTTTCTAGGGCCGCACCTGCGGCATATGGAGGTTCCCAAGCTAGGGGTCGAATTGGAGCCATAGCCGCTGGCCTGTATGTCTTTCTTTGATTTACTTCACTTAGAATGATAATCTTCAGGCCCATCCATTTTTGATGCCGCAAATGGCATTATTTCATTCTTTTTTATAGCTGAGTAATATTCCATTGTATGTATATGTTCCACATCTTTTTTTTTTTTTTTGTCTTTTTGTCTTCTTAGGGCCATACCTGTGGCACATAGAGGGTTCTCAGGCTAAGAGTGGAAATGGAGCTGCAGCTGCCAGCCTACAACAAAGTCACAGCAATGCCAGACCCAAGCCACATCTTTAACCTATGCCATAACTCATGGCAACGCTGGATCTTTAACCCACTGAGTGAGACCAGGGATCAAACCTGCATCCTCATGGATGCTAGTCAGATTTATTTTTGCTGAGCCACAGTGGGAATTCCTAGATTTAGTTTTTAAAGGAAACTCCATACTGTTCTTCATAGTGGTTTTACTAACTTTCATTCCTACCAAGAGCGTAGGAGGGTTCCCTTTTCTCCATACCCTCTCTAGCATTTATTGTTATAGACTTTTTGATGATGTCCATTCAGACTGATGTGAGGTGGTACCTCATTGTAGTTTGATTTCATTTCTCTAAAATTTAATCATGATAAACATCTTTTTATGCGCTTACTGGCCATCCATATATCTTCTTTGGAGAGATGTCTATTTAGGTTTTCTGCCCAATTTTTGATGGGGTTGTTTGCTTTTTGGTATTGAGCTGCATAATCCTTTGGAGATTAATCCTTTGTCAGTCACTTCATTTGCCACTCTATGTCAGTCACTCCCATTCTATGGGTTCTCTTTTTGTTCTGCTTATGGGTTTCCTTGGCTGTGAAAGAGCTTTTAAGTTTAATTAGGTTCTATTTGTTTTCTTTTGTTTTTATTTTCATTACTCTAAGAGGTGGATCTGAAAAGATTATTGCTACGATTCATGTCAAAGGGTTTTCGCCTGTGTTTTCCTCTAAGAGTTTTATAGTATCTGGTCTTCCATTTAGGGCTTTAATCCATTCTCAGTTTATTTGTGTATGATGTTAGAGAATGTTCTAATTTCATTCTTTTACATGAAGTTTTCCAGTTTCCCAAGCACCACTTATTGAAGGGATTGTCTTTTCTCCATTGTATATTCTTGCCTCCTTTGTCATAGGTTAATTGTCCATAGGTGCATGGGTTTATTTCTGTTTGACTGCATGATCCTGATACTTTTTAAGAGTAACTGTCGGTGATTTTTATAGACTGTCCCTCACTGTGAGTGTGTCTGAGGACTAATATGACATTAAGCATTTTGTTAAGAACACCACACAATTATAAACATGCGGAGAAATACATCAGGAATATTTATAATGGGAAAAATATCAAAAATATTTATAATGTCCAAATGAACATATGTAACCTGTCCTAATCAAAGAATTCATATAAACAGCCAAATGTTTCTTCTTCCTTTTTGTTTTTGTTGTTTTTAGGACCACACCCATGGAATATGGAAGTTCCTGGGCTAAGGGTTGAATCAGACCTGCAGTTGCCGGTCTATGCCACAGACACAGCAACCTGCGATCTGAGCTTCATCTGGGACCTATGCCATAGCTTGCAGCAACATTGGATCCTTAACCTACTGAGAAAGGCCAGGGATCAAACCCATATCCTCATGGGTACTAGTTGGGTTCTTAACGCACTGAGCCACAATGGGAACTTCAGCCAAATGTTTATCAAGAGAGGGTTGGATAATTGTGGTGTATTCAACTGATGGAATTTTTGCAAAGGTTAAAATAGTAAGATTTATGATTATGAATATGAGTATACATATGAATGTGAAACATAAGTGAAAGTTGTAATAATTTCATTATAGCAATGTTAAAGCAAAAAAAAAAAAAAGAATACGCCCATCTGACATACTACCTACTCTTTTCAATGTGTCATGTCATAGCTACTTCATGCTGATCTGTCTTATTACTGTAACCTTGATCACCTGGTTGAGGTTATGTCTATGGCTTTTTCTACTATAAAGTTACCATTTCCCCCTTTGTGATTAAGAAATATATCACGGAGTTCCCATCATGGCTAAAGAATCCGACTAGGAACCATGAGGTTGTGGGTTCAATCCCTGGCCTCGCTCAGTGGTTTAAGGATCCGGTGTTGCTGTGAGCTGTGGTGTAGGTCACAGACGCGGCTCGGATCTGGCGTTGCTGTGGCTCTGGTGTAGGCCGGTGGCTACAGCTCCAATTAGACCCCTAGCCTGGGAACCTCCATATGCTGCTGGAGCAGCCCAAGAAATGGCAAAAAGACAAAAAAAAAAAAACAAACAAACAAAAAAAACAAACAAAAAGAAATATATCGGGGGTACAGATATCTATAGATAGATATATATTCCTTTTCCTGCTTTTTCTAGAATATGTAAGAAAGTGCTTTGTTTTGTTTTTAAAGGTAACGGGCAGGGCAGATATTCAAAATTACAGTCTATTAGAAGATCTTTGCCTTCCATTATAAAAGAACACCTGAAAGTTCTTCTTTATATATAGAATTCCTAGAATCTAGTGGAACAAAATTACTCCCCAAATAAATCATTTCCTGCCTAGGGCCCCTTGGACAGGTCCTTGTGTTAAGAACTAATTTCCTCACATTGAAACCAATCACAGGTATTTATTTCATAAGCACAGGATAGTTGATCATGATTCTAAAAATATTTCCCACTAAACAATACACCACCGCCTGGGCAAAGTGCAACGATTGTAATTATTTATTAATGAAACAAAAATATTTACTGTACATACATCATGTGAAAGAGTCACATAGCCAAGTGCTATCAGGATACAAAGAACTAAGAGACACAGGAACTCTTCCTAAGAGTGTTCAGTAGGTTTTCTTTGTTTTGTTTTTGTTTTCTTCTCTTTAGAGTCGCACCTGCGGCATACGGAGGTTCCCAGGCTAAGGTGGAATCAGAGCTGCAGCTGTCAGCCTACAGCAAAGCCACAGCAACACGAGATCTGAGCCTCATGTGTGACATACACCACAGCTCATGGCAATGCCGGATCCTTAACCCACTGAGCGAGGCCGGGGATCAAACCTGCATCCTCATGGACACAATTTGGGTTCGTTACTGCTGAGCCATGACAGGAACTCCCAAAGTGTTCAGTCTTCTGGGGAGACAAGGATGTGCTCACAACATTAATGACACTGGGAGGTGTATGTATGTTACCAGTACACACTGATAATATGTGTAGAAAAGATTGAGAGACAGGGGAGATGGGGCTCGTGTGTTTCCATAGTTAAAGGAGGAGACCTGGCAGGCTGATTGGAATAGGGTGTGGAAATGGGGGAAAGTTTATTTGGAAGCGGCCTATGATAGGGTGAAAATAGAAGGATTCTAGGATCTAAGAGAGGTACTAATAGAGCCAAGTCAGACGTGGATTGGAGAGTGTTCACAGACTTCCCT